>NW_004524805.1:1907414-1921331 GCF_000260255.1 Octodon degus
GTGTGTAAACTCAGCAAAATATTCTAAAAGAGTCCAGTAGCCCATAATAGCATTGGGTCTTTCACTTGACTGGCAATGTCAGAAATTGCTGACCTGAGTGCCCCACAGCTCAACATAACAGCTTGGCTTTACTTCCTATATGTTGTTAATTCTTTCAAGTGTTATCCATGCAATTTGATTTTTGTTCATGAACTCTTGGCCCACCCCTGTGTATTCAAGAGTTCCTCCTACTTTCTCTTCCAGGAGATTTAGTGTTTCTGTTTTAATGTTCAGATCTTTAATCCATTTGATTTTCACAACTATGATAGGCACAACAACTGGCAAGCTTCTGTGTCAGAGATATTTGCCAAGAGTGAAATCGCTTGCCTTGGGATGTCTTCACTTTCTCTCTAGTCAAAGCTCTTCCCAATTGTGCCTCCTGACATAGGCCCTTTTCCTTTTGATATCACTCTGATATTTATGTTCACACTCTTCGGATTTTTTTTTTTAGTACCGAGAATGAAATCTGGGGACTTTGTGCTTGCCAGGCAGGCACTTGGGCTGCCGAGTTATATCCCTGTTTAAAAAACAGTGAAAATGACTCTGTGTGTGTGCACACGAGTGTGCATGTGTGTGCATGTGTGTGTGTGTGTGTGTGTGTGTGTGTGTGTGTGTACTGCTATAGACTGAGCTGATCTGTACCTTCTTCGTGCAGATAGGCCCTGAGTCATTTCTTTCTCTGCTATTGTTCTATCGTGCTGTTATAACCTACTAAGCAAAGAACTCACATGGTGGTGACCAATGCATGTGGCATTTCCTAGAAAACTGATTATGGGAAAAGCTTCACGCAGGGGACAAGACCTCGCCCTCCTTAACAAATGTGTCTGTTTCTCCTGAGACAGTGTCTGCTTATCCGGCAGCCTGCCTGTTTGGTAGTCACTGCCAATTAGCATAATTACTACCTCAAGGCCTTGCCCTTTATCGATCCTGGTAGTTAAGGCAGTTTACAGTCAAGAGACATGCTGACGGAAGTACAAATATTTTCACCGGGACCTCTAATAGCACTTTGTCCTTTTTCTTGCTTTCTGGAATTGCTTCTGTCTGTTTTGTTTTAGACTTCACATTGCTTTTTCTCCTTTTCCCCAACTTTCCTGTAGCAGAAATTCAGTATATTATTTAACACAGCCATACAGAGCTGTGGGAAGACGTTTACAACAAAAGCTCAGTTTCAATTCAGACTAATGTGATCAGCCTGTCAAAATAAGCGTACAGTCAGATAAATAATCAGCAAGGTATTTATCAAATGCCATGGTGGCACCATACGGAGGGCTATTCAGGGATTTGTAGTTAATAGAAGGGGTTGAGTGTGGAGTTCCTGGCTCTTGAAAAGACTCTCATGAAGATGCTATTAAGAAAATGAACTAACTGTGAGGAATCTGGCAAAATACCAGCCTGATCCCAAGCAGATTTAGGAGCAGGCATTCTTGAGATTTTAGAAACTAGAAATGTACAGTGACATTTACCGACAAAGAATACTGCCTCTTAAGTATTTTTCAGTATTGGAGGTGGAACCAAGGGCCTTCACACTCAGTCACTCTCCCAGCCCTTTTCTGTATTTTCTCTGTTGAGATGGGGTCTCACTAGGCATTAAGTTGCTGAGGAAGAATGCCATGTCAAAGCCAAGGCTACCAGGAACTAGGAGGGAGGCACAGAACAGATTCTTTCATGGTCCTCAGAGGAACCAAGTCTTGCTATTGACATCTGGGTCTTGGACACTCCACCTCTAGAATTGTGAGATGACAAATCTGTTGTTCAAGCCACTCAGCATGGGGCACTTGGTTACAGAGCCTCGCAAACTTAAACAAGATCCAGCAATGCACATCAGGGTGAATCCCAGTATTTTTAATGAAGTAATTGGGAAAAGGAAGATCACTTTCCTTTTGTAGTAATGAGGAAACACGAGCAGAGTTTTGGGGGCTGCCATGTGGAGAACTTCTGTGAGGCTGAAGATTACAGGGAGACAGACCCAGAGAGCACAGCGAGCAAGCAGGCACCGTGGTGACACTGTTGGAGCTATAGTATTAAAGCATTTTGGACTAGCCTTCAGGCCCTGAGCTTTCCACTGCATATTAGTCAGCTTTCCTGTACAACGTTCCTAAGCCCACAAGGAGGAGAGGTTTATTTGGCTCATGGTTTCAAAGAGTTTGGTCCATGGCACAAGGACACATTGGGATGAAGCTGCTTAGTGCACAGTGGCCAGGAAGCAGATCAGGGCAATGGTGTCAGGGAAGGAGGTATGAGGGGTCATACACAGTACTCAGCAGTGAGCCTGAGTAATCCCAAGCTTCACCATTGCGTATTGTACTGGTCAATAAATTCTCGGTTTGCCCTCAACTCCAGGTTGAGGGTTCTATGCTCATTCAAGAGTCCAAACAAGTTTCTTAGAATCTGGGAGTCATTGACTGGTTCCTCGTATTGCATGGATAAGGCTTTGAAAGTGATGGGAAGTAGCATTATATGTTACAGATTTTATATCATAGCAATAAAATACTGTAACCTCCTGAACTGAGGAGTTTTTCAGAACAGTCATTCATAGCACACATGCTGACATAAAAGGAATGTGTTCAGGAGCAAAGTGTGGAATTAAATAGAATCATTCACATATTACTGGCACAAGTTGAATCTATTTTTGTAATTATCTGTATCTTCATGCTATTGCCAAATGATACGCTATGAGATAGATACTTTACAAAAAACAGTAGCATGAGAAATAAAAATATGGGACATTATAGAATCTTTCTGTAGTCTCTACTTTGGGCCTCAGCGCAGGGACATTCAGGAAGCTCTTTCTTCCTTTCAGGAGAGTGGTCACAGATTTCCAGCGTAGGAAGATTATAGGTGGCTGTGCAGGCATGGAGGGGGGCTGCTGCTAGGCCAGATCTGGAGGCTAAGTCTCCACATAAGTCTCTGTGCAATGGAGAACCACTGGTGAAAACCTGGCCCAGGATAGCCACGGCCCGGAGTGATTCCCATCTGTTGATTATTGGTCTCTATCCAATTTTTCAGTGTGGTATCCACATTAAAAAAGCTATGCAGATATATTAGCATCAAAATAATGAACCAAAACAGCATCTGTGCCAAGGACAGAATGAATGGGCCATTTTAAACGCACTGTCCATTCACGCTTAAAGGTGACCTTTGCAGCATCCTGGAGAATGCTCTTAGATAATTTTCCTGGCTTGGAGCAAGAGTCTGACTTCCTGAGTTCTGGGATAAATAATAGATTATTCAAAACTAGAACCCAAAGAAAGTGGGGAATACAGTTACGGTTATCCATTATTTATTTTTGGTCAAGGATAACCTTTATCCAAAAAAAAAAAAAAAGGTTTAAGGCTGCTTACAGAGTTACAGATAATGCATCGGATACAGATTTAAAAGAAGAGCAAAAAGAAAAGCAAGGCAAAGAGGAAAGAAATACATGAGAATCAGATTGTGCCAGGAGTGACGTTAACATTAAAATAGCATGCCATACTGTCCTAAATTTTTGCTCATGGTCAGCTTTTTAGTGTAAAGTACAAAAAGAAAATATGATCAGTTACAAAAGTTTGTTCTTTTTAATAGTAAAAAAAAAAAAACCCTCCATTAATTCATGCCAAGAACAACTGCTTGATACAGAGAAAGACCATTTTCCCTCTACTTTGAAGAATTTAAGAGACTTAATAGGCCAGAAGGCCTTGACTCTTCCCTTCTGTGGATCCTGATCTCATCTCCCCACCCTCTTTCTTTCCCTCGGTAAACATCTTATTATTATTATTATTATTATTATTATTATTATTAGTAGTAGTAGTAGTAGTAGTATTATTGGCAGAACTGGGGATTGAACTCAGGCCCTTGCGCTTGCCAGGGAAGCGCTTATTTCCACTGAGCCATTTCCCCAGCCCCTAAACATCTTTCTTTGCACTAATGTACACAGCACAGTGAGTGGGGGCCAAGCACCCTCGCGCAGGCGCTTCAGTGGCTGCTTTGCCCGTGGTGCTTCAGATCATCAAGGCCGCACTCGTGCTGGGGTGGCAAATGCTGTTTCCCTTTGACAGATGCAGTCGGGTCTGGGGCGGGTTTGATGTGGGATCAGTGGATCTGTCTGGCTCCAACATCTCTGTCCTCATCTGTGGCGATATGCAGCTATCAAAGTAGGGGTGAATAACTAAGAAAATGTCTCTAGGTAGTTTCTGCTATGGTTGTATTTCTTTAAAACATTTCCCTCATGGACCCGTGGGTTTTTGATGATTTTATCAGGAAAACTGATGATTGTCTTGTTACCAGGTCACGAGTGGAATTGTAAAAGTTTATTGTGCATTGTGTTTCTTTCATTCAAAAGGCTTATGTGGAGCTCAGATTCAATGGATCAGAAACAGCAAAGGATGGTCCTCAGATAGGATGAAGGAAATAAAGATTAAGGCGTGTCTGCACAGCTAAGTTTGTAAGTCCTGAAATTCCCTAGTCCATCTCATCACACTTAGACTGAGAACATCGAGATAAGAGAAGCTGAAGTAATTTTCAGAGTTTTCAGGGACACTCAGGTGACAGCTTTCATAATATCCAGCCCCACCCCTCCCACAATGCCTACAAGTCTGCAAACTTTAATCAACTTGGATCCCAGAACACAGAGCCTTCCAGACCATACCATGTTGACATCACCTGCCCCCAAGGAGCAGTTACCTTTGATGTGAACCCAGGCAGCTGTCTCCAAGCAAAGACAATCATCTGATGGGGACTAAATCATCCCTCACGCCAAAGGATCCCTCCGGAGCTATGAAAACCAAAACTAAGCTAATAATCAATCAGATGCCGGCCAACCTCAGCTAATCCTTAAAAGTTGGTCTCCTGCTTGTGTGAGTGACCAGTGTAACCCCGGCATCAGAGTGAGACTGCTCTCTCACTTTCTAATTCTCTGTGCTTCACACTGATGCATCCTGAAGTTCTTTTTTGTGAGGTGAGTCCAGCTGGCCAAGTTATCCTCTTTGGGGGACCTTCTCAGACCTTGTCTGGTGACACACCAATAGTTTGAGAGAGCCTTCAGTCCTAATATAAATATACCTATGAAACTGATGTCATACAGCTTAGCTTTACTGCCTGGAAAGGGGAAAGGGATGGAGGCCACATCATCTGCATTTGTGGCAGAGTGAGCCCCTGAGATCTTCTTAGCAAAGGATGCTCCAAGAACACTGCAGAGGCAGGCTGAAGAAAGGCAACTGAGCTGCTGGTTTCTAGGCAGTGTTAGCAGCCAGCATGTCAGCATTCAAAGCCGTGAAAGGAGCTGCAATTGATGTGTCTGAGGAAAACTGTCATGAGATGAAAAGGTAAAGCCAAACACAGCACTGAGCTTTGCAAACACACAGTACAGAGACCTAATACATGCACGTACACACATACGCACACACACGCACACACAAGCACACGTGCATGTGCACACATGCACAAGCACGTTACTTGAGGCATTGCTGTGTATTTAACGTTTAGCTCTTCTGGCTGCATCATCATTTTCTGTCAGATCACAGGATTGCAGAGAGCAGGATAAAACCTGAATGGCAATGTGCTTGTTATGGCTAGGTCTTCCTTCCAATGCTCCTCAAAACTCGTGAGCTGGAGGCTTGGGTCAACTGATGGGCTTTGGGGCCTTGATTAGATCAAGAGGGCTCTCAATTGGTTAATTCAGAATTTGATGGCATTACTCGCAGGTGACATAAACTGGAGGTGGGCCCGGGTTGATGGTAGGGAATTATGGAGTTGTGCCCTTGGGTGTGGTCACCACCAATTCCTGTCTACCTTTCCCTCCTTCTCGGCCTCATGCCTGTCAGGAGGGGAGCAGCTTCCTCTGCAGCCCCCTGCTGCTGTGGGGCTTCTGCCTTTCTATAGGCCTAGAAGAAATGGAACCAGCTGACTCTGGGCTGAAGCCTTTGAAACTGCGAGGCAGAACGGACCTGTCCTCCTCTCAGCTGACCTTCCTCGGTGTTTTGTCACAGAAAGGAAAAGCTGCTCGAAGCAGGCACACACACACCTGCACCGACTGGACGGCCAAACATGGGCAGAGAGCATTGCCTACTCAGCAAGAGTCGCTCTGCCCTGAAGCAGGGAGATGCAGGAGTGGCTGGGAGTTAGGCGGTGAGGACAAGGCCGAGCCTGGAGGCTGGCTCTGCGTCTGTCTTCCCACCCTTCCTGCAGCGAGTCTCCCGAGATGTTTGCTTAACAAGCTTGTTTATTCACAGTAGGAGACATTTCGTACTGATCTGATTGAAGATGCATTTAATTACTGTCATGTCGGTAATGGATATTCTCCTCACCCTTCCCCTAGAAGCTTAATTGTATGTGCACCCATGTGTCCTTACCAGCCTCACTTCCAGGGAGGGTCCCTTTCCCGCTCAGCTAATTTTAAAGACCCGTCCTTTTTCTCCTACTTTATCATCCATCATTCCTTTTTCTGTTTCTTTTTCTCACTCTTGACTAGAAATTGCTCCCTTAGGTTTTGCTCAAATAATGCTCATCTTAAAAATAACGTTCTATCATATTCTTTAATCTCACACATCTCGTTTCCATTTCAGCTCCTTCAAGGAAGAGTCTACACTGATGGCTTCACCTCGGATACATATTGGGGTTTAATTGGCGTGGGATGCAGAATGGTCAGTGGTACCTTTCAAGGATTGTGAGGTGATTTTATAAAGCAGATAAGGCAGAGATTTACTTTTGTTTTTTTAAAGGTGGGGTCTCATAGTAGTCCATGCTGGGCTTGAATCCACCTGTATAGCCCAGGCTGGTTTAAACTTGCATTGATGGTCCTACCTTCTGCTTCTTTGTAAAATTATTTATTTATTTATTAAAGAGTTTTGCTACGCAGCTCGGACTCACAATGATCCTCCTGTCTCAGTCTCCCCAGTGCTAGGATTACAAGTGTGGACTACCACACCCAGTTTTGGTGGCTGACAGGTACCAGGGATAGAACCCAGGTCCTTGCACTTCCAGGTAGGTGTTTACCATCAAGCTATCTCCCCCAGCCCTACCTCAGCTTTCTGAGTGCTGGGCTTACAAGCGTGTGCCTCCACTGTGCCTGGCAAGAATTACTGTTTATCTGTATTCTGTCCTTTCCTCATCCCCTCTTACTTCTAGTATATGATCACTTCTCTGAGATTGCTCATGCGAAGTTCATCTGTGATGTCATCATAGACTTCTGTGGGGTTTTTTGGGTCTGTTTGGTGACTTCTATTTCCTTTTTGAAGCTTTCCTGTCATTGGCTTCTGGACACGTGATTCCCTTTGTCCTGATCCCCACATCTGTTTTTCAAAAGTTTTCATTCCTCACTCATTAAAGGAGCCTAGTTGGGGTTCAGGACATGTTACCCTAAATATGACACCTCAGCCTTTGAGAAGTGAGCAGAAACAGAAGGCCACTGGCTCCTTACTCTTGCTCTTCAGAATTAAGATTAAAATCTGAGAGTCATCCTCTGATCTTCTCCTTCCCCTAAGCAGGGAAGAGCCACCCGTGATAGGTGTGCTGCCTCATACCCAAGGCAAGGCAAGTCACACAGAGAAGTCCAAAAGGATACGATGGATGGGGCTCAGCTCCTCCTGCATTATTGCCATTAGACCAGATGCTTTGGTCCTCCCAGCATGTTTCCACACAGCTGTGGCTGAAGGCACACAGATTTCCCCTGTTGGAGCCTTCAGGTCTGAAGGTTCCTATGTCAGGGAAAACCAGCTACATCCACAAGTTCGTTTCCTCTTCCGTGACCCGTCCATTGTGAAAGGACCTCAGCCTTACAAAGGGAGAGGAAAAAAAAATCACTTTCCCCCTACAGCACCACATTTGACACGGTCACTCAAGCCAGAAGTCGGAGCATCACTGTTGACATGCGGCCTGCAGGCTCCACATCCATCCTGTCACTCAATCTGGCTGTTGCTATTCCTTTAACATCCGAGTAGCTGTTCCTTCTGCGCCATTTCTACTGCTGGACTCAGGGTTACCCAGGATTAATGGAAGGTTTGCATGGCGAGTCTTTCTGACTCCAGTATTGACGCCATTGCATTTATCTTCTATATTGTTCCTGATGAAATAAAATAAAACTCAGCCGCATCACTTGCTTGCTTGAAGGCTGTCATCAACTTTCACTCCCCTAAAGTATAAAAGTCAAGCTCCTGATAAGAAACCAAGTCTGTTATCACAGGGTTTCTGCTTATTAATTTTTTTTATTAGTACATACTCACAGCATATAATGATTGCATTCATTGCAGGGAACTGGTACTTACATGTAACACATCTTGGACCTTTACCCTTCTATCCTTGGGAGCCTTGGATCTGATAACAAGCAGCAAGCTCTTGGCAACCCCTTGTTGGCCTCTGGCATGGTGCTTCTCAGGTAGTTCTAGAGCCCTTCACTGTCATTGCCTTAGCACTGAGCTGATGCAGGAAGGTGATTTTGCATCTTTAGATCGATCCCTCTGCCTAGCATAGAACCTGGATCCTAGTACGGGCTCAGTTTACCTCGGTTCAGTGAGCATAACCAAGTTAGTATTCATTCTCTCCTGACTGCTGGGTACCTGAGAGCTCATTGCCAAACGACTTTTCTAGAGGGGTTAATGAAGGCAGAAAAGGGTGAAAGAAATGTGGAACAGGATCCAGGAGCAGAGGGAGGCAGAGCAGGGAAGGAAAGAGGATGAGCCTTGGTCTGAGCATCCTGCTTCCTTTTCATGTCTAATTTGGGCATAGAAGGAATCATTTCTTTTTTTAAAATTTAATTTTTAGGGGCCGGGGAGATAGCTCAGTGGGATAAAAGCTTGCCTGGCTAGCATAAGGTCCTAATTTTCTTCCCCAGTACAGCGAAAAAAAATTGATACATGTGTGTAGCAATAATGTTTGCACTCCTCATGGGAAGTTAGCGCACACATAGCACATCCTAATTCCTTTGAGGAATTAATTTCCTTTTCCATCTTCTTTCTCTTCCCTTCGTCCACCCTCCGCCTGTCCCTGGATCCCCCTTCTTTTTTTTTTTTCTGGACCTGTTTTTTTTTTCTTAAAAGAATAAAAATACAGTTTTAAAAAAACCATTAGAAATAATACAGCATTTCACCAAACAGAATAATAGGAATTCAATAATAGTTGTAATATTACATAATGTTGTCTTCAGATTAGTTGTTTAGACTACCAGATATAAGTGTGCAAACTTGGTTGTAAGAAAATATCAAAAATTAAAAAGGAGAAAGAAGAAGAATATGAGCATTCACTGCTCCTCCCCAGGCCAGCAGCAGTCAGCAGTGCAGTTACCCAAGCTGGCCTGTATATACGCGTAAATGAATCTTTTTCCTCTTCCTTCCTTCTTTCTTTTGTCCTTTTCCTCATCCCAGTCGAGGAATCATTTCTTTAGGACATGTTCAGTGCATGTATGAGTTTCATTACAGGCCAGATAGAAGGCAGGAAAGCATCCTGCAGACCAAATGATAGCGTGAAGATGCTTGCAGCTACGGCACAGCTCAGCATTTGAACAAGGACTATATTAAATACTGCAGGAAAATATTGCAAACAGAAGAAAGGCTTGAACTAATATCATTTAGACAAGATATCATGTCTACATCTTGTCCTCTGAATAACTACTACGAAGACAACAATATGCAGTGTATTTATTATTGTATCTGTTCTACTAACCTGTTTTGAGACTATTTCATTGATATTTTATCTTTTTTTCCTCATTAAAATGAATAAAGAAGTAAAACACATATTACAAACACCTTTGCTATTTGAAATAGGCTACTGATTTACCAAGATGCAAGGAAAAAAAAATTTTAGGAAAAGGTTTCCCACGGAAAAGACAATTACTTTTGTTTAATGTTTTCATGTTTTTCCCCTATTTGATACCCTTTCCTGATGAATTAATTTGTGCTCCAGTGTGTGCATGGGCACAGCACGGCCTCTGGTAGACTGTGCAATGAAACACTGGCTTTATAGTAGAGTGCAGAAGCATTTTTCTTTCTTTAAAAGCATCAACACCTCCTCTTTTGGGAGCATTTGAGCAGGAATTCAATGGAAACATCCCCAGTCAACTGTGTACTTCTGGGTGCAAACTGCTAATTGTTGATGGATTAATTAAAATACTTTTTTTGTTTTTTTCCCCCCTTTTTTTGCTTCAAAAAGCAAAAGCAATAGAAGGGTATTCAGGCATCTTTTCTGGACCCTCTGCCTTTTTTTTTTTTTCCCCCAACATCTGTTCTTACCTATTAGGAATGAAAACACCACAGAATGTTCATTCGGAGGCACGCTTCTGATAGCACTGTAGGATTCGCTAATGATAGAGAACAATGGATAGAAGTTGCCGGCTTTGACTAATCGCTCTCTGGCAACTGGATTTGTTAATGAAGAGACTGCCTGAATTAGTGCAATCAGACAACACACAAGCAGAGGACACTTAGGGAAGTTGACCAGAGGACTTGACTCCATTGGGGTTTTGCGGCCGTCTGTGTGTCCACAAGATGGCAGTAAATGTTTGATGCGTTTCTAGGCCAATTTTGGTCTTTTGTGTATGAATTTGTATGTATGGTGGAGGGGGTAAGAAATTTTGCTCTAGAAGAAAATTATTTATTCGATGTGTTATATTGTTTTACATTTTTATGTCAAATAAACCCAGTAGTATATAATTAATTTAGCATGCTTTCAAGCGGGTGACAGTTACATTGTTTATCATAACGATTAAGGGGTTTATCATAACAAGAATAATAAAATTGGTCTCCATCTCAACAGTGTGTGACAAAAACCACTGAACAGAAAGTAACATGTGGCCCATGCCTGTGATTCTAACTGCTCTGGAGTCTGAGACAGGAGGATCTTACATTGGAGGCCAGCCCAACTAAGCAAATTTAGCAAGACCTTGTCTTGAAAAAAAAGAAAAAGAAAAAAAAAAACAAAACCAAAACCAAAGGGCTGGGGTAAAGCTCAGTGACAGAATATTCACCTACCATGCACAAACTCCTTGGTTCAATTTGCAATACTGAAAAAAAAATGTGGTGGAGGAAATGGAGTTCTGAATCTGCTGGCTAATAACTTGAAAATATATGGATATTGGCTCATTTCCTCAACGCTAGCTGAGGGAGGGTTGTGTGAAGGAGGCGGGGTGATGCAGTGCGCTAGGCACTGGAATCTTCTCCTATGAAGCTTAGACCAGCAGGGAAGATCCACATGTATTCATGCAGTTATTATCAATGTAGTGGGTAACAAGGGAGTTGTGGACAAAGACCTGGGTCATTATAATGGAAATTACTTTTAATTAGTAGGATCAGGGAAGATTTTTGTTTTTGTAAAGTAAGACACTGAACATTTGCCCCACCAGGCGGGGGGGAGGATGCAGACCTGCAAACCATGAGCACGGAGGTGTGGGATGGAAGCACACTCAAGACAGTGAGGGGTCCTTGGGAGGACCGAGTGAGTGATTTGGTTGCAAAGTATGCATAGCTGCAAAGGGCAGAAAGCGAGCTTGGCTGTTGGATGCTGGGCTTAGGAGTTTGGTTTAGTTTTTGAGCTGAGAAGTAGCCTAGTGGCAGGTGTTCAGAAAGAACCACCTGGAATTTGTGCTTGGTAGACTGAAGTAGAGAGAGTCTGGCTGTGTCCGCATGTGCCGATCTGGAGAGAGGAGGAGGTACAATCATGTCCAAGCTATGGTCTTAGAGCCAGGACCATTAACTTCATTTCTTTAGGTCATTTTCCTCATTATAAAACAAAGGCTTGGACTATTTGGTTCTTTTCAGTTCCAAAAACCACAGGCCTGGATAGAATAAAGGCAGAGTAGAGACCAGGGCAATGGATACAGATGAGATTAGCAAGGCAGGCAGAGCAGCATTTGGTCTCTGACTGAAAAGTTAATGGAGGTGCCTTGGGATGGGGTGTTGGCAGGAGAGGAGAGATGAACAGAGAACATTTCACAGAGCTAATTGCCTAGAAAGACAGTGGGGTCATGAGAAGAGAAGAGCACTGCCAGCACTGTGAAGAATATAGTTTTGGCTCTGCAAACACTGTAGTGGTAGACAGGCATGGCTTCTATCACTTAAATCACGGACCAGAGGATTGTTTAAATTCATTTGAAAGGTCTGAAGGAATTATCTGAACAGAAAGTCAAATGGCTACCATGGTAATCCATTTTCTCTTTCTCACTAAATATAGTGTTCTGTACATTTAACATTGTCATGAAGGCAGAAAGGGTCTTAACTGCCACCTTGCATTGGAAGCAAACTAGGAGGCTCTTTGTGACAAAGATGACACAATGGATGCTCTTCCTGAGGGCTGGGCTCTGACTTATTTTCTTCAGGCAATGAGGGGGGATGCTGGGGTCCCTGTGTGACCTTTGGTCATATCACATAGCGAGAAGTCTGAAGGGAGTGCAGATTTTCTGAACCTTCATCAAGGCACTGGTTCCTATTTCCCAAAGTTACCTCAACAACAAGAGCAAGCCTGAGGTAAGGATTTCTATCCATGCAGTTCTGACAGCACTGCTGAATAAAAAGAAAAAGTGTGACGTCAACAAATAATTATCAAGGAGTGATTAAAAAATGCTATTTGCAGCACTGCCCCAGAGTGAGATCAGCCCACTCCAGGCAATCTCTAGCATGCTAGCTGAAGGACACCAGCATCAGGTGGACTGCATCATGACAACGTGGAGACTCATCAGGGCTCACACTTCCCTCCCCCTGAGAGCCCCTCCCTTGGACATCAGTGTCCTTGTGCAGTGCTGTTGTCCTAGAGATTGCCTGTGCACATTTATTTTCTTTCTTTCTTTCTTTCTTCTTTCTTTCCTTTCTTCCTTCCTTCCTTCCTTCCTTCCTTCCTTCCTTCCTTCCTTCTTTCTTTCTTTCTTCTTTCTTTCTTTTCATTTTATATATTTGGTACAGGGTCTCACTATGCAGCTTAGACTCCTCATTATCCTCCTGTTTTCAGCCTCCCCAGTGCTGGGATTACAGGCATGCACCAACATGCCCAAACTTGGTCACTGTCTCAGTATGTTCCAAGGGTGGGGCTGGTGGGGCATGAGGGACCGGGAATGGAACCCTGGTCCCTACACTTGCCTAAGCAGGCACTTAGTCTGCTGAGTTATCTCGCTGGCCCTCACATTTTCATTTAGTGAGGTGAATGCAATGAATTCATTTCTAGAACATTCAGTTCAACAGCAGGTTACATTCTTGACCTTTCCTCATAAACAGACATTTGTCATGTAAGGAATGTATATGTGTATTTGTTCAGACAGGAATTTATATTCTTTATTAAATGAAGATAAAATCTTCCTAACTAGGTTAATTTTATAGATGAAACAGATTAATTAACCTAGTTAGGAATATTTATTAAGTTAGGAATATTTTAGTTTCATTATAGGTACCCTGACTTTTTTTAGTTCCATGTCTGAATTTAGAACCATGCATGAATCTGCATTTGATTTTCAGACTCTAAAAAATTCTCAAGTGTTTTTCCTGAGAATCTGGGGTGACTCGAACATCAGGAATTGGGAAAAGACAGCAACTGGAAAGATAAATGCAGCAGGTGACCTTACCTACCTTTTGGGAGACCTTAAGTTACCTCTCTAATTTGCTAGTAACAAAAATATTAATCATTTCTTTCATACCAAAAACATAAAGACTTTATTCAACTTTTTTTTTTCTTCTTTTTTCTTCCTAAATCTACTTCTTGCTGCGTGGGTTAGTTTTCTGTGACAAAATACCTGAGCAAAACAACTTTAAAGAGGGACGATGTACACTGGCAAGATTTATTTGAGGTCATGGTTTCAGAGGTTTAAGTTGATGGTCACCTGGCTCTGATTCTGTTGCTTTTAGGCTTGTGGAGAGGCAGAGAGGAGAGAGAGAGAGAGAGAGAGAGAGAGAGAGAGAGAGAGAGAGAGAGACAGACAGACAGACAGACAGA
>NW_004524805.1:1921431-1922770 GCF_000260255.1 Octodon degus
ACAAAGACAGGGAGACAAAGACAGAGAGACAGAAAGGGACAGCGAGATAGAGAGACAGAGAGACACAGAAAGACAGAGAAAGGGACCTGGGACCAAATATGTCCTTCCAAGCTATTGTCCTTCCAAGCCCCATTGGCCAGTTTCACCCAGTTAGGCCCGTGAGAGCCCCCCTGACTCATGAGCTCGTCCATGGCCTAATGATGGGGCTCATCAATGGCCTCACTCACTGATGCAGAGAGAGTCCTTTTGATGCTGTTGCCTCCCCAAATCCCCATTTGTAAACTCAAGCACTGTAGACCAAGCCCCAAGCAATGAATCCTGGGGGACATGTCACAGCCAAACCACAGTGCCTTATTTTTAAAACATGAATGTCTTGGTTGAAAACAATGCTTTCTTATTTATATTAATAATAACAAAATGACGTGCTATAATATTCCTAAGAGATGTTTGTCTATACCTTCGTCTTCTCAAAGGTGTATTTTAAAAATTGTTTCAATAGTGTGTGATGTGAAAAAGCTGCTCTTAAATGACCCCAACCTTTCACACAGAAAATTTCTGCTGCATCTGGACATTAGAGATGTTACAAGGTTGCTGATGGATGATAATGTAGAATTTCACTTTGCTTGTAAATATCCTCTTTATTGTAATCATGGAAAAGTCTGGAAGTGTCTTTTAAAAATGAAATTTGTTAGAACATGTCCAGTAGTGACCCAAGAGTGACACTTATGCATGTTTGTTCAGTGGGTTAAAGCACATGAAGAAGAAGATGGAAGAAAAGAAGGCCCAGTACCAGCCTGGTTATATGTAGAAGATGCTCCTATTATTGAAGCAGAACCTGACCTAACTGCAGCCACTTTGTTCAGTAAAGCTGCAGTCATTCTGGTCTCTGCCACTGAACTCAGCTAAATCACACGATTTGTCATTAACTTGAAACTTCTGTCAAGGTACTATAAAAACAACCTTGTTACATACAACTATGCACACCGCAAAATACCCGTTGTACCACAACCTTCAGCTAAAAGCTAACCTCATTTTTGCAACTTATGTTTGCCACTCTGTAATCAGTGCCTCAGACTTTGGAGATTAGGCTTGTGGGGTCCAGCTAGGGTCAATAAAATTACTTTTCTTCTTAGTATATATTTAAAATACATATACTATGGCCATGTTAGAAGATAAAGTAATTCTAAATTTGAAAATATTTAAGAAGTGTAGTAATAATTTTTGAATGTAACCATTTTTTTTTACATTTACTTGTAAAAAATTCACTTTATTTAAACTTTAAAATGAGAATAAAGGGGACCAGAGAGAGGGCTCAGTGCTTCCCTGGAAAGCACAAGGG
>NW_004524805.1:1923006-1933156 GCF_000260255.1 Octodon degus
TTTTTTTTGTGGAACCAGGGATTGAACTCAGGCCCTTTCGCTTGCCAGGGAAGTGCTTATTCTACTGAGCCATCTCCCTGGCCCCCTGTGCATATATTTCTGAGAAACAATTTTCTCTTTAGTGGCCACTGCAAAACAATAAAAAGTTCTGTCATGAAACAGAAACAAAGTCCTCTCAATGCTTTCTGCAATGTGGGAGGGAGTTAGTGGAAGAAATGGGCACACTTGCTGGATATGGGAAGCATAAGGAAAAGACAACTCTAAAAGGAAGGATTTGAAAAAGACTGAAAAGGAAAACTGACTTATACTTAGAGGATTTAATTTTCTGCCTCTGGATTAACCTGTACTAATGCCTCTAGTATTCAGTACCTTCCTGAACTCCTTAGTCCTCATTTTGGAGATTCAGGAAGCTGGTTACCTGGCATGTTTCAACCTACCCAAAGAGTCAGACTGCAGAGGCCTCAGCTTCAGTCTTTCTTGCATCCTCAGTACCTACTTTGCCAGTGTCTGAGTCAGGGGATCTACTTACATATATTGTGCGAATCAATGAATCTCCCCTCTGCCTCTCTATCATAGTTTACATGTATTCACTCCTGCTTATTAACTATAAAATAACACCATACCAATACAATACACAGCAGAAAGGCGAGCTGGATGTTCCCTAGTCAATACAAATGAAAACAAAATGGGTCATGGAAATAACTGTGGAACGAGTCCCTTTTCCCTCTCTCTTTTTTCCCTCTCTCTGTCCCTTCCTCCTTTCCTTCCTTCTTATGTGCATCAAGTATCTGTTATCTATAGGATACTAATGTTATAGACTGTTAGGCAAAAGCTTAAAGTGATCCAGGGTGACCACTGTCTCTCCATGCAGTTCCTCCTCCACGTGTGTGACGCTTTGCTTGGACACGATTGGCAGAGGCTTCGTCACCCTTCCAGGCAGCCCCCTCCACAAGGGTGCTTATCATTGTCAGGGCATTCTTCTTTATCATTTGCCACAACCTCAAGTCCTGTATCTCTATCGATTGCCCATGCTTCTAACTTACACAATGAAATTCCAAGTCTTCTACAGAATGGTTCTTGAAATATCTGAAGTTGTGTCTTTGTCTCTGTTTTAAGACTAAACTTCCCTTTCTCTCATCATTCTTAATGCATCTGGACTTTCTGCCAGGCAAGTGGGAGCTTGAGGATATGGAGCTGGTGATGGGGTGACCAGATTACTGAAAGCAGACCCAAATGGGGATGGGGTGCCAGCTCCTTGCAGGCTGCAGTTTGTGGGGTGTTTGATGGGGTGAAGGCAATAGCACTGGAGGACTCAGGTTAAGAAGACAGGGCAGGCTGTTTACACAGTCATGCCCACTTTCCCCATCTCCAGGCTTGTGACTTCCAAGCCTCTGGGCATCCGAGTGCCCTGGAGGGAGAACAGATGGCCAGTCTCTGCGTGCAGAGCTTCCTATGCAGTGGGTCCGGGTTGAGAATGAAAATCTGCATCTCTACCAGTTTCCGAGTGCTGTTGGCACTGTGGGTCCAGAGGTCACCCTTGAAGAACAAGTGCCCTAGACAACAATGAGGCGGGAGCGGCCCCAGATGAGGAGAGAGGGCTGAAAGGCAGATGTGAGGCCAGGGTACAGACTAAGGGGAGGGAGGTGAGGATCACCAAGGGCAAGAACTGGAGAAGACTGCCACCCAGCCACGGAGGTGCAGGGCCATGCACGGGACAGCCAGCTGTGACCCACAGTCACAGTCCAGAACAAATTTCAAAGAACACTGTAGGTAGGGTTTTGGCCCTCAAAGATGTGGTTCATGATGGACACAGAAGAGGGTTCCCAGCTCATGTACCATCCTGGTTGCTGCCCAGAGTCCTGTTACTAACATGGAAGCACTAAGTGAATAGGAAAGAAGGAGATAGATCTATGAGGATGGGCAGAGGCCCAAGTGATGGAGGGAAAGGGGAAATAAAGAGAGCTAAGATATGTTAGGTTCATGTCTCAGCTCTTCATGATGAACAGCATCATTGTATACCAAAAGCATGTATTAATAAAAATGTGAAGAAAAAAGAAACGAGTTATGTGGTCAGAGTGCAAATGCGTCATCTATGCATAATGGAATATGGTTGAGCCATATCAAGGGATCAGGAAGACATGATGTTTAGGGAAGTAAGTCAGGCACAGACGGACAGTGTGTGATCTCACAAGTGGAAGCTAAGAAAGCTGGTTCTGTAGAAATTGAATAGTGGTTACTGGAGACTCAGGGAGACAGGCAGAGGGAGTGGAAGAGGCTGGCCCATGGCACTGTGTTGCAAAGGAGTAAAGTCCTGTGTCTTTCGGCACAGCAGGGTGAATATAGCTGCTGATACTGCATTTTATATTTTCAAAAGGTTAGAAGGGAGGACTTTTTTTTTTGGCGGTACCAGGGATTGAACTCAGGCCCTTGCGCTTGCCAGGGAAGCACTTATTCCACGAGCCATCTCTCCCGCCCCTGAAGAGAGGATTTTGAATGTACACACTACAAAGAAATGATGAAAGTTTAAGGTGATAGGCCAATTACTCCAAGCTACTCACTACCTAAAACATACATGAATCAAAACACCACACTGTATCTTATAAGTATGTATGATTATTATATGTCAGTCAAAAAAAGGTAAAGGCTGACATTTCAGGTGTTCATGGAGCTGTGACCTCCAAACCCTCGAGCTTCTCTAGCATTCTTGATCTAGTGCCTCTATAGTGGACATACACAGAAATAGGTTAAGAGTCCAGGCACTGGTGGAGAAACATGCTAAGAGAAAAGGATCTTCTTCCAGTAACAAATATCACATTCCACCTGTGAAATTCTCCAAAATTTTGGGCAATATGACAGCAAGATTTTCTTTTCTTTTTTTTCCTATTTTCTATTTATTTTATCATTTTAATGAGAAAAAAGATAAAATAGCTATGAAACAGTTTCAAAACAGGTTAGTAGGATAGTTACAATAATTAATACATTGCATATTGTTGTCTTCATAGAAGTTGTTCAGAGGACAAGATGAAGACATGATATCTTATCTAAACAATATTAGTACAAACCTTCTCAATGAACTAAGAGAAAGTAGCTGCATATCTATCCTAACTATCATATATATATATTTTTTTCTTTCTTTTTTAATGGGTAGAATTCTCACCCTGACTAACTCTACATGCTGATATCTGTGAACCAAACAACTACATTGAAGACAGCAATGTATAATATTAAAACCACGTTTGAAATACCTGTCATTTTGGACCTCTAAATGTGTACTGCTTCTAATGTCATAACAGTTATTGATATACTCTCTCTTTTTTTTTTTAGCAAGGTTTTCTTCATAGGAATATTTGAAATCTAAGTATACGGACGTAGATTTCAAAATTCCATTTACATCCTTAAAATAATGTAATTGAATTTCTTTTTCAAGAGGAGGAAGGGAAATCACACAAAGGGTGGCAGGTTGTAATGAACGAAGGTTGGGATCCGTGAACTATTATAACACCATTTTTATTCACAAAGACTTTTCTGTCTCCTAGGAGACAAGCATGTAAATAAGTGATGCTATACTGCAGGGTAAAAATAAACAGATGTCCACAGAGAAGGCCACCAATGGAAGGTCCTAGGGATAAGGATAGACAGGTGTCTGTTACTGTTTTTGTGCTTCGAGTACATTTATTTAATCTGAAAGTGGCAGTTGAAGTTCAAAGTAGGATGACAGGGAGCCATAGAACTGGCACTGCTGTCTTCAAGCCCCAGCTCCCTGGCCTGGTTCCTCCCTCCATGCTCCTTCCTTGCTGTCCACCTCAGGAGGCCATGCCTCTGACATTCTTAGTCTTTAATATGAAAGAAATCCAGCCTCGAGTTTGATAGGAGCTTAAGGGTGCCATCTGCTTCACCCTTTGACTCCAGGCGGAGCTTCAATAATCAAGACAAATGAGTAATAGCAAGTCTATCTCTGAAGCCTCCAGCGGGGAAGGATCACAGCTAGGGATGAACTGGGGCTCAAATTCTAGCAGGTGAGGACAGAAGCAAAGTCCCTCTTTAGGAAGCAAGTGTCCTGGTCCAGAAGGAGAAAAGGGACGTTGAGCCGAGCCCTGACCTGCCCCATCAGTCTATACCTCCTGGGGGCAAGGACAGCCTTTCCGTCTTGGTGACTAAATGGCGACTCTGTGTGTAAGGCAAATCAGAATCTAGACACCACACTTCAGTGGTCTAATTCCTGCGCCTGGTAACCTGGATGGAGTTCCTAAGTTAGGAAAGAGAGAGTTAGGTTTTTGGCCTATGTGACTGTCTACATGTCTAGTAACTTACCTCTTGTGGAATTCAGGTCCTATATCTGCAAAGTAAATAAAGTATGTTCTATATACACAGGATCCCATTTAGCTTTTAAATTGTCTATGTTTCTTTGTGTTTGGAGTGCTACATAGAAAAGCTATCCTTATTGCATTTTATCTATCAGCTGCTCGGATTTTCTTCTGTCTCTGCAAGACAAATGAACGTGTCACCTCCACAGCTTTGCTGCAACCCTGCTGCTCAAGGGTGTCCTGTCCACCAAATTGTGCATTCTGGGCTTGTCACACAAACCTGAACCTGTCAGTGCATGTTGCAGGCTAATTTGTTCTAATCCCGTCAAGTTCATAGCCCTGTGGATGAGTTTTGCCATTGGCAAGCTCAAGGCTGATTAATGGCCATTTCCAACAGGAAACATGGAGGCAGGGGGTCAGCAGAAGGGGTGGACGGATATTACCTGAAGCAATTCACTGAATTCAGATCAGAAAAAATTAACCTCTTTTCAGGAAAACACATGGCAGTGCTGAACTTACAGGTTCGCACACCATAGGGACTGAGGAACAGAGCTGCGGGTGTCGGGGGGCACGTGTCACATGGACCTCCCTACACAGTGATGCTGCCTTGATGTCAAATGAAATCCTCCTTGAAATTATTATTTTAAGTCCCAAACTACCTGGCCTAGTTGTCCATCCTACCGTCTCAGAATCAAAACGGAGCATGGCTATTTTCCTACCGAGCAGAGGCTGCCAGGAATGTTCTGAGTTGATCAGGAGACATACTTTGCTCCTTGAGCCTTTTGCCTGCTTCATAGTTCCAGTTTTAAGGGCCACATCCTTTGGTGACTGTGCATAAAGACTGTGCAAGTTGGAGTCAAGTTACAGAGAGACCACCTTGAAGTTAAGGAGAACCTGCTGTGCAGGTCTCAAGAAATCTCTAACATTTGATCTCCTAATTATTATTATTTTTTTTTGCTTTAAACAATTTATTTAACTGAAATGGAATTACATCTGCTTCTGAAGTGACCTCCATTTATTTTGATACATCTTTTCTCCCTGATGATTTACAGCATCTTCAAGCCAATATAAATATTTTACAAATATTAGAATATTTGGGTATACAGCTGCACAATACCTCAGCAATATCTTTCAGCAAGAAAATACTGAAGAGTAAAGGCTAGACACAATTACTAGGTACAGTGAAAATCTACTGCAAATATTTATGAGGTAAGAAGGCACTGCATACCTGTTTGGCTAAGAAAACCACCCTTACAACACAGGATGATTTTCTTTTATGTAGGAGGTAGAACACTTAAGCTGCCAATTAGGTGCTGAATGGCAGAGCAACATCCCCAGTTTATGCCATGAATTCCTAGGGAATAGCTTCCAACAATTCAAGTTCCTTCCCATTGGTCCTCACAAAGTGTGCTTCTCTGGAAGGGGCAGGGTGGTGCTTCAGTTGAACCCAGGTATCTTTCTCTTTGGCTTTCTTCTTTTGCCGACCACTTTCCCTGACATGTTTCAGGAAGCTATCATGACTTTTTGAGTGTTTAATATGCTCAATATGCACATTAATCCTCTTGGCAAGTATCTTGCCCTTAACTTACTTATTCACAACAACACCAACAGCATGCTGGGTAACCTTGAAGACTCTTCCTGTTTTGCTATGGTAGCATTTGTGAGGCATTTGTGGGTACTTTTGCACAGTACCCATTCCCTTGATGTCTATAGTATCATCCTTTTTGTAGATTCACATGTATGTGCCCAAAGGAACAACTGCATGTTTTCTAAAGGGCCTGGAAAACATATACTGGGGTCCCCTCCTCTTGCCCTTTGTGTTAGTCATTTTGGCAAATTACTGAAAGATGGCAGTTCTGGCCAAAAGGAAGGGTTTCCTAATCACTTTTAATATTAATCTTATTTTTCCTCTGGAATAGGACATTTTGTTTTTAGTTTTTTTGACTGATGATTTATCTTAATTAAATTTAGCTAGGACTTATTCAAACCCTACTGTGTACAACACCCTTGTGCTCCAGAACTTTGCTTCACAGCCTGGATGCACTTTGTGCTTAAGAAAAGAGAGAGAAAAGGAAGGAAAGAAATGGCAGCTGCAATTTCACTGATACTCCTGGGCTTCTCCAAGGTCACTACCATTCAGATCCCTGTAAACAGATCTCCCAGTCCAGAACTGTCAGTGTTGAATCGGAGACCTTTGTCTTAAGTAAAAATAAGAACAAATACCAAAATTACAGCTTCCATGGATTGAACACTTTTATTGAGCACAGTGCTGAGCACTCTAGCAGTCACTTTAATGACATTATCTCACTATTTCTTGGACACTCTTTTTTTTTTTTTTTTTTTTTTTTTGTGGAACCGGGGATTGAACTCAGGCCCTTGCGCTTGCCAGGGAAGCGCTTATTCCACTGAGCCATCTCCCCGGCCCCTCTTGGTCACTTCTGAGGGAGCCAGGATGAGCTCTATTTCATAGGTATCAGAGTCCTTGAGGGTTAAATGACCTGCACAAGGTCACATAATTCAGAAGTACAAGGGCAACAAGAAGCTGGTTCTATCTGATTTCAAACAAGCTCTTTCAACGTCTTCCCAAGAGAACCTGTAGAACAGCCTGTGTTTCATTGTCAATCTCACCTTCCAGGATTACTGAATTTCACATTCAATTTTGACTGCAGATCTATAGGAGAAAGTAGATGGGCTCTTCCTCTTTATTACATTTGAACATTTTTCATTTGTACCTTTTTAATGCATGCATCAGTTTAATGTCAAAGCAGAAGCTTTCTGCATCTGGCCTTTGGTACAATATGTTGAGATTACACACATAGCTCCGAGTGTATTTTACTGCGACAGGTTCTCATTCCCTGCATCCATCCATCAACACCCCGTGAGTGTAATATGCACCACTCACTTCTATCAGACCTCTTCCCAGGCTACTTTCTATCACTATGATGGCAATCAGGATTTTAAGAACCAGAAGGCTGCAAAATGAATAATCTAAATTCTTGATCAACTGTGTTTGATAGAAAGTTGTTATTTCTGCTCTTAAAAACATTCTGATAATGTGTTTTTCCACTACTTCTTTTTTAAAGTTACTGGCAAAGTATGTATTCCTTAGAGCTGCCATTACAAAACACTTCAAACTGGCTTAAATAACCAACGTAGGATTTTAACACAGACATAGGGACATATTTCAACCTCTGTTATGGTTTATGTCTGGATGTCCCCCAAAGCCTCTTGTGTGCATAGGTAGGGATTTGGGAGGTGACTGTATCACAGGGGGGAGAGACTCATCAGTGTGGGTTTGTTCACCTAGGAGTGTAATGCTAAATGTAATGCTGGGCCGTGAAGCCCCATTGAAGAGGTGTGGCACTCGGATATGGCCTGGAAGGGTGTGTCTCCTTTTCTCTTCCTTTGATTTCTTGCCTTGTATTCCTTTTTTTTTTTTTTTTTTTTTAATGTATTTAGTAGAGACTCTACGGGATCTACAGAGTCTTACTGCATAGATCAGAATTGTAGTGATTCTCCTGCTTTCAGCTTGAGCTCTGGAATTATAGGCGCGTACCACCACGCCCAGTTTCATTCACCATCTCAGCGAGCCCTGGGGGCGGGGCTGGCATAGCATGAGGGGGATCGAATCCCATTGCCTGTGTCTGCCCAAATAGGTGCTTTAATCTACTGAGCTATATGACCAGCCCTTTGCTTGGTATTCCATGAGCAAGTTTCTTATTCCAGGTCCCACTGCCATGTTGCCCTGCCTTAGAGATAGCTGACTATGGACTGAAACCTCTACCAACTATGAGCCAAAATAAATCTTTCTTCCTCTTAGTGATTGGTGCTTGGCATTGTGTCCCAGCAATGAGAAAGTAACCCAAGAAAGCCCTGTTGGCTTCCTGGATAGCAGCTGAGTTAGTATGCGTAAAGCTCATCCCTGAGCACACTGCCTGAAGTTCCTGTAGCAGATTGGGGCCAATCGCATGTTGACAAGGCACTGGCAAAGGTCTGAGGTCAACTACCCTGGAGCTCACAGTGAGGCTGGGATGGAGACATGCAGATGGCACAGACACCCCAGGATGCCAGATTTCAGAAGAGGGCACAAGTTGCTGCCCAGCTGCTCAGAACTGTACACCTCAACTGGCTTGGAGTTGCTTGGAAGAACGCAGCGAGACACCTACTGCTCCAGAGCAGCTTCTTACCAAACTGAAAAGATAAAAGTTGCAAGAAGTAAATATGATTCGATGCTCAAGGATGTCAGGGCTCTCTAGTGCTTATCAGTTAGAGGAGAGAAATAGTATACTTCTAGGGGCGTGAATTAGCCAAGAATTTGAAGAAGTAGCTTTCTTGCCTGCGTTGTGCAAAACTTTGTTCTTTTGGTGATTCTTCTTTAGGAATAAGCATGAGGTACAATATGATGGGTGTAAATGTGTTGGATCTACAAATACATCTTTGTATTTGTTGGTTTCATTGCTTTGTAATACAAGTCAAATCTCATTTGAATCAATCTGTTCCTGAGTGTATAATATTACAGTAGAGGATTTATAGTACTCAGCTTATGAGTTGCTTGCACCAAATAGTGTACATACTTTAAATTTCCTACACGATGAGTCAACAGACAGCCACTTGGTCCCATGTGCTTTAGCTGGCCATTTGTTTTATCCATGAAGCAGCACTGATCAGCTTTTAGCCTAAAGTGGAGGTAATGGGGTACACATTACCCCTGAAGTTTGTATCTAAAACAAAGGCAATAATGTTTAATTTCTATAGGATGTCAGTGTGCTTTCAAAATTTATTATATAATGATGATCATTAGAAAAATCTCAAAGATATTTTATGAAACAAAAATTGCTTTGAGTGTTCTATGAGTAGCTAGATCTCAACCTCTCTGTTTTGATCTAGAAACATAATTATGACACTTTTACCACAGAATAAGTATGTCAGATCACTTCTTTAATAGCTTCATTAGTTATTTTTCTTGTTGCTGAGGCAAAATACCCAACATGTAAAGTTAAGGGGAGAATATTTATTTAGTTCACATTTCTTAGAGGTTTTAGTCCTAATTGGCTGGCTCCAAGGTAGGTTGGCATATGGCAGAGGGACAATAGTTCATCGCAGTGGAAAAAAACAAAAGCAACAAGGGAGAATAAGGGGTGAGAAGAGTATCTTTCTTTTTTTCTTTTTTGAGAAAAGTATCTTTCTGACCCTTCTATTGTACCCAGTCTATTGGGATTATGGGGGTTCTAATCCAATGAATGGACTGATCCAGCAATCATTCACCCTTAACCCCAACATCCTTAATCCCAGCATTGCACTACACATCACGTACTCTAGATTCAACCACACTCACCTCTCCCCCAATCCCCACCCGAAAAAAGCCCTATGACCACATGAGGCTTTGGGAGGGACATCTAGACATAAGCCATAACATTTTGTCCTTCATGCCTCAAAGTCTCAAGCACATGACTTTTTAGTCTATCTCCAAGAGTTGCCAAAGCATTATCAGCTTGAGCATTGCTGAGAAGTCCATCAAAAGACTCCTCCGAGGTTGAAGGCAAACCCTTAGCTGTGAGCTCTTGTGTAAATGAAAAAGAAGTTGAACATTTCCAATGCTCAATGGCATAAAATAGACATTTCCATTCCAAGAGTTACCAACAGGGGGATAGAAAAGAATGGGATCAAGCTTCTGGTTACTCTGCACCTGTGGGACCTACTGGCTCCAGCCCAGGCACAGCATGGGTGAGACCTTCTTCCACCCCCTTAGGATGCCCCCCACCACTCTGAAGCACTTGCCCCACCCTGCCCACTGGGTAGGAATTTCTGCCACATTCCGGTAATCCTCAGACCCAGTCCTAGCCCCG
>NW_004524805.1:1933602-1934626 GCF_000260255.1 Octodon degus
ACACACCTGAAAGCAAAGAATCAATGGTTTCTGAAATAAAGAAACCGCTGCAGAAAGGTATAGAGGAGCTCAGATTGGAAATAAAAAAAGAAATCCCTGAATTAATAACATCTTCAGTAAAGAACCAAATGCAGAAACATATGGAGGAAACCCAATGCTCACCCAGAACAAGTGCGGAGGACACTAGCTCGGCTCAAATGTATGAATTAATAGCGTTGATAGTAAATAAGCAACAGCAGAAAGTCACAGAGGATCTCAGAGTGGAATTCTTTTCTACTAGCTCAACTCAAATGTACGAATTAATAGCCTTGTTAGTAAATAAGCAACAGCAGAAAGTTATAGAGGAACTCAGAGGGGAATTCTTTTCTGAAATAGAAAAAGAATTCTCAGAACTCATAGCATCTGAAGTAAAGAATCAACTACAGAAACATAGGAGGCAACCCAATCTGAAAAAAAACACTGCAATAAAAGAATTTATAACTGCTTCTAAAGAAGATATTGATAAAAAAATAGAGGAGATTAGAAAAATGACGGATTCCTTGAATGAGCAATACAGGAGAGAAATAGATTGCATGAAGCAGAGTCAAAGAGACATAGAGGAAATTAAAATCTCAATCACAAGCTTGCAAAACCGTTTAAGTGAAAGTGAATACAGAGTTTCAGATCCTGAAGACGCTGGTGCAGCTAGTGAAAAGGTAAGAAAGGATCTCTTAAAAACAACGAGGATGCAGGAAAGAATAATCCATCACCTTCAAGATGATGCAAAGATGAACAATGTGAGACTAATAGGCATCAATGAGAAAGAAGGAGGCAATACAAATGACATTAAAAAAATATGGGAAGAAGTAATAGCAGAAAACTTCCCAAATATGAGGAAACAATCTGACATTCAGGTAACCAAAGCATACAGAATGCCAAGTAACCTTAACCCAATGAAAAACACACCGAGACATATAACAGTCAAGATCCCAGAAATTCAGCACAAGAATAATCTACTGAAAGCAGCTAGAGAAAAGAAGCAGAT
>NW_004524805.1:1940453-1941129 GCF_000260255.1 Octodon degus
GGTCCTGCTTTACCTTGGTCTTAACCATCCAACAGAAAAGTATAAAAACAAAATATAAGAAGTAAAGCCATGCTGTTATGTTGAGCTATAGGGGATTCAGGTCAACAATTTCTGACATTGTTAGTCAAGTGGAAGACCCAATAATATTATGGGCTACTGGACTCTTTTAGGATATTTTGCTGAGTTTATACACCTATAATATTCAAATAACGGAACTTACCAAAAAAAGGGAATACAGATGAATGTTCATGGTTAGGATAGATATATAGTTATATTCTCTTAATGAATAGAGGGATTTGTTGTAATGGTGTTTGTAAATAGAATATCATGTCCTCTTCTTGTGCAGCAATTAACCACTAGGAAGAATATATGCAATGTGTTAATTATTGAAACTGTCCTAACAATTTGATTTGAAACTGTCTCATTGCTATTTTTTTCTTAATAAAATTATGAAAGAAAAAGAAAAGAATGGGATCAAAGTAAGTCCAAAATCCAGCAGGGCAGAAATTAAATCCTGTGGTTCTATATGTAGCATCTGAGGCAATCTGTGGCAAGATGTGCGCTTCAAAAGGCTCAGGTGGCTCGGTAGTGTCCCAAATTTTCTGATCAAGAAGATTATGGGGCCAAAGAGGAAAGTGATCGATGACATAGAGTGGGCCTAAGGAGAATCACATGG
>NW_004524805.1:1941614-1945970 GCF_000260255.1 Octodon degus
AGAATATATGCAGTGTATTATTTGTTGAAACTGTACTTCCGATTTGATTTGAAACTGTCTCATTGCTATCTGTTTAACAATAAAACTTTGAAAAAAAAAAAAAAAGAAGCAACCAGTAGAATGAGAAGAGAACCTACCAAGTGGGGAATATTTTTCCAGCTATTCCTCAGACACAGGGCCAATATCTAGAATATATGTAAAAACTAAAAAAAGATTAGATCCTCCAAAATAAATGACCAAATCAAAAAATTGGCAAGTCACTCTGTGGCAGCACATGCCTGTAATCCCGGGATCTCTGCTGGTTCAGGGCCAACCTGGGCTGAAAAATGAGTTCACGATCAGTCTCAACTACATAGTGAGACCCTGTTTCAGACAAAACAATACAAGCGCCGGGCATGGTGGTGCATGCCTGTAATCCCAGCCCTTGGTGGGGCTGAGACAGGAGGCTCACCATGAGTTTAAGGCTATCCTGGGCTACGTAGCAAGATTCTGTCTCAAAATTTAGAAAAAAAAAATGGACAAGTGAAATGAATAGACATGTCACAGAAAAAAAAAGTACATACAACCAATAAATACATAAAGAAATGCCCAGCATCATTGGTTACTAGAGAAATGCAAATTAAAACACTGTGGTCCCATCTTCATTGGTGAGAATGTCAGCTAGTAGAGCTACTGTGGAAAGCTGTATGGAGAGTCCTAAAAACACTAAAACTAGAAATTCCAGTTGACCTACCTATTCCTTTTCTGACTATCTTCCTGAAAGTGTTTAAGATATCATACTAGTCATTTTAAAAAAAGAAAGAAAGAAAGAAGAAAAAAAAAAAAAGGCTCAGGTGGCTCTGCCCCCACAGCACTCACTGGTGGTAGTTGCAGCTTCCATGGCTTCTCTTGGGCCCACTCTGCTCTTTCCTAGCAGTTTTCCTTCAGTGAGCCACATTGTTGGTTTCTCTAACCTTCTGGGATCTCCACTGCATCTTTGGCTTCACACAGCTCCACACACTGCTCTCTCAGGGGTGCACTGCCCCACCTCCCAGGCCTTCTTCTAAAATCTGGGTGGAAGTCATTCTGACCCCACAACTCTGCCTCTCTTTATGCACCTAAAACTAGTACCATATGGATGCTGCTAAGGTCTTCCTCCAGCTAGAACAGTAGCCAGGCTTTCCTCTCTTTTGGGTTAAGGGTTGAGTGCCTGGATTGCTGGGGCCTCTGAATCTAATTTTGAGGAACAAATTCTTTCTGGAACATGATGCAGTATGGCTTTATTTTCAGCAGTTAAGGTCTCCTCTGCTTTATCTTTGTAATTCACAGCTTTACTGAAGTTTCTTTTCTGGCCCAACTCACAAGATTTTAAATAATTTGTCTGGCTCTTTGCTCTTAATTTCCAATATAGATCTGGCTAATAGCCCCCAACAGCAGCAATGCAACTGCTTCAATATTAGTCTATTTTGAAATTATTTCTGCAAGATTAATTAGTCCACTGCTCTTAATCTCAGCCTGAGGCAAAAATCTCTGGACAGGAGCAAAATGAAGTCAAACTTTATGTCAACACATAACACATATCATCTAGAATCCAGCTGCTAATGCTGTCCTTCCCTGGAGAAATCTTCAGAGCCTGGTCTTTATCAGCAGGGTTTCTACTAGTCTTCTAGTCTTCTGAGCTCTGACCAGAATGTCTCCCACAGTACAGCCCAGGGCATCCCAGCTCTACTTTTTTCAGCCAGAATCTCTAAGCCTTTCCAAACTCTTTCCTCATTAACCCATTTATCTGGTACCAAATTTTGTCTTAGTTACTTCTCTTATTGCTGACACAAAATACTCAGTAATGAGTTAAAGTAGCAAAGATTTATTTAGCTTACTTTTTTTTAGAGATTTTAGTTCATAATCATCTGGCTCTAAGGCAGGTTTGCATATGGCAGAGGGACAACAATTCATGGTGGCAGAAGATAGCAAAAGCAATAAGAGACAGAGAAGGCTCACTACCTTTTATATGGTATTCAGGCTACCTGTCCTAGGGTGTTGTAGCACTTGCACCCTTTATCCAAGCAATGGATTATGAATCAATCATAAACTCTAGACCCAGTCACCTCTGAAAAACCTATTCCCCCATGACTGCATGAGACTTTGGGGGCACATCTAGACACAAACCACAATATTAGGCAATAACTAAATTGAAGAAACCTCTTTGACTTGCTGCACTTCAAATGCTCTTTCTTGTCATCCTAGTATCCTTTCCATCACAAGGTTGGGCCTCTGGAGGACTGCTATAGTATGTTGGTAGAACAATCTCAGGAGGAAAGATACTTAGCATGCATTTAGAAACCCTCTCTCTTCCTGTCCCTGGGATGGAGACTGCAAAAACCAAGGAACTGAATGGCTCCATCAGGAATACTCTTTCTATGGCAGCATCCTTTAAAAATGATGGTCACTAAGCACCCCAGAACTATTCAGTCTGTCCCTCTCTCCCTCTCCATCCATGAAGAGAAGAGAAAGGTCTTGTGGCTGAACGTGCACCACACAAGGATGCTCTCAAATGTATGACAGCTGAAATGTCTTTATTAGCTGCGAGATGTGGGAGAATGATTTAGAAGAGTTAAGGACTTCAGTTATTTGAAATGACTTAATGAGGAATAGAGAGATTGCTCCAGATGTTTGGGTTTTGATGGTGGATAAGCAGCTTTTAGGCACTCAACTATGTTTCCAAATACCTCATTGTCTTTTTGACCACATATCCCCAGATCCTTAAACCAAAAGCCAAGCATCCTCTCCCTTCTCTGCCAGACCTTCACAATATTCAGAAGCACATGTGTGCTGCTTATAAATGGTAGTGCTGTCCTCATCCACTTAGTTACTCAAGATAACATTTTGTTGTTGTTTAGTCTATTCTTCCCCTATGTCTGGCCACTGTTGGAACCTTGGCCTGTTTGTTCTCTCTTTTAGTGTCTTTAGAACTGTGATCACTGTTTTGCCACCCCTTTGACTCCTGCCTTTATCTACCCCTCAGCAGTGACCCCTGGGACAGCCTCTGGACCAGGCTTCCCACTCATGTTTCCCTCTCCATGCCCCACTGCTTCCCGCTTTCCCACCACCGCATGTGTGACCAAAATGGCAGCATTTCCTACTTCAAATCTCTGCGTCTACCTCTGTTCACAGGATAGAGTTCAAGCTCACTTGGGCAGGCAAGTCCCTTCCCTGTGAGGCTATAACCTCCTTTCTAACCTGATCTGTTTCCTCCTTAGGTTGATCTTTGATTATAAAACAGATTGTACACTTCCAGCCTCAAACAGGTTTTGTCTCCCTGTAATTCCTTTCCCTTTCTCTCTTGTAAAATGCCCATTTGTGTTCTTAGACTAAGCTGAACATACTAATTACTGGTTCTAGCATCAAGATTGTCCTAATTATCATTGGGTATAATTATTTTCCCCCTTTTTGTGCACAGTTTCTTATGGATCCTTTGTTCTTGCTTATAATAGGATAAATATGTAATTCTTTTCATTTCCTCCTGTTTGTTGTTTATTCCTTTGGGAAGAGGATTGTACCTTATTTAATTTTCAATTCTTAGGTATTATCAGAACCATGATAAGTACTTAATGCATTTTTGATGAATGAATGAAATTAAGTCTACTTTTTCTTTCACATTTCTTTCCATCTCTGATTTTCAGAATAAGGAGTAAGGAAGAAGGTATGGACACCTGTTCTTCCAAATACTAAATTTGTAAGATTGTATTATTGTTGACACAAAAATGGACAGTTGGAATCATGGGACAGAATAGAAAGCCCAGGAAGAGATGCAACTACAGACTTGAATTATTATATTTTTGCCAGTGCAATCCATGGGGAAGAATTGTACTCTTCAGTGATGCAGGGATAGTTAGTCTTTCATATGGGGGAAAGAAAGAAATTAGATGTCTATCTCTCATTGTGTATCATATTTAATTCCAGGTGAATAAAAGATTCCTATGGTGGGAAAGCACAACTGGTAGTATAAAACTGTCAAAAGATAGTATCTTTATGATCACAAGATTAAGAGAGATTTATTAAATAAGAAGTAGGAAGAGAAAATCCTAAAGGAAAAAAATTCAAATATGATATAAATATGAAGGAAATGTGCTGGTAGTCCTTATGCTCTGAGAGCATGAGACAGGGGGACGGCAAGTTCAAGCTCAGCCTGGGCAATTTAGTGACTTAGCAAGACTTTGTCTCAAACCAAAACAAAAAATGACTGAGGTATAGCTCAGTGAGAAAGCCTTGGGTTAAATCCTTGGACAGAAAAGAAAAGGCTGGGGAGATGGCTCAGTGGAATAAGTGCTTCCCTGGCAAGCGTAAGGACCTGAGTTCAATCCCCAGGTCCACCAAAAA
>NW_004524805.1:1946121-1981122 GCF_000260255.1 Octodon degus
AAAAAAAAAAAAAAAAAAGAAAAGAAAGAAAAGTTAGGATAAAATTTAATAAGACAGAGAGATGGAAAATAGGAAAAAAGGAAGCATATGCAATCATTATAGCATAAGATCCAATACATGTATAATAAAGTAGATCTGAGAAAATGGGGAGGAGACAAATATTAATAAAATAGTTTATGGAAAACTCTTCAGAAATTGCCAGCACAATTTTCATACTGAACTCACTAAGTACTTGGGAGAGTGGGTTAAAATAGTTTCTGTTGGAATGGCACAATGTCATAACATTCAGATCATTTACAATAAAAATTTTAAAAATCTTGCAAAGAGTAAAATACAGCCTTCATACAAAGAATCTAGACACAAAAATGGCACTGGACTTCTCAGTGGCAAAAGTGAAAGTAAAGAAGTATCTTTAAAATTTCCAAGGAAAAGATTTCAAACCTAGAAATGTATAATTAGCCAGTAAAGACCCTGTTAGACCTTCCAGTAGCAAAATTTCTATTATTCACCTATCCTTTCTTACAAAGTTATGGGCACACATGCTCCAGAGAAACATGGGTTTAAAGTAAGACCTGGGATCTAGGAAACAGGAGTGCAGTGCAACAGAGCTACAAAGGGAGCTCCTAGAATGACAGAGAAGGAAATCCTTAGTGATGGCTGTTGACTGTTCAGAGTAGAACTGATCTGAAGACTTCTGGGAGATGAAAATGATAGACTAACATTTGAACATTTTGAAGGATATTAACTAGTAATCTAGGGCAGGCAGCTGACCACTCAGTCTGGTAGAAATCTGACTTAGTGCTTGGAGTACATACCTCAGACAGACATTTTTCTCTAACCCGTCTTTCAGATTGTTCTAGATAAGAACCATGAGTTGAATTCATGATGGGCACATGGAAAACGAGGGAATCGGGGAAAGTTTGGGAGTTCGTGCACAAATAAAAAATTGAATAGAATTTCGTTATTAATTCTAAGGAAACCCTAATATTACACAGAATGTTCTCCAGTGCCAGCTGCTTTACATGACAGACTTTCATTCTTTTTTATGGGTCAGCAACATTCCATTGGATACACATGTGGTATTTCTAATCCACTTATCTGTTGTTGGATACCCAGGTTGACCTCATATTTCGGCTATTGTGAATGTGGTGCAGTCAACACAGGATTGAAGAAAAATCTCAATATACTGACTCTACTTCTTTGGGTATCCTCAGTAGTGGGATTGTTGGATCATATGATAGTTCTATTTCTATACTGCTTTTTTTTCATTTCTTCTGCAGCGGCCTGTGTATCTTGTAGTAGTCACCACAGGCTTGAGACCAAAGTGAGTTGAGACCCTGCAATATCTTCTGCATGGGGAGGGACCATTTGAAAAGTATGAAAGGTATGGAGACACTTCCTGACTTGTGATGCTTTTCTACTTCCTTCCTTTGGGAGTTGACTGTTCTGCAATAGCCCTGATATCCAATTTTACAAAGCATATGTACAAATGCATTTACATTTTTGAAGGCACTGGCATGATGGGTTTATCAAATTAGGCATCTTAAAAAGAAAATCAGTGTTTTGAGGGCACATTTTAATGCAGAGATGGAGGAGGAGGAAAGGTATATTCAAACAGATGCGTAAGTGATTTTTCAATAAGGTATATGGATTCCATGGCATAACATGCAGGTGTAAAAAATTAATGAGGTTATTCTCAATGCATTGGTAGAGAAAGAGTTCCAAGACAGCCTGAGTCACTAAGTTGCCCAGCAAGGCTAAACTTGGGATCTTCCTGCCTCTGCCTCCCAGAGTGCTATAATTATAGAGATGCACCATTATACTTGGCTATTGTTTTTTTTTTTTTTAATAATGGGACTGTATTTCCAAATATATGAATAAATGAAAGAAAATAATAAGTAAACTTATTCTTTTTCTCCTGTACTATCTTTTGTAATGGCTGTTCTAATTTACAGTTAAGTTGACCAACAGGGCATGAAATTCTACTTTTCTTGCATCTTTACTAGCACATTTTTTTGGTCTTTTTTGTAATACCATTCAAACTGAAGTGAGATGAAATCTCATTGTAGTTTTAATTTACAGTATTTTATGCTCAGTGATTTTCAATCTTTTCATTCTATTGCTTGTTTCCTTCACCAAAGTTTTTCTCATATATATATATATATATATATATATATATACTATATCTTGAGCATATGTGTTTATATGGCTCAAACCTACTAATAAATAATTGGGTTGGGTTCTTATATTATGAAATGCAAAATTGCATAAAACAAAAGATATTTTTATACAATACATTAATGAAATTTTGTAGAATATTGATTGCTCACTTATCTATATCTTTTTTTTTCTTTCCTGTGGAACCAGGGATCAAACCCTTGTGTTTGCCAGGCAAGCGCTTTTTCCACTGAGCTATCTCTCTGGCCCTTCACTTATCTATGTCTTGAGTTCAGCCTTGAGCATTAAATTTAAGAAGTTCAGAAAGATGATTCTTATGGGTAAAGTATATGACAAGGTAGACTGAGAAATTCTAAGTTAGCTGACACCAAGAATTTAATGATATGATTTCTCTTATCACAGAAGTGCTGTATTTAACAAAATATAATTCTCAACTTGTTTTCCTTTGAACTAACGGTGTAACTTCATTACTGACATTTATAGTACTCATCTTTATTTGGGTTCTAGTTGAAATTACTTGCTGCAGCCCTCTACCTTCACCTAACTGCTTTTACTTTAACCTAAGCTACTCCAGTACCATTAGCCCCGAGTGCCAACAGCGGTTAGACTGCCGCCATGACTAGTCATGCTGAACTCCTGTGCAATAACAATGAGGTAGGCTATTAAGAGAAATTTATCTTACACAGTCTCACTGAGAAACACTCCTGAGGTTTCCCCAAGTGACATAAAATGCTCCAAAAGTTATAACAAGAGAACATCCAATCTCCTCAAATGGCTGTAGTTGTCAGCAGCTTTATTTTCATTACAAATTGTAGGAAAGTAATGTTCTTTTATCCAAGTTTCAAACTGTACTTACTGCTACTCATTTGTTCATCCGCAGAGTTCTTTGTCTGGGATGACACTGAACTGAGCTTTTTTGATATTTCTGATTTCCATCTGCTCTTTCGGTAGAATATTTCTAATATAGCAAGAGTCAAAACTATGAATTTGAAATCTACTGATTGTGTTTTGGGTGTACAGTTTTCTTTGGCAAAGCTACTGCCAGGAACAATGAGGATGCCAATGCTCACTTGACTGTATCTTTGCTTTTAATATTTTGGCTTTTATTTTTTATTTTTTTTAGGAACCAGGGATTTGAACTTAGACCTTTGCGCTTGCCAGGGAAGCACTTATTCTACTGAGCCATCTCCCCGGCCCCTTATTTTGGCTTTTTAAATATTAAAAAATAAAAACAATTTTCAAGCAACACTTAACATACAGTCCAACAAATATTTATTGCATATATCTCTGATATGAATAGTTCTAATGAGTTATTTTCCTGTTCACTGACATGAAGGGTGGGACAAACAAACAGCTGTCAGAATAAGAACGCTGCTGTTGTACCAATTATATCCCTTTGCTAGATAGCTCCAGCCATGCACCTGTTTTCTTTTCTTTCCTTTCTTTTTTCTTTTTCGTGAAGAGCTACTCTCCTCTCCTCCCCTTACACTGAAAAGAAGGCAGGAGAAAGGAACAATAATTTAGCTGAAGGTCAACTAGGACCCCTTACTAATGGCTCACTCTCCTCCCATCGCTGATTGCCTGAGAATAGGAAATCAGCCAAATCTAGTGTTGTGTTCAGGGAGCAAAAGCTGTAATATCGGTGAATGAGCACGTGCTACTTACTGCCTTTTTCTTCCCTTCAAAGAAAAATAATTACCACATTTAACGGACACACTTCAGAGCAAAACCGTTCTTCAGAGCCCATCACTGTGAAGGACAGTCAGTTGCCAACCACGAAAGTGGTCACTCTTGATGAGAACATCCTGCTGCTAGATTCCTTGCCTCATGGCCTCTTTCGCTGCGCTTCCCTCTCATTTCACTGATTCAAGGTAATATTTCCAATATGAATAAAGGGCAGGGGTCCGCGCGCGTCAGCACATGAAGGTGGACACACTCTTGTAAACTGTAACTTCCGGCTGTTTGTAAGAATGATCAATGATGATTCAGTGGGGCAGGACCAGTAATAGAAAGAAATAATTGTGCCCTGAGCTTGGTATCCTATCTGACTCAGGTCTGGGAGCAGAATGACCTGGTGGCACTGACAGGAAGTGAGGCAGGGGAAACTTCCTTTTTGTGGCAACCCACGTCCACATCCCTGCGTCCCCCTGCCCCACGCAGCACAACAGGAAACAGATCAAAGCAATGATGATAACGAGAAGAGGAAAGCCATTCTCCCACTATACAAAGTGCTTACACACAGGCACTCTCACCTTGTAACGGAGTCTTCCCTCTGGGAGAATCAGAAAAATATGAAAAAGTGAAGAAACAGGTTTTCTGAGAAAATGAAATTGATGCAGGAAGTCACGTGAAGGTCAGAGCGAGGAGCTGACTCATTCATGTCTCCTGGTTGGAAATGGGGGAGTTTCCAGCTGTGTTTGGGAGCTAATACTTGAAAACACCAGCTTCTGATGAGATGGGCTTTTTGGATATCCTTTAACATGTTTTCCTTTACTTAAAGTATACAATTATGGTTGGTAATTAAAAAGTTAGCCATGAGCACCATTTACAAATCGCTGTGAACTTTTGTGCTGCTATGGGGCCCTTAGAGTCAAAGACTATATTTTTAAATCTGACTTTTTTTAAAGGAAGTACCTGGTTAATGTGTAGTGGAGTGTTTTAGTTTTTCTGCTTCATTTATCAAATAACATTGATCTAGTTCACCTGACTCATAAATTTGATATTAATAAATGAAAGCATTTGCACACTTGGGCTTTAGTTTATAAACACCATAAAATGTCCTTCAATTAAAAATGCAGACACAGTATAGAGTAAATCCTAATGTATATTAGACTACTTAAGATGTCATATACTCAATAAAAAATACTGATAATTATAGATGTCTAATTTGGGAAGCCACTCAATGATTTTTGTACATGAGTGGTAACATATTATAAAAATGTCATTGGGCCCCAATATTTGATCTAAAGTTTGTACCTAGCACAGTGTCTGGTCCAAACAAAGCACATGATCAATGGATATTCTTTGATTATGTTGACTTAAGTATTTCACAATGTGTATATAAACAATCATATACAACCACAACCACAAATACACACAATAATTTGCCTGTTACACCTTAATTATATGTATATATATGCACACATCCACATGTTTATGTATATATGTAGTTACATATTTATTTCTTAATGATAGCTAAAAGGTGCTGAGTTTTTAAATGAATATCATGAATAGTCTCACAGTATTCTTACACACATTCTTAAGTCTTTAGTAAAATAATATCCATTCTGCATGTATTGTTTGGATCTGCGGACCAAAATGAAAAATGACATTGAAAATACTTAAGCCGGGCTGGTGAGATGGCTCAGTGGTCTAAAGCACCTACTTAGAACAAGCTTAGCGAAGCACAGGGACTGCAGTTCAATCCCCCAGCACCACATGCCAGCCAGCCCCACCCCCTGGTGGGCTGAGCTGGCCACACACACACACCCACACACACACCCACACACACCCACACACACAAATAAATAAATAAAATTTAAGAAGTAATGGCTACAAAAAAAAAGTAAAGGAAATACTTAAGCCATTCAAAATAACGTAATTGGACATTGGCTTTTGGCAGGCTGGTTTTAATTTTAGGAGAAATTCGTTTCTCTGTAGACTTTATTCTTCTAGAACATTCCTGTATTTCATTTTCTTTCTCTCCTGTTCCTAGTCAGTGATTTTGGAAACCAACAGCACTCTGTCTGGTATAAAAAGCAATCACTCTATTGTGCTCTACCCAGTTCTGTTTGTTTCACCGGAATGCTGAATGTCCTGAATCCTCCCTCCATTTGACCTTGAAACATTGAGTTGAAGTACCCTTAAAAATGAAACAGAGCCAAGTCGAGAGTGGACTTTAGCCTGTGATCTCCTCTTTTCCCTCACCTGTTCAATATCTATTCACCAATGAGGCTTCAAAAGAGTTTTTTAAAAAATGCATTGAGTCATTATTTATAATGACCACAATCAAGGGGGTATATAGCACAATGCCAATTCATTTTTTCTGTTCCTAGTCACTGATTCTGGAACTTAAACTGTCTCAGACCTGTAACAGAATCATACACAATCTTGTTAAATTCATGTGGTATAATTTTATTTTATATTATTTATTTATTTTATTTTATTTTTTCATGTGGTATAATTTTATAAGACATTCTTTCTTATAGACACCAAACCAGCCCACGAATATCAGAGATTGTAAATATGTTCATTTTCATTCTGATGTGATATTCCATATAGTAGACTATTTTGTTACTTTAGATTTGTTGTTCCCAGTAGTGACATTATCTAGTTGATGATTTGATTTTCCTTTTGTTCTCATAGCTCCAAATGGACTTCAGATACAATATAATCAGTGCCTACCGTGTGAATGAACAGTGTTCCAAAGTTTGTATATAATTTAGTCATTTGGAACTCAAAATGTATTTTCTTTCCAAAACAACTTAAGAAATGATAATTAGTTTCCAAGGGCAAACTCTAAAATTAATTTAACTCATATTGAAGTGAAAATATTTTACTTACACTACTCTTTTTTCTCTACTTGGTTACCATTTCTAAATTATTTGTCTTGAAATATTAATTCATCATTTTAGGACTGCCAGAAATACCTTGGCTACTACAGAGAAGTATAAAGAACATCCAGCTTTTACTGGAGGGGGCTGTATAGGGTCTGTATGTGTGACCAGGCACATTCTCCCTAGGGACTGACATGCCTGCTCCAGGGGGAGAAGGAGTGACTTCATGGTATTTCCCCACATCACTATCTTGTCTTTGCCCAATCGTATGCAAAGAACTCTCAATGTTAAATGATTTTTCACTTAGGAGCGCATAAATATTTAAGCTGAAAGATACTTTTAGCATCTGTTAGACCTCCAGGGACAGTCTCTAGGTAAGTGATGAGAGGGACTATGAAACAAATGAGACAGAATGTCCTTCTTTCCCCTTCTGAGAAAACATAGATGGATCCCTGCGATGTTAGAACCATTCTACTGGGGGAGGAAATATAGAAGGTTCAGAGATGAGGAAGAAGCCATCCCTGCCCACTGGGCTTACATTTTATGCAGGAGTGACAGACATAAAGAGAAGTTACTATATGATGCTCTAAACATTAGAGAAAACACAACAGAGAATAGTGTATGAATTCAAAGGGACTTCTAGTATAGCTGGGAATATGTAATAAAAAAATCACAAATTAAACCAGAATCTAGACAGTAAGATTTCAGAGGTCAGGAAAGAAGCTAGAAAAAAAGGCAAATGAATGGTGATCACTAATGGTGGTAGACCTTCGGAGTTTTCAGTGACAACAAGAACCTGCTGTGGCATATGTCCCATAGGCCGGCCACCGCGCTATATGCTGTTTCTTGATTGTGGAACTCTTCTTTGCCATAGAACACCCCTGACCTCTCTTAGGGTGCAACTGTGTTACTTAAGGCAATTTGAGGATGCCTTGATGTGGAAACAAGCAGTACTGGTTCAAGAGAGGACCTTCCACTCAAGTCAGGCTAGGTTGACGTGTGTCCTTAGCTTCGCTCCTTGTCCAGCACCTAAAAAGGTCACAGTGGTAATGGTGATAATGCCGTATGTAGGCAAGGGCTAAGGGAGGTGCCAGAAAGGTATCATAGCAGAGAGAAGAAACAGAAATTCAAAGCTGTCAGTGGACAGCCAATAAGTGATAGGTTCTTGACCTAGTATAAACAGTTGAATCATCATGGTGGTCATCTAATATGGCTGAAGCCCTTAAAACAAAAGCCCATCTTCCCTCAGAACACCTCCCCCTTCTTCTCCAACTCAGTCCAGGGTACAATGTCCTTTCACCCTTCCTGCCACATCAGGGAAGGCCCCAGTCAGCTCCTCAGGTATATCTAAATATTCCTTTCAAACCCCACCCCGAGCAAAGGGCCATAAAAGCCTCAGCCTCCCTTTGTTCCAATTGAGAGAATTTCTTATCTTCCCCTAATTCTCTCTGTGTCCTCAAAGAAAATAATGCCCCTTTCCCTTTTTCCTTCTGCCTGTTTCTCTGTTGTACTGGGTACCTGAAAACAAAACCATCAATAAGAAAATCATACTTTGCACCATAGAACCCTGGAAACAGATAACTTGCTAGAGGTTCTTAATCTAATAGGCCAAAGCTTGATGCTCCTTGGCCAGAGTTAAGATCCTCTTCTCCTCCTCCTCTTCCATCCCTCCTCCTGCTCTTCTTCCTCCTCCTTCTCTTCCACCTGTACCTCCTCCTTCTTCTTTAGTGTTGCTGTTTCGGCTCTGTAGTGCTGGTGATCAAAGCCCAGGCTTCATGCACAAAGGCAAGCGCTCTACCACCAAGCTACATCCTGGGCTGCAAGACTTAGTTGTGCACCAAGAGCTCCTGATCAGAACTGTAATGCTTCACCTTAGATACAAATGAGCCAGCAGGATTATAGGACCTGTGAGAAAAGCCCAGGATGTAAAATGAAACTGCAAGGAGAAGAGATTAATTCAGGGAACTGAAGAAGATCCTCAGAGGCCTACTATGAATGTTCAAAAGCCTCTGTTTAACAAAAAAATATAAAAGGAAAGACACAAAGAGGGAGGATCTAGAGAATAGAAAAGAGCTCTTAGTAATTAAAAAAGAAATAAAAGCACTAATAATCATAAATGTTTAAAAAGTCAGTACAGGAGGATATGGTGGTGCATGCCAGTAGTCCCATCAGTCTGGAGGCCGAGGCAGGAGGACTGTGGTAAGTTCAAGGTCAACCGCAGCTACATAGTGAGTTCAAGATAGCCTGAGCTCCATAGTGAGATCCTGTCTCAAAAAAAAGTCAGTAGAAAAATTGGAAGCTAGCTGGGCATGGGGGCACTCACCTGTAATCCCAGCATGTGGGAGGCCAAGCTCAGAGGATTTCCATGAGTTTGACCTTGGGCTACACAGTGAGCTCAAAGCCAGCTTGAACTCCTTAGCAAGAGCTTGTCTCAAAAAAAAAAAAAAAAAAAAATTGAAAAAAAAAAGTTGAAAGACAAAATGTAGTTTATTTTCTAAGAAGTGGAACAAAACAACAACTAATAAAAGCCAATGAGATGCACAATAGGGAAGGAGAGAGAAAGTCACAGGACTATGTGATCACTTATCCATAATGATCTTCAAAAGGCCAGAAAAGAAAGAGAATTTATCTAATAAATAATGTATGAAAAATTCTAATAATTTATAAAGAACAGAAATTTATTAGCTCAGAAGGGCCCACAATATGCCTAGTACAGTTAATATAAAAGACCCAGCCAGGCATGATGGCACATGTCTGTAATCCAGCACACAGGAGGCTGAGGTAGGAGGATTGCTATGAATTTGGGGCCGGTATAGGCTTCATAGTGAGTTCAAGGCCAGCCTAAACTGGGATCCTGTCTCACAAAACCAAAACCAAAAATAAAAACAAAACAAAAGACCCAAATTTAACAAAACAAGACATACTACTGTAACGTTTTCAGGTTTACAGAGAACTTTCTAATACTTTGGAGAGAAGATGGAAGGCCATGACACAAAAAAGTTGAGTACAAGAATAGTCTCAAACACCACTAGCACAAGAAGCCTGAGGCAAGAGAGGACTCCAGTGATTTCAGACAAAATGCCCTCTCACTGGAATAGAATACTGATAAAGTGTGATCATCAGTCACCTTCAGGTGGGAGTCAGAGAACCCTCTCCCCCATTGTAATCCCTCCGAGGGAGCTACTGGGGTGGACTCCCCCTAAACATGGGTGTAAATGAAGGAAGAGAAAGATGCAGGATCCAGGACAAGAGGAAGGGCACTCCCAGAAGGATGGTGATGTGGCTCTGAGATCAAACACTGTGGGCGCAGAGGGAACCCGCCAAAAAAAAGGTGGAAGCCACTTGATTACCTGATGCTTTGACCTTAAGAATTATTTTTATAGCACCTTTGGAAAAGTTAAGGATGAGTACAAAGAAAAGTATGTAAGCAAACCTGCACTGTTAGGAGACCAAGACAATTATATGGTGAACTATACGTCTTGGGTGTGAAGAGTATTGACGAATTATATGCAGGTGACAGTGTGCCATTGTTATAAATAAAAAAGTAATTCAGTTTCATCGGAAGTAAGGTGACAGATGTGTACGCATGCGTGTGGGGCGAGAAACAGGTTGGGAAAGAAGGAAGTCAGTGAATAACATTTGTAATTAACAAAGAAAGAAATATCTGCTTAGGCGTGCTGTGTACCCCCAAGGGAGCGGCTCCCTAAGGGGGGAGAACATGGTTGTCTCTGAGGTGGGAAGCTAGGAGGGAGGCGGGGCCGGGGGTAGGGAATCCATCACTGCTCTGTCTCAGGCTTACAGCGCCCTGGACGTGTTGACACAAGCTGCATGTGTTGCTTTCTTAAGCTCAAAAATGTGGAAAATACTTAAACAACATGAAGACATACACCTATCGATTCTATGAATATTAACTAAATAAAAGAAATACTTAAATATAAAATTGAGTATTAATCATAGTGGCACGCGAAGTGGACAATTTGAGGCCATTGGCACCATTTGTGAACAACTGAAAGTTTGTAAGAGCCACTCTGAAGAACGGTTTACTGCTTTGCACTTTGATTATCAAATATTGGCTAGAAAATCAGATTATGTTTGTAATTTGCTTAATTCATAATGTAAAAGCTCAATGTTATTGATTTAAAATAGTAGGGTAATATAGTCTTTGCCTTACAGTTAATTTTGATTAAAGTAAGAAAAACATTCTAAAAATTCTCATCAAACATGGTTTGATTTTATAATAGAAGAAAATAAAAATAATAAAATAAGTTAAATATGAGCTGGGGGGACAGCTCAATGTCATAAGCACCTGCCTGGCAAGCGCAAGGTCCTGAGTTCGATCCCCGGTACTGCAACAAAAAAAATTCTTTTTTAAATATGGACATATTATTTACTGTTTTCATTTTCAGGTGTTTTGCTCTTTTCAAAATATGTCTCTGGAACAGCATCTCAGTTTAGCACTTGGCTGACCTCTTTACTATCTATGATTTTCCATTATAAAAATTAGAAAAGAAGGCACAGGAAGTGGCCCATCAAGGCTCTTGCTGTGTGGAGGGTGAGCTGAAGACAGAATGCTTTCAGCTTTAGATGCCAGCAGAAAAGTATAGCTATTTTTGTTCACATACAGATTAGCTGTAATTTCTGAGAAAACCCTGAAGTTCAGCCATTTCAATATAATTTGATGAACGGCCCAATTTTCTAAAAGTGAAATAAATATCTTTTCCACTCTGAAATGACAATTTTCATGACAGCAGTGAAGCTGATTCTGGATCAGAAAGTTTCCAAGTTCTAAGTCCAGCTTTCAAATAAGTATCATAGCAGTTATTTCTTTAGTTAAAAGATATTGATGTAGGAAACTACAGCATTACTCAATAGGGAAGTTTCCTTAGCAATTAGGGGTTACACTGCCCCATAGTTGTACATTAAATCTAAAGATTAACCTCGGTTCTGTTAAGCCATATCTTTCTTATCATGCAGGCTGATTCTTGAATGTTTGGGTAATACCAAAACTATAGCAAAAACGAAATCACCCACAAGCCTACCCTTCAAGATAACCAGTTCTGACGGACTGATCTACATCACTTCAGTCTTTTTTCTATTCATATGTAGATAAAAAGCTGTATTTGTTTCCAAGTTGAAATTGTACCATAAATCCTTTAGTTCTTCATTTTTGTTTACCATGTCACAAACTTTATGTCCCTGGAAATTTTTTCCAACATGATCTTAATTTTCTCTAAAATTCCTGAAGGCAGTTCTGAGTTTACCTCACATCATGGCCTGCTAAAAAAAAAAAATGACCCATTCTTTTGTCTTTTTAAAACTTAATCAAAAGTTATGCACGCTGGCTAGATGGAGAGTTCCAGCCTCTCGAGAGTAAGATGTTCGCTTCTAGATGAATGGCTATCTGTACAAAAGCAAATCAGATGTTTTGGGCATCTACAGGTTTTGATAAGTATACTTGGCTTCATTTAAAAATAAAAAAAATAGCCTGGGATATAGCTCAGTGGCATAAGTGCCAGTCTGGCAAGTGCAAGGTCCTGAGTTCAATCCCTGGTACCACCAAAAGAAAAAAAAAAGAGAGAGACACAAATAAAAAAATAAATAAACAAACAAATAAATAAATATCCCTTATGTTCACCTGATTTATAATTGACAAGGTTAGTTGTCCTGGATGTGTCTTGACCATTACCTGATGTCCCCTTATAGGAAGCAACTCTCTAGTGGGTTTTCTGCCCCCTGGAGAGGTATAACTTCCCTCTACACAGTGTCTACCAGTGGTGTGTGCTTTTTTCCAGGGTCAAAGGTTGGGTCTCCCAGGCAGGCACTCTCTGACAGAAAGGGGCATGCAAGATGTCACTGTGGGCTGCACTCGAAGGGTGGGCGGCCAGGGAGGAAGCAGGCTTGGGCACAGGGGAGCTAACCTGCGATGCAGTCTCAGCAGAGTCCTCCACCACCCTACACATGTGAAGAGATGACCCCGCAAAGAGGGATGTCACCATTTGAGGGCAAGTGGATTTGATCTTCCATATCCCTTTGCCAGTCACTGGCAGCAGCTATCCAGAGGGGCTACCACTGTGTACTGCTGGCTTTCAGCTGAGACAGTGCCTGACTGGATGTAGGGACAGGGGCCTTGTGTCATTGGCTGCACCGGAGCTATAGCCCCCAAGGGGGCTCCGGGCAGCCGGTTCCATGCCTAGCGCCTGTCTTCCACCTGGGTAGAAACCGTGAGGCATTTCACCCCTCCCCCTCCTTGCCCCGTCTTCCACCATGCCTATTGTTTAGGCCTTGAAAGAATGTTTCAAAGACACATGCTTTTCCTTCTCCCTCTTCTTTTGCCCCATGCAAGTCTCATCACCTCTGTCAACCCAGCAGCTTCCTAGACGGGTGTCGGGTCTCCTGGCTGTACCCTTCTACCTGTCACTGACAGATTATTAATGTACTAGCGTTGTGGCTTTTATCATATCAATTTATAACAAAAAAGGTACTCTATTTCAAAATCAATTTCGGTTTCCCTTGTGTAGATCTTCAAAACCATAATTCCCAGCTGTGCCTTACCGGGGGTATGTGCTCCCAACTGCTTGCAGGCCCTTACGTCTCTGAGGGTAGCCGCAGGGCCTTAGCTCATGCTGCGCTATTTCTGTACGTTCTTCATTTCCAGCCAAATTTGTCTAGTCACTTGCCCTTTAAGATGCAGCTTGAGTCCTTCCCTTCCTATTAAGTACTCTCTACTTCCTCCTTATCTAGTTCTCATTTGCTTAGCTCCTGTTTCATGCATTACACATACAAAGGATGGCTTTTAATTTCTCAGGAATAGTTTTCCTATAGGCCAATTTGAGCTGTCTCCTGCTAGACCATGAAATATTTGAAGGCAGAGTTTCTTTCTTAGGCTCCTTTATATCCTCGGAGTTCTGGCCGACAGGACACTGCCAGGGGCCTGGCTGCTTAGTGATCACCATCACCAGCTCTCTGTACCTTCGGAGGGGTTCCACACGTTCCTTTATGTATCCAAGCAAAGCCCTGTAATGAACTTCCTCAGGGCTTTAGTGTATAAAAGGTGCATTTTGTGTGTGTGTGTGTGTGTGTGTGTGTGTGTGTGTGTGTGTAACCGGGGATTGAACTCAGGTCCTTGCGCTTGCCAGGGAAGCGCTTATTTCACTGAGCCATCTCCCCAGCCCCCAAAAGGCACATTTTGCTCGCACTCTTTCATAGTAGCAAAACGGCTCAATGTGATTAAAAGCCGCTTGAGTTCAAATACCAGACTCACACTTCTTATCCACGTGACTACTGACATATGATTGAACTTGTTCTCAGTCCCAGTTTTGCTATCTATACGTTAGAAATACTAGTATGTACTTCATGCTTTTATTATGAGGAATAAATAGTAAAATATATTTACGTGTTTATTTTGATGTCTGGTATATAGTAAGAACTCAATACCTGTTACCAACTGTAATTCTGTGAAAGATGCCCAGGACATTTAGATCCAAGATACTTACTTGGTTTATGGCACCCTGGCCAGGCTGAGCAGCAGGGCAGCAGGTCTGCCCACAGGTGAGCAGCCGCCTACTTTGCAGCCCTGCCTGACACCATCTTTAGTGGTGCTGGCGATGGCAGATCCTGTTCCTACAGCCACTGCAATGGCTGAAAGTGTGAAGGAATCCTGAATCCAGGTCCCCTTCTGAAAGGGAGGTGAGCCCAGGAGAACTCAGTTTGATGGTGACAGACTGCGTATGCAAACAACATCCACACAGGTGTGAAAATCAAGCACCCTGAAACTAGCCACGCTCTGAAAGTAGTCCAGGAAATCAAAGCATTTCCTAAGCAGCCAGCTGAAGGGGCTGGTTTATGGAGAGTCAGGCCCCTCTCTCTTGTGACAAGCCAGGAAGCCAAGCAATAACCTCTTTAACAAGCAACTACAAATGGTTGAAACTCCAGTAACAGCTTCCCTAAATTTGTCCCTGTGTCCAACTTAGGACTCGCTAGAGGAAGCCAAACGTGTTTTTTACCAATCACAGAAGATGCCCCCTTCTAAGTAGTCACCTTCAAATTCTCCATGCCCAGACCTACCAATCAGACCATACTTGAAGTCCTCTCCCCACTGCAAAGATTTCTTACTCCCCCACCAGTCTTCCAGCCTCGGCCAAATGTTAGCGATGGTGGGGCTGACTCTCTTACTGTCCGAGCTCTGAATAAAACACCTTTGTTTCTTCTTACTGGTTTGGTCTCCTTTTGTTTCCACAATGGGATTATTAAAGCAATGCTGTTCTGTCATCAGGTCTTAACCTGAAACAATTTCTAGATTTTAGACACTCATAGCTTCTGTGCTCCCTTCTGTGACTATATCCACGCAAGTTCATTCGGTTTTTCTAGAGGAGATGGATCAGCAATTCTCACAAGATACACAGTAATCCTATATGTCTCAGTTTCATGACCTCAAAAAGGCTGAGTCAGTGGGCTCATGCAACACTTTTTGCATCTGTGAATCAGAAAATATGAAACTGATAGTTCATTTCTGCAGTTAGTTCACTCTAACTCAGGCACAAATGACAATTTCTTGACAAAAGCACTCTGATTTTAGAATTGATTAAAAATTGCTTCTGCTTTTTAACATTCAAAAGTCATCCTATTTGCATAATAAAAAGACACCCCATTAGCTCAGACCCCAGTTTTGTTGCTTCTAGCTAATTAGCAAAGTCTCTCCAGTCTCCTGCAGTATACTTCTTTGCTATAGGCCAGAAAAAATCCCAAAACTACACAATACTGATGGTTGACACTTGCATGAGAAATTCAGAGGTAGAGCCCTTGCTGAGGGGGTGGGGAAGGAGTGGGTCCCAAACTTATAACCACATGGGCCAGGCAGCTGCACTCAGGAGACCTAGCCAGTCATGTGATGCCAGTGAATTCCAAGCTCAGGATGAAATTAGTTTGTGTTTTTCCAGCACTGGGGCCTGAGCCCAGGGCTTGCACGTGGCAGGCAAGCACTGTGCCAGAAGGTTTTTGTGAGGACACAGACTGAAGACCCCATGAAGGCAATGAGCCTCAGTGTCCCTGAAGGGCTGGAGAGGTTGGATTTCAGGAGTGGCCTCCAGGGCAGTGACAATTTGGTGACAGCTCCCTCACACTATTTGTAAGTGTCTTTCTCTGAAACCTTTTCACATTTCCAATTTCATTTAAATGTATTTTAAATTTAAATTTGTGATCCAAGTTTTGAAGTGTTGACTTGCTATCATTTAACTCTTCAATAGGATTCCAGATATGCAAAAATTAAGCTACTTTCTTAATACCTTGTTGGAAATGATTTAAAGGTATACAAAGAGCTATAAAGCCCAGATAGCTAACCTTGGGGGAGCTGTGGACATTGGTGCTGGGGTGGTAGAGGGCAATCAGTCCCACAGGCCTGCAGAGGGGGTCTAGGCACCAAAATAGGCGGCCTGAGACGCTGACTATGTGGGGACTTGGGTCTGACAATGGCTTTGAGAAACCTGGACTAATTCTATTGTCATTTATTTATTTATTTATTTATTTATTTATTTATTTATTTATTTTTCTGGCATCCCCTCTGGGGATGGGACTGGTGCAGCATGTGGTGCCAGGGATCAAATCGCAGTCCCTGTGCTTTGCTTAAGCTTGCCTAAGCAGGCGCTTTAGACCACTGAGCTATCTCATCAGCCCTTCTCCTTTAAAAATAAGTAGAAGCTAAAATGTTCAATTATGTGAAGTGATGGATAATTAGCAAATTCCACACTCATCCTTGTATCAGTAACTTCCCATGCTCCCATAGACATACACAATGATGTTTCTCAATTAAAGTAAAATAAAATGTATAAATTAATAAGTAGAAGCCATGACTGCCTATCTATCTCCCAGGGAGAGACTGTCCAAGATAGATAGGTGTTTCCTCAAGGTAGGTTTAGGTGACCTCTCCCTGGACCCTGCTGGATACCCGGAAGTGGGGTGCTGGGTGGAGCTTTCATGACTGCTTCTTGGATCACATGATTCCTCTGTGAATCTGTAAAAGTGGATGAGCGATTTGACTGACCTTGTCAGATACAAAAGTTACATTTCTTGTTATATAGGTCTTGCTTTATCTTGGTCTTAACCATCCAGCAGAAAAGTATAAAAATGAAGTATAAAAAGTAAAGACATATTAATATGCTGAGCTGTGACAGGCTCAAGTCAACAACTTCTGACATTGCCAGTCCTACAGATAACCCACTACTATTACGGACTGCTGGACAATATTGGAATATTTTGCTGAATTCACGTACCTATGATATTTAAATGACAATGGAATACACTCCTCTGACAAAACTAAACCAAAAAAAGGGTATACAAATGAAGGACCATTTTGTATCTGTATATTCAAAATAGTTAGGATAGATATACAGCTACTTTCTCTTAATTCAACGAATAGAAAGATCTGTTTTAATAGTGTTTGTGGACAGGATAACATATCTGCATCTTGTACTGTGAATAACTACTAAGAAGACAACAATATGCAATGTATTAATTATTCAAACTGTCCTACTAATTGGTTTTGAAACTGTCTCATTGCTATTTGTTTCTGAACACAATTATTTAAAAAAAAAAGTGGGTGAGCCAGTCCCAGTCTTAGGATGCTGACAGGGGCTGTGGTAGGAGTGGCTGGAGGTCCTTCCCCATAGGTGTGACAGCAGCAGTTGAGTTAAGACAGCTCTGTGGGTGCTTTGGCATCCCCTAGGGTGCACTGGCCAGGGCTGAGTGTGAGTCCCCTCACTCTGCGTAGAGTCGCTTCACTATGAATGCTTCACTGAAGCCTAGATCACTCTCTCCAGTCTGATGTGCTCCTCAAATAGACTTTTAGATTGGCCAATGGTATGAGGAATTCTGTAGCTCTTTCACAAACTGGTTGAAAACATTTTGAATTAAAGACCCTTCCATTTGAGGTATGCTTCCATCTATGGTGGCATCTTATAACCACCTTCTCCAATTTCTGTTTCACTATTCACAAAAGCCAAATTGTAGTAATAACGCAAATATCCATCAAGAAACTGATGAATAAACAGAATCTATCAATAAAAAGGAACATCATTGAGCCATAAAAATGGCTGAGGTTCTGATTCAAGCTATTGTGTGGGTAGTTTTTATATTATGCCAGGCATAATAATTAACATATTGCATAATCCCATTCCTGTAAAGTAACCAGAACAGGCAAACTTGTGGAGACAAGAAGCAGCTTGCTCACTTCCAGGGGAGGAGGAGGAAGTGGTAAGAATTCCTTAATGTGTATGGGGCTTTCTACAATACCACAAATGTCTTGGAACTAGATAAAGGAAGGCAGCAATGCAAATATTACTGCCTTTATGTCATAGGAGTTCACCTTAATCGAAAGAAAAAAGGTGAGGAAAAAAAAAAACTAAGAAGAAAAACGGCAAAGAACAACTCCCTCTTAATACCTTTTTTCAAGTTGTGGCCTCTAATCCGTTCTTTTCTTTGTTCAGTGTTAATCAAGCCCAACCCAGCAAGTTATTAGTGCTCTGTCTCTAGCTTCTTTGAGAACATTTGAATCAATCTGCTCACAAAGCTCCCTGTCCCCTTCGAAGATGCTGCTTTCTTTTCCTATTCACCTAAACACATACACACAAATCTCTCTCTCTCTCTCTCTCTCTCTCTCTCTCTCTCTCTCTCTCTCTCTCTCTGTCACACACACACACACAAATTATATCCTCAGTCTTTTGAAAAAATAACTAATGTTGCAGTCTCTGTAAATAGCTCTGTTTCCCCAAGTCTGCTCTTCACCTGTCCTGTAACAGCTGCCACAACACCAAAGAGGTGGGGCCCATCAGGACCAGGAGCTCTGGTCTGTACCCCAAAATGCCAGACCCAAGAATTCACACGGTTTACCAAATGTTGTGTGTTCTCAGTGTTAGGCAAGTAGGAACTACCTCAGATTTACTTTCTCAAACCTCTTTCAAAACTGGCATGATTCATTACCTCAAAACTTACCTTTATAGGCAAAGGGGCATTAATAGATACCAATTTTTAAAAAATGGAAAGACAAAAAAAGCATGTGAAAGAGTAGATGAGACAAATGCAAACCATTCATCGCTGCACCGATGAAAATTACAGTTAAGTGAAAAGGCAGATTTTCCTATCACTGAGTTCAGTAATGAAGTGACAGGAACATGAAAATCTTGCCTTTCCTTTCTTTCTATTGTACATACAAGGAGATAAATGCCTGTGACTTCTATTTTATTTGTAGTTCACATTCTAAGACCTCATAAATTATTTATGTTTATTTGGGTTATGTCATCTCCTAGAATTTTATTTCAACGTGTGCATCGGTGAGCTGCTAATTTTTATTTTAAAAAGGAAATGTGCCGAATCTCATTTATTCCTAAAATATGAGCTAACTTAAAATCCAATTGCTTCTCCTCTGAGCTCGTTTTAAAATAGCAGGTCTTGTTCTTACTTCAAGCCCGGTTCTATTTTTCCCATCTCAGCTTTATGTCTGTGATTTGTGAATTGTAAACAACAATCATTTTTTAATGTTCTTAGGGAAATGCTTTGGCTGCATTTCAAGCCTTTTATGTATTCTTCTCATGATGTTATCTGTAATTAAGCTTCAGATAATTAACATTTCCCTCAAAATCAGTATCTCTATATCTTTCCCCCTTGTTTGTTATAGAACATTAAATTAAATTCAGTACAGCTTCCACTGTGTCCTCATCTCTGATCCTGAAGGTCAAGCAAGTTTTAATTTTTTTTTTCACATGTAAATAATAAGATGAGCAAGGGCCAAAAAAAGTAGCATTTAATCTAGTGAAGGCAGAGTCTGAGGCTAGGAAAGAAGTTGTTTCCATGCAGGCCAACTAGCCCTTGTGCATTTAAACCATTCTCAGAAGCCCTCCTGGCCTAGATGTTGACCATGACAGCAGGTGACAACTGGAGGTGGTGAGCTGATCCAGCGTCGCCTCTTAATACATCCTGCCACGCGGAGGAGCGACTGGCTCGTAAGCAGCTCTCTGGTTTGGGGAGGAGGCGCTTTGCCGCTCAGGGGTAGTGATAATATGCTGGGAAATAGCTCACATACACCATTTGCCGTTATTTTGTTGTTACAGCTATTAGGAAAATAGAAGCTGTGCTCTAAATCTAGATGGCACGCATCTCTGCAGGAATTCCAACTGTTATAGAATCTGTTATTTTTATTTTTATTTTTGCATGTGGGGAGGGACTTTGTCTAAAGCAGGTAGGAGATGAGACGTGACATGGTGCTCTTCACAGTGAAGCCAAAGGACAAATCTGTATTCTTTCCTTCAAGAAGGATGAATCATGATGGGATGCTTACTGAACTTCTGCCTAATGACTGTTTGAAGCCCTCTTGGCTGCATTTGGGGGTGTGAGCCTGAACATGATGCCCCACTCCCACAGTGGACCATACTATGGTGTCAAAAAGGACACAATGCCTGCTGTGATAGATCGCCTTTAATGAAAAGGGAGCCCATGATAGAAATTCAACACATGCATTCAAAAGGAAAATGTTTCTTTCTAAAAGAGTATTTAGGGGCTGGTGAGATAGCTCAGCAGACTAAAGTGTCTGGTTAGGCAACTGCAGGCACCACGGACTGATCCCTGGCACTAGATGCCATGCCAGCCTCACCTACAGGGTGGGCCGATCCAGCCAGAGTCTAGGCGTAGGGGTGCGTGCCTACAATCCCAGTGCTGGGGAGGCTGAAACCAGGAGATCCATCAGGAGTCTGAACTGTGTAGTGAGACCCTGAAACAACCAAATACAATAAATAAAGAGTATTTAGATCTAAGTATTAAAAATAGCAAAAAACACAAACCTCCATGCAACAGAAAATAAATTAAAGCTTTTCTAGTCATAGGAGGGAATCGCTGGCTCACAAGTGGCATAAAAGAAGTATAAACCTTGGAGTGAGGACCAGCAAGCCTCACTGCACTTACAAATGGTCAATGACACACAACCATTCTTTTGGAGATGATCAGGACAACTGCTTCTGGACACAGATAACCAGAGAGAAGGCCATGGAAATCATTATTTGCAAACAAAAAGCAAGCTGGGCAACTTGTCATTATATTACTCTGCAGTAAGAAGAAGTGGAAAGATTCCAAGATACATATGAATTACCAAAGCTGAATCAAGAAGATATAAAAATTCTGAATAACTCAATCAGCCAATGAAATGGAAAATTTAATCAAAAGACTATCAACAGGGGCTGGTGAGATGGCTCAGTGGTCTAAAGCACCTACTTAGAACAAGCTTAGCAAAGCACAGGGACAGCGGTTCAATACCCCAGCACCACATGCCAGCCAGCCCCGCCCCCTGGCGGGCTGAGCTGCCCCCCCCCACAAATAAAATTAAAAAAAAATAAAGCTTACCAACAAACAATATCCTAGGTCCTGATGGATTCACAGCTCAATTCTACAGGAAATGTAGAGAATATTTAACATTCACTCTTCTAAAATTCTTCAACAAAATCGAAAGGGAAGCAATTTGCCCAAATTCATTCCTGAAGACAAATATTACTCTGATAACCAAATCAGAGAAAGACTCAACCAAAAAAGAAACTACAGGCCAATCTCCCAATGAAAAAATATGCAAAAATCCTTAATAAAATACTATCAAACTGTGCAGCAAATCCTCAAGAAGATTATACATCATGACCAAGTGGGATTTGTCCCAGAAATTCAGGGATGGTTTAATATATGCAAATCAGTAAGTGTGATAAACTACACCAACAGAGTCAAAGACAAAAATCACATGGTCATCTCAATAGATGCATAAAGATATTTGTTAAATCTATTTTAGTACAGGGTCTACAAGGTCTCACTACACAGATTGGACTCATAGTGATCCTCCTATTTTCAGCCTCTCAAGCTCTGGGATTACAGGCACATGCTACCATGCCCAGTCTCAGCTGCCATCTCAGTGTGCCCTAGGGGCGGGGCTGGCACGGCATGCCAGGGATTGAACCCTGGTCCCTGTGCCTGCAGGCACTTTAGTCCACTGAACTATCTGGCTGGCCCTTGCACAAAAATCTTTTGGCAAAGTCCAACACTCATTCATGGTGAAAACTAGGAAAATCAGGATAGATGGTCTTTGCCTCCCCTGATAAAAGCCACTTATGACAAGCCAGCAACCAACATCATAGTAAATAAATGGGCAGAAACTGAAAGCTTTCACTTTAAAATCAGGAACAACAGAAGGATATCCACTGTCACCACTCCTATTCAATATAATTCTGGAAACATTAGCCAGAGTAATTAGACAAAACAGAAATAAAAAGGAAAAAAGAGGTGAAATTATCATTATTCACAGATGACATGATAGTCTACATAGAAGATCCCAAAATCTCCAGCCAGAAATTTGTAGATTTAATAACTGAATTGAGTAGTGTAGCAGGATACAAATTCAACACTCAAAAATCAAGAGCATTTCTCTGTGGTCTAAGCACCTGCCTGTACACAAACAATGAATGAAGCAAGTGAGAAATAAGGGAAACTGCCTTTTACAATAACATCCCCCCCAAAAAAAACCCTTAAGGATCAATCTAACAAAGGAAGTAAAAGATTTATACAGTGAAAATTACAGTACTCTGAAAAAAGAGATTGAAGAGGATTTCAGAACATAGAAAGATATTCCTTCCTCCTGGATAGGAAGAACCAACATTGTGAAAATGACCATACTCCCAAAATTATTATAAAGGTTCAATGGAATCCCTATTAAAATACCATTGGTAAAATATCTCAGGGATCTAGAGTAAACATTCCTAAAATTCATCTGGAACAAGAACAGACCCAGAATACAAAAAACAATCCTCAATAACAAAGGAAAAGCAGGAGGCATCACAATCTCTGACTTGAAATTATACTCCAAAGCTATTATGATAAAATCAGGACAGTACTGTCAGAAAACAAAAACAAAAACAAAAAACCAGACCTGAGGATCAGTGGAACAGATTAGGAGAGGCAGACACGACTACAAATACACTCAGATACCATATCTTTGACAAAGGAGGCCAAACATGTTCATTGGAAGAAAGATAACCTCTTTAAATGATGCTAGAAAAACTGACTTTCCACTTGCTGGAGGCTAAAATTAGACCCATGTCTATCACTGTGCATTAATCTAAAACCAAAATGCACCAAAGATATAAATATTAACACAGAAACATTGATTTACTGGAGAACAAAGGAGGTAGAAATCTTGAAGGCACAGGGGTTGGCAGATAGTTCCTGAACTAAAAACAAACTGCAGAGGAAATAGTTCAAAGAATCAAACTGGGATCTCACCTTTTTTGAAAAGTTTCTGCACGTTAAAAGGAATCACCAACGGAGTAAAAAGAAAACTCATAAACTGAGAAAAAATTTTAGCCAACTGTCAGACAAAGGACTTTTTTTCTAGAACATATAAAAGTTTAAAATGATCATGCCCCCACAATTCAAAGGCCTAATCCAAAAATGGGCACATGAGATATACACTTCTCAGATGAAGAAATACAAATGGCAAATAAATATATGAAAAGAGGTTTCACAGTATTGGTTATTTTAGAATGCAAATTATAACAACACTGAGATTCTATCTCACTCCAGAAAGAATGGCTATCATCAAGAAGTCAACCAATAACAAATACTAGAGGGGATGTGGGGAAAAAAGAATGACTGGTAAAATCACTATGGAAATCAGTGTGGCGATTCCTCAAGAAGCTACAATTGTAGGTCCCATTCAACCCAGATATTTCTGTCCTGGGTGTTTTTACAGAAGAACTAAAAACATCATACCACAGTAATATATGTGTACCGATGTTTATAGCAGCACAATTTGTCAGAGCTAAATCTTGTAAACAACCCAAATGCCCATCAACTGAGGAATGGATAAAAAAGATGTGGTATTTTTATACAATGGAGTATTACTCAGCTATAAAGAAAGAGAAACTTGAGGCTTTTTATAGGTAAATGGTGCGACTAGTGGCTAGACTCATAAATGAAATAAATGAGACCTGCATGTGCAAACATTGTATTGTCTTGCTAATGTAAGGACCTGAAAGAGTAAATAAATTCTGAATGGTAAAATAGATACTATGAAAAGAAAAGGAACTTGTTCAAAGTGAAGGAAGAACTGGGATGAGGAAAAGAACAAAAGAAAGAAAGGAAGGGTAAAAGATACATTTGTGTATATATGCAAGATAGTTTGGATAATTGAACTGCTAATTTCTACTGCTCTATTGAAAGAAGTTAATGCTTAACATTTTTTTCTTGTTTTTAATTTCTAAAACTATTTTGTTAACCAATTTTGCATGCTTGTATCTGTTAATGTAAACAACTAATTTGAAGACCTTATGCAATAGAACAACCATTGCTGAGTTCCTATTATTTTGTGTAGTGAAATTTTGTATCATTTCTAATTTTTTGTACTATTTTTTATCTTCTTTAGGAATATTCTATATAGTAGCTCAGATCCCTCATATGCAATCACCTAGCTAGTATTTCAACCTGTTATGGTGATGAAATAATCTTAATATGTGTAGCAGGACCCCACAGACTCAATGCTTTTGAGCCCCTCCCCCAATTTACATATTGAAACCAAATCCCCAACGGGATAGTGTTAGGATTAGGCCATGAGGGTGGAGCCTTCACAAATGAGATTTGTATCTCTACAAAAGAGATCCTTGGGAGCTCCTTTGTCCTTTCCACCAAATGGAGTTAGAGTGAGAAGGTTGCAGTCTGTGAAGCAAGAAACAAGTCCTCAACAGACACGGAATCTGATGTCTCCTTGGTCTTGGACTCCTTAGACTCTTGAACCACAAATGTGTACTATCAATGTTTCTGTCATGGAAGCCTGCAACTCCTGAAGCACAGGCTTTGCATTCCGATAGGAATTGTACTCAGACTGGCATTTGGATGTGCTTTGTGCAGGCAGGAAGGGTTGGCTTCCACGGAGACTGTGGAGGCTGAGCAGCCTCTGGGCAAGAACTAGTACTGAGGAAAGAAGAGCTACAGAAGCGTACTGCCTTGGAAACAGTTGTTACTCCCACAGACAGCAGGATGCTTGTCACTTGGATTTAACAAAACCATAAATCACACCTGATAAGATTTGTCAATTGTCCTAATTATATCTAAATGCTTCTATATTTTGTGGTTAATTCACGAATGCCAACCTGCACATTAATATTGCTTTCATAGGATTTTCTATACAAAATCTATATTTTATTTTTCAACAAAGTCTCTTGCCTTCAAGTTGATAAAATGTATGTTAAAAGTGACATTTATTTTTTAGAGACATCCATAAATACAGAGGTTACACATGAAACAAAAGTATCTTCTATCTAGACAGTTTTCAGCTGAAGTGGAAACAAAATGAAATCAAATGCAATGGACTGTTTTTCTCCCCTTGAAGAAAGTCTTTCCAATTCTTCAAAAATGTCCTCTCAAGGGACATCAACATGTGCAGGCCACTGACTTTCCCATAAACAGGATTTAGAGGCATCTGTATTTTCTACTGTGAAGATATCCAGACTTATTAAAGGAAAGAATTTCTAAAACTAGCTCAACTCAAACCTTAAGGGAATTACATGTTGAAATTTCAAAAATTTACATTTGTTGAGTACATATTGTCTATCTGATAGAATAAATATTTTTTATAAAGTAACTGTAATTTTTATTTAAAAAAAAACTTAGTCATAGAGTTCTTAAGGAAATTTTGACTCTAGAAATCCTGAGTTAAGGCAAGTAATTTTTTTGATAATATTGCCAAGGAGTCCTTAACTGTTTAGAGGTTTGAGAAAGGCAGAAGCAGGACTATAGCTAATACCATATGATCTGTGCACATAAAGAACAAAAGCTTCCTTATTTGGGGGTGTGAGTTTGTTCTCTCAGTGGGTTTTTTTTTTTGTATTTTAGGGAAGGGTCTACAGGGTGTTCAGGGTCTCACTACTAGATTGGACTCATAGTGATCCTCCTGTTTACAGCCTCCCATGAGCTGGGATTACAGGTGTGCGCCACCTGCCCAGTCTCAATTGCAGTCTCAGCACGCCCTGGGAGCAGGGCCGGCATGGCAGGCCTGGGATCGAACTGTTTGCAGGCACTTTAGTCTGCTGAGCTATTTGGCTGGCCCTCTCTGTGCTTAAAGGCTGAAACTTAAGAAATGTGACCTTGAGAAGAAGCTCAGGCCATGCGGGGTCTTTCTGCTTCATGGTTGGAATTAAAGTTTTATAAACAAGATTTCGCCATGGGCAGCCTCTTGTCCTGTCCTCATCCACGGGAGGACACAGCAGTGTGTTCTCTTGAGGACACAGAATCTTGGCACCATCATGAAGGACAGGCCACATGCTCCCCAGATACCAGTGCTGGGACCCTGATTGTGAATTCCCAACCTCTGTAACTGGGAGAAATAAATATATGTTTTTAAAAATAAATTACCTTGTGCTATAGTTTGGTTGATGGAAGTCCTCCAAAGGCCCTTGTATTGAAAACTTAAATCATATTGGAAGATGGTGGAATCTTTAGGTGGTGGTGCCCAGCGGGAGGTCTTCGGGTCCTTGCCAGTGGGCCACCAAAGGGCACTAGGGAACTCAACCCAGTTCTCTCCATCTCTTTCTTCTTGGCCATAAGTTGAGTGATTTGCTCCAGCACACACCCCTTCCCTTTACCACCCAGCACTCCCCCATGAGACTTACAGGAAATGGATCCTCTACTCATCAACTGGAGCCTCTAAGACTAAGAGCCAGAATCAACATTTTCTTTTCGTAGGTTGATCATTCCTGGTATTATTTTTATAGTGCCAGAAAGCTGACTAACATTCATTTTAAATCATTTTGTTATAGCAGCACAAGTGGACTAGGATGTCCTTCTTCCTACAAGTGGACTCACTGGCTGGTATATAAAACCAGTGTGGATTTCAGCTCTTTTGTTAGGTAGTGGTAGGGTGCGTGGGCTGTGCCCTTCGTGACTTGCCAGGGAGGCACTCACTTTGTGTCTCATTGGACTCAGGGAACACTCATCCACTACCCACTGATTTGAGACAGTGGCTCAAAGAGACACACTTCTAAGATTAACAAGCTAAATTATGAACAGGAATACTGAATTGTTCAGTTCAAATTGGATACCAAGAAATTATGGGCTTGACTTCCCCCAGATTCATGTTTGAGTCCCAAGATAATAGAAATAAAATTACACAGCACATGAAAATTAAAAGACCCTCTTAAAAAGCGTGGGTAATATGTTGGCACTTTGTAGCTTCACTGTTATGGATCATTGTCCTTCTTTGTAGCGAAGTGTATTGGGTAGGACATAGAGTGTTCTGAGGTGATTATTAAAATTGGGTTTAGAATAGGACAGACACAACATACAGTTGAACAGGCATGAAAGTCACCAGTGTTGCCCAAGGTATAGTCAGACCCATTTGCTGACAGCATGGCTAGGCTCTGGGCACAGCCTGGGAAGAGGATGTCACAGTTGTAGTAGAGTCTGAGGACATTTTGCAAGTCCAGGGTGTGACACAACTTCCAGGCATGAGAATGCTCAGTAGCAGATGCAGAGCCAGAAAATAGAGGGGATTAATAGGTAGTAGAGATATCCATTCATGCAAATCACATGGGAATCTATGTACAGCACACACACACACACACACACACACACACACACACGTATGTCTATACATCTGTGTCCGTATGTATGTGTATGTTTACTGACTGAATCTATAGACCTGGGGTTGTTGCCATTTCTGGTGGAGCCAAAGACAGAGGAATAGGTCTTGTTAATAAAATTGTGGTCTAGTTTTTACTTCCCAGGGAACCACAGGGTGGCTGCTGCAGTGGCTGGACCAACCCCTGCTGTAATATCACTGAATGATCAGAAATTCATTTAGCAACAACTGTAATAACATATGCTAAAAACAGTGAAGAACACCATACATTTGTGTTATAAAAATATTTAAAATACTAAATATTCATGTACTAGCTGGGTATTTTTAAAGAAGTGTCCTTTTCAAATAAAATGAGCATATATGATATATAGTGTGGTTGAAATATGGCATGTTTAAATATACAAAAAATTATTACAGTAAAAGACATGTTGCCATTAATCTCCCCAAGAAGCTCCTCCTCCCTTGCAACACCCTTGTTCTCTCATTGTTAGCACCTTCTGAAGCGGTTCTGGAAGCCCTCCTTCACGAGTGTTGTGAGGTGCTGTGTCCCGTGTGCCTGGGTGTCCTGGACTGATCCAATATGTTTACCTTTCATGGCCATCTTGACTTTGGGGAAGAGCCAGATCTGGTGTACAAGGTGGTAAGAAGCCGTAAGATTTTCTGCCAGGCGGTACTAGTCAGGCAGCATTCACTGTATTTTTTGATCATCATGACTAGTGAAGACACAAAAGAGGATTTCCAGAGCTGCTACAGAAAGCTACAAGAATGATGAGCTGAGTTTGAAGCAACGGGGAGTATTTTGATCCATATTAATGACAATAGAACTTTTTATATAATTTTTATATTTAAACATTCACAGTATATTTCGATTACCCTTGGTGCAAATGTATGTAAATGCAAATATTTCATACCTGTATGTGTATAATCAGTTTTACATCAATTAAATTCTTAACTAAGAGCAAAGAGATTTTTTTCTTCTTTCTTTTTAGTTTCCTATTGTTAATGATTTCTATGGAAGAAATATAACCGTGAACTTTCCTGACATCACAAGGGCTTTTTTGGTGTAAGGGAGACATGTTAGAAATATCTTTAAAAGAAAGCATCACTGACACTGGAATAATAGTTTGAAGTCAGCTTGTGAAATAGATTATAAGAAAGAAGAATATTAAGTACACTACAGGAAGGCTAAAAATATTTTACCTTTGCTAATAGTCTAAATATTCACAGGGCATTTATCACTATGAAATGCATGACTGTAAGTCTCTAATTAAATTGCTATTTCCAGGCCTTGAGCTACAATGAAAATTCTATAAAGCAGGCTATAAACCAGTTATCAACCTATTTTAATCACAGTTTAAATTAACACAAGAAAATAGAATTCAAGGAGAGGGCATAATTTTGATTCATACTAGACAGGCTTAAATTTCCAAAGTGGATGGCAAATGCTGTACAGACAAGAGCTGTTTTGTTCACTTCTTTGTGTGCGCTTAGGACTCTGAGTAGGACTCTGACAAGGCAATATTCTATACATCACATGAGCTGCTATGTATCTCTTAAAAATTCCACTTAAATGAAGTTCCAGGTTAGTCCATCCTATGGGGGGGGGGTCCCTGGACAGTAATAGCAAACTCACCAGCTGATGGTGGGAATAATTGGGCACGCTCATGCCCCTATTGTAAAGGAATCAGTTCTGCTACATTTGTACAGAGGAAATCTGGCTTGCCATGTAAAATCAAACTTGTGGAAATAGGAATTGAAGTTCAAGCAGCAGGAAGGCTAAGGAAGTGATGAGAAATTATAATTTGTGGGGAGATGCAAAGAATATTACAGCTCAGTGAGAACACTTTTCTGCAGCATAATGGCTTTACTTTCCCTGGCTTATCCCAAGCTCTACTTTCCAAAATTTGTTATCTATATCCATCATATTCCAGAAATGTAAATGGAAAATTCTAGAAATAAATAATGAATGAGTTTTGAGTTGCACACAGCCCTGAGTGGCATAATGAAATATCATACTGTTCCTCCTAGGCGATGAGGTAGCCTCCCTACCCAGTGCATCCATGCTGTAGAACTTCCCCACCCATTAGTCAGCCTGCTGTCACTCTTGGTTTCAGACAGACCGAGGTGGCATCGCATTCCTGCCTCACATGACTTACTTTCCTTAGTGATGCTCGCAAAGTAGAAGAGTAGTGATGCTGGTATTTGCATCACACCAAAAAGATGCTGTGAATGACTTGTTGTTAAAGTAAAAAGGTAAAAGTACATTAATATGTTTTAAGAGACCATATTCATGCATAACTTTTAGTACAGTATGATTTCTCTTTTTTGTTATTATCATTGTTAATCTCTTACTGTGCCAAATTTATGAATTAGACTTTATTACAGATAGGTATAAAGGAAAAAACACAGTATGTATGAGGTTTGGTAGTATATATAGTTTGAGTCATTCACTGGGCATCTTTGCTCTCTCCCTGATAGAAAAAGGGGTACCACTGTGCTCCCAGTGGGGGCCTGCATACCTGCTTTGCCCCGATGGTTTTGCAGAATCACACACAAAGATGTTGGTGGGGCTGCTGACTCAGGCTCCTCTTGAGAAAAAAGGAGAACACAAACTTTTAAATAAAGACATTTGAAACACTTATTAAGCAATTATTTTTAAGAATCTAGTATGTGCCACTTACTGATTTAATTATTGAGGCTCAAAGACTGTGCAAAATGAACTCCCTGATCATCAAGAGATTAAAAATCCCTGAGGGAAAGAAGGATTATATACTTTGGAGAGTGTTACATAAGAATTAGGCAGTAATTATCTTACTTATAAATATGTACTTAGCACTAGAAATGGCATAGAGCCACAATGTCACCCTGGTTGTGCTTTATGCTACCAGCTTCCCCTCATGCAAGGCTTGTAGGAAACCCTAATGTCTTAGAGCTTTAAACTCTTTTGCCTCTTATCTTACTCTGATCTAGTGCTTTCTTCTTTAATCTCATTGCTAATTTTGTTTTCTGTCTCTAGACAACAGAATTTTTGTTTTTGATTATAGAGATCTCACCTACCCAGAATTTACCACTACATGTATTTAACTTTTTTTTTATTTAGGAAAATTTCATATATGCACAATGTTGAAAGAATCATTAGAAAATGAGGAACTCATTAATGATGCTTTCTCAGAGCGTTCCCTGAGCTTCCACGATCCTCCCGGCTGCTTTGTCAGCCTCACGTCACCTCACCTCATCTGCTTCATCGCTGTTCCTCAAGTGATTATCATTTGCATTGTTTGAACCATGAATTTCTAATTGTACCTGACAAATAAAGCAGCATTTCTACTCATGGGACTGGTGTCTAGCAGTGTTAATCTTAAAAATATTTACTAAATGGATGACTATTTTCAATAAAACATCATTTGCTTTTGTAGTGGGAGGGAGAGTTGAGCTGTCTCAGGTAGGATAAAAGACAGTCCAAGCTCATTGTTAGAAGGCATGACTGAGTATGTTTCTTATTTAGGAAAAGCAGACATTGTCTGTGTTTTACTGTCCTGTTTTCACCCGCAACCCTGGAAAGGGTGTTATCCTACAGGGAGAAAGCTGAGCCTAGCAGCAGAAGTGGAGGTGAGGCTCCTCTTAACTCTCTGGAAACATTTATTTAAAACGAATTTTTCCGAAACATGTAATTGTATTGCAGGGTGGTAAGGCTGCTATCTTCCAGAGGTGTATTTGCTCCAGCCCAGTGGGCTTGTTGTGCAGTTGCTGTTGTACACCAATTGAAAGCTGTATCAAGTAAACCGGCTCTGGAAATAGAGAGAGAAGCACAAGTCTCCAGGAAGGCTGACCAAAATAGGTGTCCCTTGTACTAAACTGCTGCAAAAAAATTGTCACCGATTTCCTGAATCTGATTTCAGCCTACATCTACTTACAGATTTTTAATGATGAGGGAAAAATGCAATTATAGATAACACAGAACAGGCAAAAGCACATAAAACCATATTAATTGATAAAAATATAGTGTCATTCCTATACCTACCCTCATTTTCTATCAATATTTCAAGTGGTCAAAGGAAAGTTGTAATTAGAATCTTTCTTTTTGCCTGTGCAACTAAACCCCAGGAAAATCCCAGCTGCATGGATGGAATAAAAATTAATCAGATTGTATGGGAGTGATATGATACAGTCAGAGAATCTCCATCTGAGAATCAGAAAACCTAGCCCTGGGAGCCTGGGCTGGTTCCTTATGCTGCCTGGGCCTTGGTTTCCTGACTGTATGGTGGGCACACTCTAGCGAGCCACAAGTTTTCTTCAGTGTCTTAAAGCAGCGGACAGTGCGCGTGGACTTGCAGTATTGAGAGAAGAGTGAAGATGCCCTGACTGAAGTAGAGCAAGAGAGGTGCCTTGAGCCCCAGGCGCTCAGCATCCCCCTTCTCACAGGCCTCAGAGGTTCTTTTGGGACCAAGACTTAGAATCCCTTGAGCTCTGTCTGGCAAACCTAGAATCTTAAGATTACATCATGGCTAAATAAAGTGAAGGTCAAAATGGTTTACGAAACTACTAAGGATATACGTATTTGATGTATGAAATGTTATAAATATGTTTTATGTGATATTTTTGCCTCTTAAAAAGGATCATCCAAGAAAAAATTTGGGCAGGGGATTTAGCTCCTGCCTGGCAAGCTTGAGTCCCTGAGTTTGATTCACCCCCAAAACCCCACAACAAGCCAAAAAGTCAATGCTACAGTGCAACTCCAAGGCTAAATCAATAATACCCCTTGGCATTTCATTTCACTCTTTGAAATAATATTTGTCTTTTCCTACTTACAAATTAGTCATGTTCAGGTAGTAGTTATTTTAGTTATTTTCATGAGGAAAAAGTAGAAAATGCTCTCCAAAGTTGATTGTTTTAACCTAACATTAAGCATAAAGCTCTTTTTGTGGAGTAGCTATGATTTTTTTTTTTTTTTCTGGCCGCACTGGGGGTTGAACTCAGGCCCTTGTGCTTGCCAAGGAAGCACTTACTCCACTGAGCCATCTCCCTGGCCCAGCTATGAATTCTTGTGTCATGGCCTGAATTTTGTCCCCAACCCTCTAAGTTTATTTGTTGAATCCCCAACCTTTAGGACCTCAGAATGTAACTAATTTTGGAGATAAGGGTCTTTAAGCAAGCAATTAGCTAAAAATAAAACCAATAGGGTGGGTAAGCCCTAATTCAACCTGACTATTTTCCTCATAAGAACAGGTAATTTAGATACAAAAGGACACACCAGAGATGTGTATGGAGAAAGCCATGCGGGGACACAGTAAGAGAGTGACCACTAGCAAGCCATGGATGGAGGCCAGAGAAGAAGTAAGACCTTGGGCCAAGGATGTGACCTAGGGGACACCTTGATCTTGGACTTCCAACTTCCAGAACAATGAGAAGATTAATTTCTGTTGTTTAAGCTATTCAATCTGTAGTATTTGGTTGATGTAGCCCCAGCAAACTAATACACATACACACATTCAAAAAACATTACAGAAAAGGAATATTTACACACACACACACACACACACACACACACACACACACGCATACACACAAATTATCTACTTCAATTGAAGGCTTCCTGAGCTATCATTTCCAAACACTGAATGTGCCATCTTACCAATTTCTGTTGGAATTTATTACATTGTTATTATGTATACATAGTAATATGTGTATTCCTCTCATAATAAAATCTAGAAGTTGAGCCAGAAAATAATTCTTTTTATTTTTTCTTTTAAATGTATTTGGTACAGAGCCTCACTATGCAGCTTGGACTTAGTGATCCTCCTGTATTCAGCCTTCCCAGTGCTGGGATTACAGGCATATGCCACCATGTCTGGTCTCGCTGGCTAGCTCAGTGCACCCAGGGGCAGGGCCAGTGCTGCATGTGGTGCCAGGAATCGAACTCCAGTCCCTTTGCTTACCTAAGCAGGCTGCTGAGCTATCTTGCCAGCCCTTCCATTTGTTTTTAATTGCATTAAACCATACATCCCCTTTTCTGTCTACTAAGTTAACAAAAGAAGGTTCAAATATTATGTTATACTATGCAGTATTATATACAGCTGATTGGATTGGCTGGTAATTTAAAAGGAAATCTTCAGGGAGCTAAAAGGAATTCTATTATTAATCATTGTTTCCTTTTGGGTCAGTATTGTTGCTAGATTGCTCCTATGTTCAAGACCATTACTGAAAAAAGCCTACAACTATTTTTGGCTAAGGATTTCCGAAACCACTTTGTTATATGTGGTGATAGTAATAAATAAATAATTCTTCTGGTATTAATGATATTAACATTTCATGTAACTCATTCATTAAGTTCTCAAGTGCATGCTCAAAGTGATTATAATTCAGCACGTAGTCACTTAGTATGAAACATGCCTCCCACAGCACTCTATCCATTTAAAAATTGATGGCACCATCAGGTCTACAAGGTCTTGAGAAGAATTTCACTTTCTTACGAGCCTAAAGTGATTGTGCTATGTTCCCTGACCTTCAAAAGCTTTTTGTCATTTTTCTGTCATGTAGCTCAGTGGCTCTTTCCTCCATCCATTTCATTTAAATATGTGCTGTGTGGGTAAATCCAATAAACTAAGTAGCCATTTAGTTAGGACCCTCCTGGGGTCAGTGCTCCAGGGAGCGTTTCAAGGCTCTGATGCTCCTTCAACTCCTGTTTCCTAGAGCATTGATCATCCTCTATCAGCTCTTTGAAACAGATCCTCTGACTACTTAGCCTTCATCCCTGTGTTGAGAGGCACCTCGGCCCTTCCCTTGGGATGAATAAGGGGAGGGGCACTCATCTTCCTGCTAGTAGGCTAGCTCTGTCCCAAGGAGAGGCGGGCTGGGCATAGCCAGGCTAGAGTCCTGGAAGGCGAGTGTGTGTGTGTGTGTGTGTGTGTGTGTGTGTAATTCTCTTTACAGGCTGAGCTTCCCAGGGCTTAGCCAACATGGATGCCTTGCTCACAAACAAATTTCAAGGATAAAAATGAGGTGTTGTGTGGATTTTCACCATCGTTCTTACTATTATTGTTCTCCTGACTGGCAAGAACAAGGTTGGGGCTGTGGACGAAGGCCCAGGGCAGGGGAAACCTATGGCCTCATAGGCAGGAGGCACTTAAACTGTGAACTATATAAGTGGAGGAATGAAGAGAAATGCTATTTTAAAAATGTGTGAACTAAAAGGTAGTATGGCCATTGATATGTGCTTTCTATTGCAGTTTTTAGGTATCAGAGTCTCACAATAAATGGAACAACAGATTTTAACTTGAAACAATATTTTGGGGTGAAATAAAGCCAGAAAAATGGAGTTAAACTAATGAGAAAATGGGTTTTTAAACTTTAGGGGCTTCTGCAGTTTGAAGCTCTGTGAGATGGCCGTAGTATACCGTGCTTCTCTAGCCTCACCCTTAGAACTTGTTTATGCTGGTTGAGAAAGACTGTGCTAACTGGCCTTAAATTCAAAGAAAATTTGACTCCCTCAACTGACTGGATCAGAATTTTTCGATTGTATTGGACATGTTGATGTGACATGGAAAGAAGGCCCAGCCACGTAGGGCCCCTTTTTTATTTTTCATAAAAGCAGTGTGTGTGTGTGTGTGTGTGTGTGTGTGTGTG
>NW_004524805.1:1981222-1983288 GCF_000260255.1 Octodon degus
GAGAGAGAGAGAGAGAGACAGAGACAGAGAGACAGAGAGACAGTGAGAAAGTCAAAGACAGAGATAGACAGAGACAGAGAGACTGAAATTTGCCAAGTTGCTCTTGTTATTTTTTGACAATAAACATTTATAAAACTGGTTCATTGGAGAGGAAGATCATATGAAGGCAGAGCTAAGATGACACACTGTAATGGGTTACAAAAAGGAAAGAGAAACAAAAATATAATTTGAAGATACATAGGGATAGGCAAAGCATTTTTCTTTACTCCTTAGCAGGTAATGGAGCCTCAGAGGAGGAGAAAATGAAATTCAAATCAGTTCTCAGGCACGTGCCCTGGAGAACTCAAGCAGCGTGTCCATGTGTGCTAAACCACCTACCAGGAACCAGTACCTGTGGTACTTTATCTGTGATTTACCTTTGCATTTTGCAACTTGGTTAACATATTTTCCAGTGGTGATGGGTTCTGACTTAAGTATGCATTCTAAGAAGTTTGGTCATATCTACTTGTAAATTCAACACAGAGAAGCAATTAATGTCTGCATTAATCTACTCATTGTCAGCACTAAATAGGTGGTTTGAATACTTTATAGCAACATAGGAAAAGTTAAATTCTAATGTTAAGTGCAAAATATGTAGGAAAATATATATTCTTTAGAGCTTTCAAAGTTATAAAAATAAACACAATAAACTGAAAATTGTGATTATTTTAGGAGTTATAAATATATGGGAAATACTTCTGCGGAGTGCCATCCAACAGAAGGCAGGGATCTTCAATAGCCGAAGTGGCACTTGGAAGCATGTTGTATGTGATAAGTTTCACCTTGCTTGGTGCAGCCAGTTGGTCACGAGCCAGGGGTGAGAGAAGGTGTGTTTCAAGGTGTGCTGTAATTCATGGGTCACCAACAGTCAAGTTCCTTGGCGTCGTGCGATGGTGCCACTTCAGATTTCAGATTCTTAAGAAATGTCATCAGCCGGTTATGAAATGTTGTGTGTATGAAAGGACTAGAGACATGGGCAGTCTCAGCCTCTATCATAGCAGCACTCTGTGTCACACATTGCTTCCGGCGCAACAACTGCTGTCAAATAAAAACCCTACAGTGTGTAATTATAGATACTGAAGAAAGAGGGCTTCCATAACTTTTTCAGAAAGTGGCAAGAATGATGGACTAAGTGTGTTGGAAGGATGGGGCGATGTTTGGAGGGATTTTCATGCTTGTGAGGATTTTATTATAATAAATAATTTTAAGATCTGTTAATCTCTGTAGTTTCTAATCATGCCTCATATAATTATAGGTAATTTTTCCACTTAAAAATTTTTAATGTAGATCCACAACTTATACTGTCTTTAATGATCTAGTGTCATTGTCAAATGTGATTTTGTTATTCAGGAGTCATTTATTTTTAACTTGAGTTTTTCATTTCAAGTTTTCTAATGGGACAAATTGGAAAGCAAAAAGAGACTGATAGATGTGCGCTTTTTAAAAAACAATTATGGTCAAATTTCCAGGAAATCTCTGTTCTCTTGATTACTAGATAATTGAAAAGACAATAAAGTCTGTTTCACTCTGAGTTATAGCAGATGGCTTTTATAACCAAGAAGGAATCTGTTTTAAATTAACTTCTAATAACAATTTTCCTTCATCTTCAAAGGGAATGTAATACCTTCACTCTCTTAAGTGAGTCACACGATCTGTTCAACATTATTTGTTTTTGCTTTTCTTTTCAATGCAAAGTGGCAATATAAGATGCTTTTCTTACATCTTTACTCAATTGTTGATATAAGAACACAAACCTGTCCCTGGATAATAAGAAAATGTTTCTTCTTTTGTAGTTGATGTTAGAAATTAGGTCAATATTGGACTCAAAATTAATATACTACAAATGTCTACAGTATCTCCTAAAATCCATACCCAGGACTGATTTCTGGTCATATTTAAGTCATCAGGTGGTTGATGAATAGAGATACCACAAGTAGTTAGCTAGCACTCTGCACTACCACAAAAAAAAAAAAAAAAAAAAAAAAAAAAAAAGCAAGAAAGTTACATTAGCCCCCAAGAAATCTAAG
>NW_004524805.1:1983388-2004653 GCF_000260255.1 Octodon degus
TGTTAGAAATTAGGTCAATATTGGACTCAAAATTAATATACTACAAATGTCTACAGTATCTCCTAAAATCCATACCCAGGACTGATTTCTGGTCAAGTTTAATTCATCAAGTGGTTGCTTAACAGGGATACGACAAGTAGTTAGCTCGCTCTCTGCACTACAAAAAAAAAAAAAAAAAAAAGCAACAAGAAAGTTACATTAGCCCCCAAGAAATCTAAGATCTGTTTCTCTAAGGATCCCAAATTCAGTACTTTCGCCATCTGTATTGTACTTTTACCATAGAACCTACATTGCCAAACAAAAGGTGTGTTACTGCACAGTAAGATAACAGAAAACAACCAGGTAGTTAATTCATAGCTTAGTACTCTGCTCGTGCACTTTGGCTGAGTCAGGGCTCCTCCCAGTCTGAGCAGCTCACCTGTACACACATCGCAGCTAGATATGACCTAGCACACTTCATAAATCATTTGTATGGCATGGAACTTCAGTCTATGAATCAGATAGCATCTTTCTTCCTTGGGAAAAGTGGTAGGAAGGAAATATGTGGCCAAAATCTAAAACTGAAGCTGTTTATTTTCTTGTTTCTGTCATTGTGAAAATGGGGATTCATAACAAATCAGAAAAAAAAAATCCAAATTCCATCACTCACTTTCTTTGGTTGACACATCTACTGGAATAAGATGTTCACCTTTTGGTGGTCATTTTTCTTTTTCACACTGTGTGGATAATCCTGCTGCTGAAATATTGAAATCTCTTTTGTGACAACTCTGTAAACATGACATATTTTCTTAATTTATTTTCAATCACAAACTTCATGTAAGTTCTCTAATATTTCCCACTTATTAGTGTATTCTAGAGATCTTTATCCAAAGAAGTAAATAGTGTTAGTGCCAGGTGTTCTGTGCTCATGAGTAGAGATGAATGCATTTACATTTGTACATATCCACTTGTGAAATATCATTACTCTGTTTTTTTAAACATCCTTGTTTGCAGAGCTATCAGCCATTCTGGAGCGCTCTGTCTTGCTTGTCTGTACTCAACTGTTAAAATGCTCAACTGTTGGGCTCACCTTAGTCCCCAAAGCCAGGACTCCAGCATAAAAGCAGATCTTTACTACTAATTGATCTGGTATTTCCTGTCCCAAAGCACATGACACCAAAACCGCAGTTCTCAAGATAGAAAACTAGTAATTGAATATTTCAGTTAAGCAAAGATTGCACTTTCCACTCTTTTCCTAATGCAGGTGGGTTGAGGATTTCTGAAGGATCAAAAGACCTAAAATTCATTATTCCAATGGGAAACATGGTACTCTTACTTTCTTTGTTCAAACTAAAGGAGATACTCAAATACATCTTTTCCGCTTCTATTTTCATATTTTCCAAATACATTTCAGCGCTACTACTACAGCCTTAGAATACCTTTTCTTAGCGTTCATGATTTGCAAGATTAAATAATACCTTCTTTGCTCAACTTATGAGATGAGGTAGACCTTTTTTTTTAATAAGACAAAAAGCTTGTTTTGGCTTATGGTTTTAGATGTTGAAGCCTCTGATTAGTTGGCTCCGCTATTTTGGACCTATAATGTGGGAATGCAATATGGCAGGAGCACAGCATGGATGATTATGGCTTATATCTGGATGTCTCCCAGTGCTCATGCCTTCATGCATAGAGCTCTTAGGGTCTATCTATCTATCTATCTATCTATCTATCTATCTATCTATCATCTATCTATCTATCTATCTATCTATCTATCTATCTATCTATCTATCTCTCCCTTTCACTTGAAGCCTTGCTGCTGCTTGCTTGCTGCTGTGCTGTCTGGCCTTGGAGCCAGCTAACAAGCTGGGAGCCAAAATAAACACTACCTTCTTTAAATTGTGGAGGTTGGGTTGGGTATTTTTTCCCAGCAATAAGAAAGCACTAAGGCACAGAGCAGAACCGCTCACCTCATGGTCAAGAAGAAAAAAGATTTTCAAACAATTTTCATGTTCTAAGTATTGTGTGCTGTGGGTAATTGCTCAGTAGTTCGCTTTTTCTTGCCCCATTAAAATGTTAGAAAACAAACAAATCTAATTGAATAGGTTTATTTCCCTAAGCTGTTTATACTAAGTTAATAATCTATTAATAATATGTAATGGGAGTTAACACTAAAGTAAAAACAAAACAAAAAAACTAGCACATTATTCTGACACATTACTCTCAGGGTCTGATAAGGCCTAACTAATTATTTATGTGTAGGGAAGAGAATCTGGTAAACAAGCACAATAAGGCTTGCTAAACCAGACTGAAATTTGGTTCCAATTCCTGTCACACCTTCAGAGAATGACCAGCAAAGTGACACTGTGATGTAACCAAAAAATCCATCATGTTTTGACTTACTGAGGTTTAGAGAAGGTGCTTAACATCTGATTAAACAATTAGCAGGGCCAAAGAATTAACAATACAAATCTCAAATTAAAATGTCATGGGGCTTGGCCAGGGATATGGCTCAATCGGATAAGCACCTGCCTGCCAAATGCAAGGTCCTGAGTTCAATCTCTGGTACCATAAAAAAAAAAAAAAAAACAAGAAAAGCAAACCAAAAATGTCATGGGGCTGTTGCAAGCTTTCATTTACTCTACAGTTGTTTACTTTAATATCAAAGTCAGACTGTTTGAGATACTTTAACTCTTAAAAAAAAAAAGATTAAGAAATTGGGGTAGATAATTTAAAATAATCCCATCTGAACTTTTTTGTTAGTGCCTGAGAAAGCTGAAGTTCTGCCACTCTGGCCGCTAGGTCCCAGAGGGGATCACTTTGCCCGCTGTCTCATGGACCAAGCTTCCCGTATACAGATGCTTGGTGGCTATAGTAGCAGGCCTCCTTGGGAGACCGAGAAAGTGGACACAAATAGAGATTGTGTGGTTCTCCTTTTGAATGGATGGCAGCAATAGAAGTGTTTGTTAAAACTATTCTTAAAACTTGGCAAATTTATATGTTCTTATCTATGCATATTTCATAATTTTTTGAAAAAAGGGGACAATATACTACCACATGCCTAATTATATCCTTCCCTCCCTACCAAGGGATGACAGTGAGCCCATCAGCCTTATTGGACCCCCATAGAGTCAGCACAACAATCCTAGCTTTCTCTACCAGATACTACAGTGAAAAGGGCAGATCTGGAAAACTTTTGAGTTTTTTCCCCAGTTCTGAAGCTCATTACTTGTACTATGATACTGTCATTTTACCAGAAGTGATAGTAAATTATAGTTACATTCTTATTTAGATCTAGGCATCAAAATGTAATTCTAAAACTACCTCAGAGGAATTAGGAAACTCAGTTGCATTATTTCAACTCCTTCTCCCTGCTCTGCAAACAACTCACAACATGTTCTCACGGTCCTCCTTATGAGAATTTCTACATTAGTTTTTATTTATTAGTGATGATCATATTAGTATTAGTCACCCTTTCTACCAAGCAAGGCCATTAGTATCATCATCCTATTACCCTAACGTACACTAGAGCTAAAACCTGACTTACACCATTGTTAAGAAAGAAAAGACACAAAGACTTGTAGTTTCGTGTTGGAGCCATTCCGAATGGAATCCTCCTTGTTCTTATCAAAGAAGGAGTTGAAGAAATAATCCTCTTAAACATTTTAACAAACCAATGGTTAAAAAAAAAATGACTGAATGCTTCCAACTTCCTTTCTTAGCCCAGAGGCTCCAGAATATGAATTAGGTGCACTGATATAAATGTTGAATCTTTAATATTTCACACCAAAAAGAAATGCCTCCAGGTAGCTTTTAGCATACTGCTGTAATCTTGGGTAATGAATTAATCATACTCGTCCTTAGCATAGAATGTTAAGGTGGAACTCATATAGAGGAGTATGGATCAGATAAGCAAGCACTTTTTCTCCTCAAAGCCATTTCAACCACTATTCTAGGGCTCATAGAACTGATTAATCTCTGCAGAATAGGATCTAAAATTAATATAGGCCCCGAGGCCCCAGTCTCAGAACAGTGCTAGATAAAACCCCCAAATCTGACTGCTCAAAGTGCTTCCAAGGAGAAGGGCACCCAGGGACCCAGTAATATTAATTCAGTAAATAGGAATTTATCCTACTTACCTTTGTCCTGAGGCCTTTCTGATTAGCAACCCATTTACAGCTACAGATGGGAGCAATTACTTTTCAGAAGGCTGGCTCCCTTAACCAAAGAGGAGGCGTTGGTACGTACATTAATATTCCCTAGACCATTTCTGCCTACCTAGGTGACAAATAATATTGAGACTGATTAGAAATGCAAATTTTCATTGTAGTCATATTGAATCAAGGCTGACTGACTGGACAGAATGATTCTGCTCTGTCACACAGTGAGGAAGGAAGGGTTGGGTTCGCATGTAATTTTGATGATATAGAATTATTTGATCTATTATAGATGAAAGCAGTATTAGTATTTTGTTATCCATACCTCCAGTGAGTTTCTGCATTTCCTGAGAGTTTGTGAATGTAGTCATTTCTTATAAGCAATATTTAGGAGACGAGGTGATTTATTCAGTTTCCCATGGTTTAGATGCAACATTAACACCCATGCCTTAAAGGAAGAGAGGTTCAATTTTACTCAAGATCTCAGGGCATTCAGTCCATGGTTGGTTGGCTCCAAAGAAAGACATCATGATGGAGAGCTGTGGAGAGCAAAACTGCTCAGTTCATGGTGACCAGAAGGCAGAACAAGGGGATGATGCTACAGAAGAAAGGATGCCATATGTATTACCCAAGCTTAGGGCTTCCTGACCTAGCCAGATACATGCAGCATGTGCTTTTATACCCCACCAGCTCTCAAGCTAATTAAGTTAACACAACTAAGCTTCACCGCCCTAGTAGGGTAAGTAGCACACTCATGGAATTAGGTCTGGGAAGAGCAGGCCCAAGGCAGACACGTCTTTTCTGTGACACTGGGTGGCTGCAGGGTAGGGCAGACAGCATACCATTTCAAAAAAGAAACTGATGGTGAGGAAACTCATGAGTGGGGAAAACACTTAAAATGTATATTTTGTGGTTCTGTATCAATAAGTCACATCTTATTTGCAGATGACAATTACTTTCTTTCTTTCTTTTTTTTCTTTTTTTCTTTTTTTTTTTGCAGAACCGGGGATTGAACTCATGCCCTTGTGTTTGCCAGGGAAGCACTTATTCCACTGACCCATCTCCCCGGCCCCATTTTTGTTAATTCTTTAAGATCAGGTCATCCAATTATCATAGAATCTTACTTATATTTAAATATTGGCCTTGTTTAGAAAGCATCACCTCTTTGGTATCACTATTAAGTAGCACAAAAATACTACAAACAAGGATGAAAAAATGTCTTATATAAGTATCATACAAGGTCAATGAAATAAATTGCATTGGAAAAGTACAAAGTACTATGACAATTTATATAGATAAGATATTGCTTTAGTTTAAAAGATCAAGAAGTGAAGTCTCCATAAAGGAGCTGTCCTTCAGATTGGCTGCAAAGACCATGCAGGATTTCAAGGGAGAAGAGAACTCAAGAGTTCAAATATCTTAGAAATGAAGTCTGACCTATTTGAAAACTGACCTGAAGGTGGCAGGAAGGGTCCAGGATGGCTGGGAGGTGAGATGGGGAGTGAGAGGAGGGGATGGAGACACCGTTTACAGAAACAATGGGATGGGGAGAAGGGTAGAGGCAGGTTAGGGTTTGGTAGCAGAAGGGAAGGATGTTTTAATAACTATATATTTGGATCATTTGTGTTAAAAATAGAAAGCTGGGGCAAAAGCTTGGTGAAAAGTCCAATAATGGACCAATAGATACATTAAACAGAGCTTCCAGTCTTTTGAACATTTTTAGTACTGACATACTGGGATAATTAATATAGAAAGTGTGTGTGTGTGTGTGTGTGTGTGTGTGTGTGTGTGTGTGTGTGATTCCATAATTGAGAACTGAGAAGAAAGGCATATTGGATGTTCACATTTAGGAGCAGAAAGAAAAAGAAAAAAACAAACCCCTAGAAAATCACAGCATATGTAGGCCACAGAATAGACCATATTAAAGGTTGTGAGAACACTGATTATTTAAAAAATGAAACAACTTGAACTTTCAATTCACAGCATTTGCTCAAATACATCCCATATGGACTGAAGACTTTAACATCTTTAAAAAGTAAAAGAAGCTCCAGATGAATACTTTTCCTGATATTTGAACAGGAAAGAACTTTCCAAGAGTAAAAGCAATGTGTATTAACATTCTCTTTATATATCTCCAATCAATGTAGCCAATGTATATATCCCAAGAGACAGCTAAAGCAATAATATATAGCACAAACAAAACCAATAGGAGATAGTATACGTGGATACACCAGTGAAGTGAGATGATTATGATGAGGAATTGGTCATGTAATGAATGGTTCAGGCTTTCACTTCCCAAGATCTTCACCCTAAGGTGGCAAGCAGGGGACCCAGGACTGTTGAGTGTAGTTTTCTCTGAGCCTGTAGCCTGAGACCCAGGAAAGCTAAGGCATGGATCCTGATGGTCAGCCTGCCCCAAATACAAAGAGCTGCTGCGTCCCTTTCAGTCCAAAGGAAGTGAAGCAGGAAGAAGCGTCTCTTACTCTGGAGAGGCTTGGTCTCTTTTCCACTCAGGCTTTCAGTTGATTGCACAAAGCCCATCCACATTAGGAAAGGACTCTTCGTTTATTTTATCAATTTAAATGTTAATCTCATCTAAAATCACCCTTAAGGAAACAGAACATTTGAAAGAATGCCCAGTTAGCTTCTAGCCCAGGCAAGTGGCCCTGGTCAGTGTTCCCTCCCATGGGACAAAACACCTGACGATGACTGTGTAGAGGAGACAGTGGCTCATGTTTTCAGCATAGCTGGCTGACACTAATGCAGAAGTTCATGGCAGGGGGCTTGGTGGCCATGAAGTGGAGTGGGTTGGAAACAGCCAGATAGGAAGGGGCCCAGGGCCACCTCTCGCTTGGCTCATTTTCTCTACTTCGTCTCCACCACCTAATCGCCTGCTCAGCTATGAACTCATCAATGGGTAAAATAAAGAATAAATTAAATAACAAGTCCTACTTTTTCCATAATTTATGTCCACATGTGGCTTTATCTTTTGAGGCTGAGCCACAAGGCTGACTTCCCCGGAACGGCAGAGGGGGTTGAGGGGATGGTAGTCCCTTGCTCACTTGAGCCAGGCCAAGAAGATGGTGGAAAGGGGGCTGCTCAGTGCCCACATCTCTTGGGCTACCACTGAGCACAGCAGGGGGTGAGCGGGGCCCCTCAGTGCCTATAGCTCCCCAGAGCACAGAGACATACTTCTGCCGGGAGGCTGAACAGGCTAGTGACTCCATGCTGGAAAGATGATTGGATATGGGGACACAGCTCTCAGACCTTTTTTCTCCATCCAGGAGGAGCCCCATCAAAGCAAGCTGGTTGCTACAGCTGAGCAGGCGCAGAGGGCCCTTGACGGCTGGCTGTCCTGCACATAGTTTAGTTTCCACATGGTGTGGATGGGGCCTGCCTCTTTTAGGGTTTTGGAATTAAGAATCATAGTGATCAAAAAATTCTCTTCAATTATTAAGAGCTTACAAGGTGTATTGGAAGCATGTATGTCCAGTCCTCCAGATAACAAAGCAGTCAGTTGGTGTCTGGATTCTTGCTCATGCTTATTGCAAATGACAATTCAGAGATCAAAGTATTTGCAAAGCTTGAAAAAAGCCCTCCTCTAAGCTCCTACTTCCTTTTCTATGGGTAATAGAAAAACCTAAGGCCATTTTTCTCTGAAGGGCAGAGAACTTACTTCAAAGTGTAGTGTACTATAACCAACAACAAACCCAAACCCATATCTAGTGTGTCCCATGGTCATAGACAAAGATTTTATACCATTCTCAGTTTGCCAAATAACTTTAGTGAAACTTGATTTGAACACACACACACACACACACACACACACACACACACACACACACACACACAAATCATAGTAAGTATGAGGGAAGCTCACAGCAGGGCCTGGAGGTGGGGCTTCACCCCCAGGGGAATGAGGCAGGGAAAATCATTGCAACCATTATTATACTCCCAGAGTGCAGCTGGGGGTGGGGAGGGGCTGGCACATGAGGAAAAAGACAAAGACATTAGGTGAAGAGGCTGTGAGGGGAGGCTGTGAGCAGGCCCAGGAATCACAGGGGTCCAAGGCCCTCTGTGCTGCATTAGGCATTCACCAGAACTCCTTGCTTGCTCAGGATGCTGGACTCCATCCTAGAATGGAGCCAGGAACAGGGGCTGGGAGCAGCCAGGATAAGGCACTATTTGAAAAGAGGAGATCTACAAACAATGACGTAAAAAGGCTGCTTGACTGACCTCAGAGTTGATTAAAAATCAGGAAAGGCCAATCAGTTCATTTCCATCTTCCACCCAGTGGGTGTGAGCTTATAAGAAAGATCAACCAAGGGATTGGTGGTGAAATAAACGCACCGAATTACATTCATACATTGCAGCAGTATTGAGTGAATCTGAAATCATGGTATAACACACACACACACACACACACACAAAGTTAAAAATCAAGTAACAAAGGAAAATGCTAGAGGTGAAACACATAGTTAAGAATTTTCACCTAAACAGAATCTTTTAAATAAATAAAAATGCTATGATTTCAGGAGTAGAATTGGCAAATCAAAAATAAAACAACCTGTTAGCTTATAAAATAGATAATATAAATGGTGAATAACCACATACTTGACCAAGAAATCAAGAAGTGAGAAATATATAACAATTAGTACTTATCAGAAGAGGAAATGCTGCATTGATGAAAGTTCTCTGAAAACCAATTCAGCAATGTATATCATAAATGTTTAAAATTAATATACTTGGTTACCACTTGGCTACTTACTTGGTTAATTATATTTATAGGAAATTGTCCTAAAGCAATGATCAGACATGCAGACACACTGAACAGTAAATTTCAATATTGTTCAAAATATATAGACAGCCCTGCAAACGTAAATTGTAATATCTTTCCAGGTTCATGAAGATGTAAACATCTATCTAGTTTCATTCTGAAGATAAGCTAGAAGCCAACTTCCTTTTGTGTTTCTTGCTTTTCTGCTTCTGTCTCTTTCCACTTTGTAATTCAGCTGTCCTTTCTTGTGTCCAACTGAAATATTTTTTTTTGTGTTAATATAAGCAGATGTTTTGTTTCATGTGTATACAACAAGTAAGTTTGTGGTTTTCTCTCATTAAATTAAAACTTAAAATTATTTATTTATTTATTTATTTATTTAATACAGGGTCTCACTACACAGCTTGGACTCATATGATCTTCCTGACTCAGCCTCCCCAGCACTGGGATTACAGGGGTGCCCCACCATGCCCAGTTTTGGCTGCTGGCATGGCACTCCCTGGGTTCCAGCAGCAGCACAGCATGCAGTACCCGGAATCTAACCTGGGTCCTTGCGCTTGCCAGGCGGGTACTTAGACCACTGAGCTATCTCCCCAGCCCAAATTAAAACTTTAATAATTTTTGGTTATTCTTTTTTTTTTGGAACTAGGGATTGAACTCAGGCCCTTGCGCTTGCTAGGGAAGTGCTTATTCCACTGAGCCATCTCCCCAGCAAAACTTTAATAATTTTTGGACCAAACCTTTTTTCTTTTAATGAACTTTTTAAGCTAAACTCATAAGAATAGGTTGGAGTCAATGTCTGCTTTCCCACCTTGTGCTTGCCCCACATGGCCCAGGTCCTGGAGGCCACAGGAAGACAATCATGTTGCTATGGTGGTGTGAAAAGACTCAGACTGATGAGTTGTATATGGAGCAAAAACCCAAGTCAGCCTCATGGAGTCACATCAAAGGCAAAGACATCACCTTAGTCCATTTTGTGCAGCTATAACAGAATGCCCTGCAGAGCAGCTAACTTAAAAACATCAGAAATCAGAAGGCCGCTGTCACAGCACTAGCTCTGGGTATCAGCAAGGACTATGTCCTCTGGCAGTGAAGAGCTCTGAGTCCTTGCACGGTGGAAGGCAGGAGAAGGAGAGTAGACCTCCTCCATCGAGCTTGCCATGAGGGCACCGAGTCCCGGTCACAAAGGACAAGCTCTCATGACCTCATCACCTCTTAATGGCTCTACCTTTCACATTGGTCACATTGGCAACCCCTGAGTCACACAGGGGATACATTAAGCCACAGCAGAGACTCTGAAGCAGACTTGAAAGCTCAATAGGGTTTCCCCATGCTAGTGAGGGCAGTGATGAGAGGGAGAGATGAGTGTGGTTCTTTCAGGCCATGGAAACCTGGCCTGAAACAGAAGAGCTGTTCCTGTGGGTACGAGCAGAATTGCCAGATGAAATCTTAGAGGGATATATATTAGTTTGGGGGTCAGATCACAAAGGCGTGGACTTGTAAACCAAATCAAGAAATTTGCATTTCAACATGTGAACAATAGGGAGCCATGAATAGTTTTGGAGAAAAATGATATGATGTGGTTAAAAAATAGTCTTTGACTTAAGAAAGAATCTTGCCTCAAAGCTTGATCTCCAGGGCACGATGTTCTGAAGTGGACCTGAGAGCTGCTTGGTTCATATGGGCACTGACGTCAGCAGAGAATTAACTCCGATGAGTTCAGGGCTGATGGGAAAATGGGCTTGACTTTCTTTTTCTGTTATTATTATTAGTAGTATTATTAGTATTTTTTAAAAATGTATTTGGTGCAGGGTCTACAGTGTCTACAAGGTCTCACTACGTAGGGTAGGTCAGACTTATAGTGATCCTCCTGTGTTCAGCCTCCCAAGCACTGGGATTATAAGTGCACACCAGGATGCCCAGTCTCAATCACCTCTGGGGTGGGGCTGGTATGGCAGGCCAGGAACGAACCTTGGCCACTGTATTCTCATTAAGCAGGTGCTTTAGTTCCCAGAGCTCTCTGGTCAGTCCTGTATTTGTTTTTTTGAGACAGGGCCTCACAAGGTAGTGCAGGCCAGCTCAAACTCACTATTGAGTCCCAGTTGGCCTGAAACTCTCAGCAATTCTCCTGTCTCAGCCTCCCGAGTGCTGGGTTATAGGCATGTACCACTGTGTCTGGCTCCTCCTTTCCTTTGGACTCTCTTGCTTTCTGTATTCTGTCCCATGAGATCCATGCTCTCCACCATGTTGTTCTGCCCCACCACAGTCCAAAAAGCAGTCCAAAAAGCCATATAGGCAAATGACCAGGTGGTGTAACCCCTGGAACCACTAGCCAAAACAAAGCTTTCCTCCCTTAAGACAACTCTTTCCAGTGTTTTGATGCAAACTTGACTAATATGAGCATTAACCAAAACCATACAGATGTCATGGATGGTAGGCTGGAGAAGTCAAAGTTGGAGGACAAGTACCAGATACAATGAATTATGGACCCTGTAAAGAAAGAGAAGGGATGGAACAGAGGAGAGGGTAGTGGAGTTGGGATCCCGAATCAGCGTGACATAGAGACTGACTAGATGTGGACTGGGGTAGGGAACAGTGAGGAGAAGGTGCCGGCTCATCCCAGTGAAAACACTGGCTCTACCTTGTAGTTCTCCTGCTGCAGCTTGCATGAGAATCACTGGGATCTTGTTAAAAATATATCAAGTCATCTCCCATTGGTAAAACAGAGGATCTAGAAAGCATATTTGATGAGCACCCCAGGTAATTCTCAAGTAGATCCATTTTGAGAGTTTTTATTTTAGCCTTTCCTTTTAATAACTTGCAAATTACAGTCTGTAACTGCTAACAAGTAAGTAATCGTGCACAGTCAAGAGGGCAAAAAGTTTCATGGAACAAATGGCAGGGAATAGGGACCATATGTATTGGCAAACATGTCATGCGGGTGGCAGGAAGAGCTAAGCAATGCCCGTGAACATACGTGGCATTTGCAGGTCAGCATGGGAAGGGAGAGCAGTGACAGTGGACAGAGCGTGCAGCAACGCAGTGAGGACAGTGGCCGTGGGGTGGGTGCTTCTAAAAGCGACAGTGGTTCCATTCACATGAAGCAAGGAGGCCAGCAAGAGGGGCAGCGACAGGACGCCTTGCCGGGGTGGTCAGGTCGTGGGAAAGCCAAGAACAAGCAAGCAGCAGTGAGCTGGAAAACTTTCACAGCATAACCATCTACACACGTAACTTTAAAAAAAATGTAAGACACAGCATTCCTCACGGATCCAAAGACCCAAATTCTCCGATGCCTAAAGATCTGCATAGGTTTAATGATGAAACCTAATTCACACAAAGACATAAGGATGTGAACTGTGTATTCAGACACTATTACTACTATTAGTTTGAACAAATGATATGCTGAGAGAGCCTCTGGAAATACTTTGATGAAAAGTATATGCTCCTACATTTGCAAGAGAACTTATTTTAGTTTGCTTTGGAAGTTAAAAATCTTTCTCAAAGTTGTGTAAGACAAATCTTTCATAGTTATGTAAGTCTTAGGAGGCAGGCAGTTTGACAATTTGGAAACAGCTCACAAATTCTGATTAGCTGAAATCCAATGAGCGCTCATGTGTCAGTGCGTATAAATCATGTGGAAGTGTGATTTGAGGCAGCAAAGAAGGGCCTGATGCTCCCCAAGAGGTACTTTCATTTATTTATTAGTCTCTCTTCTGTGGTAGCCTCCAAGACCCTGCACAGAGCCACAGCTATTCCAGGTGCCCCATGACTGCTCTGGGAGACATTTGCTTTGGTGGCAGTAAGTTTCATGCATGGGAGCATCCACTGTGCAGTCCCTTGGGTGGCTCTGAACCTCCAAAGCCATCCTCCTTCACGTAGGAGGTCCCCCTCTACTGGTGACTAAACAGAAAGTCTGACACTGCTCCTGTGAGCCTTTTTTTGCCTACAGAACAACCTCCCCTACACCATCCCTAGGTCAGTCCGTACATTGTTCCCCTATGCTTCAGTATAACTCCTAACAAAGCCTCTTCCTGATGGCTTATTCATGATTTTTATCTCAAGCAGAGCATGTTGCTATGGCGCCCTCAGAGCCGGGAATCTCATAGATTGTGGGCACAGAAAGCAGCCAGCATCCAGAGCTTGAAACACCAAAGGCAGTTAGTAAGAAAGAGCAATGGAAAATTGCTGGACGCCACCGTATTGGGTGGCCAGAAGTACTCCCAAGGGCTCCAAGTGGCCGCTGCCTCTAGCTGCCAAGGTGGTTGCATAGAGCCAGGAACTCTACGAGCTGGTAGCTACAGACACCCAGAGCTCAAGGATGTCAATTAAAAGAGCTACACTATGCCTATTTATAATTTCTATGTGACTCTGGCAAAAGAACTCTCATCCAATTGATAATATATTCTGGTTTATTGACATTAAATACATCATTGTAGGCATAACCCCGTGAAGATCTAGTAGTACTGAAGTGGGCTGAAAAAAAATCTTTGAAAGGTGAAACCTTCTTTAAGGTTTTTCTGGAAAAAATAGTTATGATCTATTTTATTTGAAGTGAAACTAGAGTTAAAAGTAACTTTGCCCCCATTTTACCACCAGCTCTACAGGAGTCCCATACTGCTCTCTTCAGTGAACTCTCAGTGGACGTGGGTGGGCCTAGAGCTGACAGGCTCTGCGGACCGCAAGGAGGTGAGAAGAGTTCTTGAATTTCAGAACTTGAACAACTTTCAATCAAACCTCCATACTGGAGTGGTCCATGGTCTTGGCTTCCTTGACATGCTGGTTTCACATCCACCATGGTTAGACAGCTGGTTGGAGAACAACTGTAAATGACTCCCCTCTAATTCCAATTTGGACTTCTAAAATACCCTGGGGCAAGATGAACTAATAATTTGAAATTTTGTGTGGTTAGTGGGAGGAGATTGCTGGATTGCACCAGCCTGTTCCTTTTGCCCTGGACCTGGAATCTTGCTTTTCCTCCTCCCCTTTCTTCTCTTCATTTTCTCTCCCTTTCTCCTTGGTATAACCATGGTAGCATAATAAACAGTTAGACTCTGGCCCAAACTCTGTAACTTTGACTCTGGCTTACACTTCTGAATCTGGCCCACCAACTATGAGTATAGATTTCCCCATAGTTTCAATTATACATCATAATACATGTTTTATATTTAAATAAAGATAAAATCATATATTATGTATCAAATTATGATGTATTATAAAGTTATTAAAATCACTTGATCCTGCAGTTGGCCTATCAGCAGGTAACAGCTGAATGTGGAGGGCAATTATTTGTTAAAATATAGATTCTCTGGGCTCATCTCTAGGTGTATACCATGGGGACGGTGACTTTTTTTTGGATATTTTTGGTGGGGGCCACTCAGGTTGCCTTTAGGGCAGGTCTGGTTGGCTTGAGGATGAGGGGATCGAACCACAGCATCCTGAGCCTGACTGCTTTGTTTCAGCAGGCACTTAAATACCTGAGCTAATGGGCAGGGCCCTAAAAGAATTTTTTTTTTCAGGGAAGTAACTTGGAAAAAAACCCACAATCAATGCCTTTTGGTTTTTTGTGGTACTAGGGATTGATCCCAAGGCCTTATGTACATCTCTAGCCCCCAAAATGACTCTTTATGAACATACTTGAAAATTCTTACATAGGTTCACTTTGACAAAGGAAGCAAAAAGCATTTTCCTTTTAAATAGTATGTAAATTATTACCCTCATTTAATCATGTACAAGAGAATAGAATGAGAATGCAATATAGACAGTTAGAAATTTTTTCTTTTTGTTTCTGTAATGACTTCCTTTAGTTCCTAAATGAGCACAGGTAATAAACAAAGCTTTTTACTTAATCAGAGGAAAACCAGGAGTGTTCCAACAAACACTGTTATAGCAAGCAATAGTGAAAATACATTATTCTTTCTACCTTGGTAACTATGCTTGCACAGGTATTAGCTAAAATAAGCAATACTTTTTTTCTTTGAAAAAACAGAAGATAGCTTTTCTACAGCTAAGTAATATAGATTACCTAGAGCTTGCTCTTTGAAAGATAGAGCCATGGCAGGGGGGAGATTTTTTATCTGTGGTGAAGAATATATTCTGACTGTAAACAGCAAAATGAAATTCAATGTTGTCTCCTAGCTACTGATCCTAGCTGGCATCTGAGAAATTTGGTAAATGACACTGATCCCCATGAGCTGACCCTGACAGCCTCACGTGCAGAACATCAAAGGGATGTGTGCACACAGACGAGAAGGGGAGAAGCCCCATGTCCGAAGGAGCTGAGTTCTATTTCTGAAAAAGAATTTTGATAAAAAGCCTATAAGATTATATTAAACCTGGGTCATGGAAAAATTGGAAAAAGCTACCCTAGCTTGTTTTAATTTCAAAGAATGACTTGTTTATGCTAAATCTATAGCTTATAGGGGTTCTGGCTTCTGTTATCTTACAAATAAAGTAAGAAATAGATTCTTTTTGTTCCTAGCTTCGAAAGCCCTGCTTGTTAAGTAGATTTCTGAACATATGAGAAAGGAAGCTTTTTTCATGTGGGGTGCGGGGAAATGGTGGGGGAGGCCGGGAAAATGTCACCACTAATAACCTGCCCAGATGAGGCAAGCACAGGGCGCGAGCCAGGAGACCTGATCATTATTATTTAAGCAAAAATTTAATGGTTGGAAAGAGAAAGACCAGTGAATTGGATGGGTAGTGAGCACAGTTCCTGACTCTAAGCATTTAAGAAATGTCTCATAATGATGGTTGCCAACGTGAATGCCCGCCCATTGCTAGAATGAAAGTGAATGAAATCCCTTAGAAGATCTTTGATCAGGCACTGTCCCCTGACAGAAGTCAGCTTGTACCCAGAAAGAAGCACGCCATGCTGTCGTGGGCAAGGGAGGTCGCTACCACCACTCAATTAGACAAAAGGTGACACCCCGGGGCTTAGAATTCTTGAGGAGCTCCAATTAATTTATGCACCTGCTAGTGTGTGCCAAGCTGAGTTAGAATTTCTTTTAACATTTTTATATGCTTTCCCTCAAAAGTATTCATATTTATTAATGTTGGCTTGGTAATATTATTCTCCTGCAGAGAAAAGGAAATGTGTTCATCTTAGTATTTTTGCCTACTTCCTCTACTTTGGCCCTTGTTTTAATTAACAATTGCTCAGTGCCCCAAGGGCTGTCATTAATTAAAAGATTAAAAAAATCCTTCAGGAATAAGTAGAACTGATATTTTCCTCTTTTCAACCTGCATGTGGTTTTCAGCTTTATTTTGTGGAGGGTTCTCCCTGTTAGTGCTCCTCTCCCTGTGATTAAATGTGTTTCCCAAATATTCTGTGGTTGATTTTATGCAAATGTAAGAGTTTTCAATATAGGGAATAAAATCTCTTGATGTTTTATTAATTCATGTTTTTCTTAGAGTTTGGTAAAGCAGCTTTCTCACCATGGGTATGCTCTTTTAATGGAAAAGAATACAAACATTAGTTACTCTTGTAATTGGGAAAATCACAGTCTGGTCATTTCTGTTTCCCATTGTTTAAAAGGAAGGTAAAGATGTGTTTGGGAGTTTAAAAAAATTCACTGATGAAGGTAGATGGAGGAGATAACTAGGAAGTGTATGAGCCCTCAAGCTATTAGCCTGTGACTTATATTATCTAATTACTATTTTGACCACTGATAGAATTTTTTTTCTCTCTCTAGTCTATGAAAAAACATTAAATAAGAGACTATAAAGGGACCAAAAGGATTCCAAAGGTAGCTTAATGAAAAAAGAATGAAATGTTCTGCCGTTTTATGGAAGGTTGTAAACCTTATGAAGTGAGCCATTTTCGGATGATAAAATGCTGCTGGAAGGGCGGTCCAGAACCTTCTTTGACACAGAGCAGCATGACTTTCAGTACCAAGGTCACCGGGCAAAGCTCACAAATATTTCATCACAGCTCAAAATTCTTTGTTGCTTTTTCTAAAAGCAATTTCTCATATTGGAATGTCAATGCAAACCATAGAATTTAATGTGAAAGAACAATTTGTACTCAAGTTGAATTACAAAAGCTAGTCTGCCCCGATAAGGCCCTTTTGTACAACATGCTGAGTGAATGGAGAAGTACTTCATTCTGTCCTCTTTTTCTTCAAGCCAAAGATGTCCCACCTGTTGCCGGGCTGTACCCACTTTTAGCACCAAGAGCAGACACACACTATTCAGTACAGCTTTTTCTGTTTAGCTTCCATCAACTCTATTCGCCACTTTTCTTTCCTCCTGCACATGTGGAACATGCCATACCTCCCTATTGGCCCACTTTGATCTCTGTTCCCTAGATTCTATGCTTCAAGAACTTTGGCCAATGTGATTATGACTTGCAGCAAATAACCCTAAACCCTAAACTTAAATACAGCCCCAAGTTTGTACACTTCTAACTACCTCTTGGGCTTTTGATAAGAAAAAGAAAAAGAAAAGAGAAGGGGAAAAATCACCAAAATTTTCATCATTTTGAAATGTCCCAATTATTTTGGCATATTTGCTGTCTGAATTTTAGCATGATAATCATGATCAGTATCATGAGGTGTATTCTACTTTTTCATTTATTTGTTTTTTTTTTTTTTTTTTTTTGAGCAGAATATATTTATTGAGGGAAAGAAAGCTCCTGTCCGAGAGAGGGACAGGAAGGGGGGCCCGAGCAGGTTGTTCCCTTTTTTCATTTATTTTGTAAAACAGAGATGTTTGCATGTCATTGTGAAGTTATCCTGTCATCCTAATATTAGCTGAATAGCACTCACCAAGTAGATAGCTCCACATTAGCCATTCTTGTTTTGCAGTTAGATGTTTTGATAATTTCTAATATTGCATTATGAATAATGCCATCTCATGTATATGCCTGTATTTCTTGAGTAGGATCTCAAAGGGGACTGTTGAGTTAAAGTTGTGCATACTAACATGTATCTTAAGACACACACATCTTATGAATCTTGTGTATCCTGGGATGCATTGGCAATGTCAATGTTTTGGCCTCAAAAGTGATGATAGTTTTCTCTTATAGTTTTAAACAACCTCAAATTAAGAGAAAAATCAATCGCAAGGATAGCACAAAAAATGACTGCCTATCTCTTGCTCAAGGAGCCATTTGAGTTTTGCCAATGGACACAGCCGTGCCCTGTGCCACAAGGGGAAAACTCCACCATGCTGGGTGGCACTGATTGTCATGTCTCTGGTCTCTTCACTTTAGAGCTTGCACTTGTCTCTCCTTCACATTCACCCTGGAGGTGGCACAATCAAGGTCAGTTTCTGTCCTCATCATCTCCTAAAATATATCAAGTCTAAAATTGATCTCACCACTTTCTTTCACAATGAGCTCTCCCACGAAACTCCTACTTTCTGTCATCTTTCTTCAGATAACGTAGGCTTCAAATTTTCCCTCCCTCGTAGTCACAGGTGGTTACTAGATTGTTCAGGATTAGCATTCACTATCGCTCGGTACCTTTACTTGCATTTTTCAGAAGCACCTCAAACGTACGTGCCCTTTGCCCTACAGGAACAAGTCTGCTTCAGAAACTGTCTGCATGAGGAACTTCTGAGAGGCACCAGCTGGTCCTTTGGCCAACTGTGCCAAGGTGTCTTGGAAAAATATAGGCAGTGGGGCAGGAGCCAGCCTGCAGGGCTGTAGGGAGCAATCTAGACAGCTCTTAAGTTGTTGTTTCTCTTTAGTTCTCTTTTTTTGGATGATGTAAGAATAAATTATCTCAATTTCTTTCTTTCTCTCCAATCTTTTGCACAGTCCTTTAGTGCTGAAAGCAAATCTCTGAGACAGTTATTTCATAGCTGAGGGCCAGGGAGATAGCTCGGCGGCTTAAGTGCTTGCCTGGCAAACGCAAGGTTGTGAGTTCAGTTCCTGGTACTCCAACCCCCCTCCCCCCAAGAATTCTATTTCACAGCTGAGGAACCAAGAACAGAGAGGTTAAATACTAACCTAGTGCTAAGCCTAACACTGGGATGGGTGGTGGTAAGCCCTTGGAAGATTTCTGGTTAAAACCACATAAGCCTTAGTATCTCTTGTTTAAAAAGAATTTCAATGTCAATTTATTTTAAGTTTTTTCTCCAAAATGAGGTTTTTGTTACAATTTCTTTGCATTTTCATTGTAGGCCACTCTCAGAGTATTATGGCTTTTAGTTTTTGCACTGATTCAAAGACTTAATTTATTTTTTGCTATAATTATGTCTCTTAAACTTTTTAATGGGTTTCAAAATCTTCTTTAATAGCAGTTGACACATACTTGTACAGAAAAGTCATCCCCCAAAATCCACTTAAAAAGCTATTAGGGCTAATAAATGGGTTCAGTAAGGTTTTAGGTACAAAATCAATATACAGAAAGTAATTATACTTCTATATACTAGCAATAAATAATCAGGAAATAATATGAAGGAAGCAATTTTATCTTCAATAACATCAAAAGAATAAAATAGTAGAATTAAATTTAATAAAGGAAGTGCAAGACAAATACTGAAAACTACAAAATATTGTTAGAAGAAATTAAAGATCTAAATAAAAGGGAAGACATAATACTGAATTGAAAAATTATGTATATATATTTTCTTTTATGCATAAGTTTTACCAATATATGACAGTTTTTAATATCTCAAACTTATGCCACACATATACTCTTATACATTTGTTACGAGATTGAATACTCAGTGACGAAAGTAAGATATGAAATTTGACGTAGGGGTTGCAAAATGGTCATACTGAAAAATATTGAAAAGGAATCTATTCTCTTTTCATTTGTGATGGTCTTGCTTGTGACAGTGTTTCTAGGATAAAATATATTTCCCAGTATTCTCTTCTCTGTATGATTCCAAGTTAGAATTGACCACTAGAAAACTTACACAAGATTAAAAATATACCATAAAGCAGTAGCTGAAGTGCTTGGGCAGTCAGGGCTGGACCCCAGCGCTGTGGCTCCAGGATCCTATGACTGAAGTGCAGATTCACTACGCTCCCAGGCAGCTCCTTCAGCCTCTCTTGAGTCCTGGGCCAGGCACACAGGCCGCTTTGGGTGAAGCCCACCGGCTTTATCAGCACATCTCATGTGTTGTCTGGTTTGGTGCACTGAGAGACAATGCAGATTCTGTCTGTTTTGTCTTGTAGGCTCTTTCTATCCTTGCATGTTACTTGACCTTTGTGTTCGCAACAGCTTTTTGTCTCAAATGGATGCCCTACTTATATTCTATGATTTAAGGGCCACCACCAGACGCTGAGATGACAGCTTTCTTTTTTTTTTTTTTGCGGAACCGGGGATTAAACTCAGGCCCTTGTGCTTGCCAGGGAAGCGCTTATTCTGAGCCATCTCCCCAGTGCCGATGATAGCTTTCTATATGTGTCATTGCGAGCTCCTGCCATTGAGTGCACAGTGTAATGTGCTCAATATTCTTTATTGGTACTAGTGGGTCTTCTCGCCTTGTTCAATTCTAACCAGTGTGCCGCAGGTTAAGTGCTTATGTTTCTCCAAAATAATCACTGTTTTGTATTTTTTCCATATCTGAGCCCAGGAACTGATTTTGTTTAATCAGTTCACCTGCAATATTGTATGCTTTGTAGAAACAATGTTTGGTCCAACTTCTATCCATGGGTTTTACTCATGTTTGTGTGTCATTGTGCATCAGAGACTTTACAAAGTACATAATCTCATTTAAATTTTTAAAAGTTATATGAACTAGGTTATTATTAATACTATACTTTTTTTGCTTTTTAAAAAATGTATTTAATACAGGATCTACAGGGTCTCACTACACAGATCAGACTTGTAGTGATCCTCCTGTTTTCAGCCTCCCGAAAGAAAAATTCAGAGTTAGCTAAATTTTGATATCATCTTTGTAAGTGGAACATAGTTAGTGGCCCTCTTGAAAAATCACTAACACACCAATTTATAAAATATTAGGATGTTTACAACTAAGGAGACAGACCAAATTGAACAAAACACACATGTTGTAGGAAGACCAATGAGTCGTAAAACTTTGGTCAGTGGTCATACAAAAAGAAAGATAATGGAGTCAGAGTCTGGTTCAGATTTAGAATGTTTCAATGACACCCTCACTACATCAGGTTTCTGTGTCATAGCACCTTGTCATTTTCCACAGAAACATATTGAAATTTTGACTGAGGTTACACTGACTGTACTGATTCTTTTGGGGAGAACTGACATCTTACAAATGTTGAGTCTTTTAGTTTATATATTTGATGATTGCAGACATTTCTCTATTTATTTAAACCTTTGCTTATATTCCAAAAATGTATTTGTCATTCTCTATACTGCTAAATCTTTTTTCTTTCTTTCTTTCTTTCTTTCTTTCTTTCTTTCTTTCTTTCTTTCTTTCT
>NW_004524805.1:2004799-2035385 GCF_000260255.1 Octodon degus
CCCCAGTATTGGAGATTGAACCCAAGGGCTTTGTACCGAACTACATCCCCAACCTATTATAACTTTTTAGTTTTGAGACAAGGTCTTGGTAAGTCTCTAAGTTATTTAGTCTGGGCTGTAGCTTGGAATCCTCCTGCTTCAGCCTGCTACATGGCTGGGATTATAGCTGGGTGGGAACAGGCACCCCTGATAATATTTGCACTTTTTTTAATTGATAAAAGTCCAGTTTAATTCACACTAATGACTTTCAACCATTGCACTTTGCTGATTCAAGCAAACACAAATCTTCAAAGTAATAACAAATTTGAACTGACAAAAGGAAAAAATTGCATTATAATCATTCAGTGTACTGTTATTCTTGGAAAAAAAAGGTCAGCGTTATATGGCTTCTTTTTTTTTTTTCTTTTTCTTTTTTGGTGGAACTGGGGATTGAACTCAGACCTTTGCACTTGCCAGGGAAGTGCTATGCCACTGAGCCATCTCCCTAGCCCTATATGATATTTTTAAAAATTTGGCACAGGGCACTAGAAACAGTTACCGACAGTTATCTGAGATAATAGTTTACAGAGATGGGATGTTAAAATAGTGTTTTTTATGAGGACAGCAGCAATACTTCCACCCTCAGTATAGGTATTCGGTAAGAAAGGGCGGGGATGCTTATCCACAAGTGACCTCCCACGCGGGCTCTTTATTCTCTCCTCACTCGGGCCTCGCTCTCAGAGCCCCTCTGGTGCTCATCAGCGCCTCTGTATCTATCTGCGCCGTGGCTGCCGGTGTCCCGTCTTCTGTTGCGCTTTTTGCTGGGACTCCGCTGGAGCCGGTACTTTTAAATACAAAGGTTTTGAATCTTTTGTTAACCTTATTCATAAGTATTCTATTATAGTCGTTTAAATTATGTTGCCCAAGCCCAGGAAGTTATGTAAATTCAGTAAAGTGACAAAACATGATAGTAGAACTGGAAGAAGAGTTATTTATTTATTTTTTCTTTATGTACTTAGGACAGGGTCTACAGGGTCTACAAGGTCTCACTACGTAGATGGAACTAGTAGCGATACTCCTGTTTTCAGCATCCCAAGCGCTGGGATTCCAGGCGCGTGCCACCACACCCAGTCTCAGTCACCATCCCGGGGGCGGGGCTGGGGCCGGCACAGCAGGCTGGAGATCAAACCCCCGGCGCTGCGCTCTGCTTAAGCAGGCACGTTAGTCAGCTAAGCTACCTGGCCGGCCCAAGAGTTACTTATTAATGGCAAAATTTTCAAGTTGAGTAGCCCCTTTGAGCCCTATAGTGGTAATACAAACATTTTGGTGAAAATATAGATAAATGTAGATCACTGCGTACTGAACAGGTGCATTACAGCAGGGCATTAGGCGGAGCTTGAAGCTTAGGCTGCTTTGAGTAATTTCTTAAGAAGTCACCGAGTCTTGGTTCTGGCTTGCAGAGTAAAAACTCTCAGATACTGATGAGAGCAAGCTGAAAGTTGCTTTCCTAGACTACGCAACTAAAGAATGCCAAGCTGCCAAGTCAACAAATGTGCGAAGTGGGATTCTCTACTAAGAACGTGGGAAGTTTCAAGGCCAAAGAGAATATGGAATGTTCCGTCCTCTCAAAATGAGGGAGCTTTTTATGAGGGGTGACTTGGCACTTAATGTACATTTCAATCTAGCTGATTGCCGACAAGGAAAAACATTTTGAGAGTTTATTTCATTTATTTATTTTTGAAACTTGATAATATGGTTTATTGTCTTAGAGGAAAAATAAGCTAATTACTTAATATTTCAATGTACATCTTCAGTTAAAGTTAAATACTGGCTTTTAAGTAGAAGCTAAAGGTTGAGCGTGTAATTGTTCTCACTGTATATGGGATAGCTTGGTTAACTGTACTGCTGATTACTGCATTTTGAGAACTTAAAGGCAGTTCCAATAGTGACGATGAGAAGATGGGAGGGATACTGTTCATCTTGGGCTATTTATTTGTTTATGTGGCAGCAGGGCTTGGACCCAACACCTTCACCCCAAGCCACATCCCCCAGGCTATTTATGTATTTTTGAGTTGGCAACATTGAAATGCATAGTCAAGAGAAGCTATTTTGTGAAACATATTAGTATATACTGGGTCACCAGTGTCAAACTGGAAACCATAGAATAATGATAAATAGATATACTAGCTGATTATGATCCCTAAAATTGAGATCTAGCAATAAAGAAACAGATACTTTCTCTGTTGACCCCATTTCTAAACCATTATTCTTTAGCATTAGTGAAGTGTGATCAAAAATAGAATTATATGTATTTTAGACTGTCCATGAGCTGATTTGGTAAGTAAATGGTAAATGATGTCCATGATATCCTACCCACTACTTCACATAGTCATGCACCTATTTTTTGGTGAGAACATGTAATATTTTACTCTTACCAAATTTCAGATATATGATACATTACTATTAACTATAGTCATCATGTTTTGCATTAGAGCTTAACCATCTTACAAATAAAAGTTTGCACTTTGACAAACCTTTCTTTAATTCTCACATACACAGCCAAATATTTTCTATCAACATTCTTTTTTTTTTTTTTAACCAGGGGTTGAACTCAGGCCCTTGCACTTGCCAGGCAGGCATTTATGCGGCTCAGCTGTCTTCCCAGCCTTACCATCCTATTTCCTATGTTTAAGTTTCCTTTTTAATTATCTGTGGATTAGTAAGATCATGCAGTGTTTGTCTTTCTGTATCTGGTGTATTTCACTTAGCACAATATCTTCTAGGTGTACTCATGTGTGAATAGCAAGATTCCCTTAATTTTAGAGGCCAAACAATATTCCATTGTATATGCTTATGTGTATGTGTGTATGCTTTTTGTTTTGTTTATTCATAGACATGTAGGTAATTTCATATCTTGGCTATCATGAAGACTGCAGAATGGAACCTGAGAGCTTGAGAACCTGAGAGCGCAGGTCGCTCTTCTGGATGGTGACTTTATTCCCTGTAAGTGTATGCACTATAGCAGGATTCCTAGGTCATACAGGAGTTCTGATTTGTTTTTTTAATGAACTTCTACAGTATTTTCCATAGTGGCTGTACTAAGTTACGTTCCTATCAACAGTGTGCAAGGAAAAAAAAACAGTGTGCAAGGATACGCTTCTCTCTACATTCTTACCAATACCCATTGTATTTTGACTTCTATAACAGACTTTTTAACAGATGGCTATTCATTGTAGTTTTGACTTTTCATTTCCGTGATAATTAGTGATGTTGAGCCCTTTTCGTACACCTCTTAGCAACTGTCATGGCTTTGGAACAGTTACTATCTATACAGGTTTTATTTTTGCCCATTTTATTTTTTTAAAAATAATTTTATTGAGAAACAAATAGCAATGAGACAGTTTCAAAACTGATTAACAGAACAGTCGCAATAATTAATACATTGCATATTGTTGTCTTCTTAGTGGTTATTCATAGTACAAGATGCAGACATGATATCTTGTCCACAAACACTGGTAGAACAACTCCTTCTATTCATTAAATTAAGAGAAAGTAGCTGTATATCTATCCTAACTATTTTGAATATACAGATACAAAATAGTCCTTCAGTTGTATCCCTTTTTTTGTTTAGTTTTGTCAGAGAAGGTATTCCATTGTTATTTAAATATTGTAGGTGCATGAATTCAGCAAAATATTCCAATATAGTCCAGTAGTACATAATAGTAATGGGTTTTCTGTAGGACTGGCAATGTTAGAAGTTGTTTTGAGCCTTTTACAGCTCAGCATATTAATATGGCTTTACTTTTTATACCTCGTTTTTATACTTTTCTGTTGGATGGTTAAGACCAAGACAAAGCAAGATCCACATAACAAGGAATGTAACTTTTGTATCTGATAAGGTCAGTCAAATCCCCTCAGGATTTATCCTGAAACCCTGTACCGCAGTTTGTAGATTCTTTGTCAGTGTCAGCCATGTGGATGAATCATAGCCATTGCTTGACCAGTTTGCTCTCTGTGAAAATGTGAGAGAATGTTTTCTCTCCATGTGACTCTCCTTAGGCACACTCTACATCATCAATCACTTTCCTCTGTGGCCCCATAATCTCTTTGATCAGAAAATCTGGGACACAATTGAGTTACAGGATGTTACAGTACAGGTTCTCTTATGTCCTGAGTCATCACTGACCTTGAAAGGCTAGGGCAAAAATGTTGGCTGTCCTTGCAGCCCTTCTTTTTCTCTAATTTTTGGTCTGCAAACATAGGTTGTTAACCCTCCAGAAGAGAAGTTTATTATTACAACATAGGCACTTGAGCTTAATCTCACTATCTGTCTGAATATCAAACATTTTACACATAACATGGAACAGGTACTTTCCATCAAGTATTGATATGCTAAACTTTGACTCCCTAAAGAATATGAAGAAAAAAAATTAAAGTTAAAAAGTATTTAAAAATAAGAATAAATAATTACATATTTTTATATAGAAATTTAGAAATCTAACCATATACAGCATTGTAGCATGACAGTCCTGTGACATTTTTTTTCTTGTCTCTTGTTTTCATTTATTACCTTTTTTAAAAAATCAAACATTTACTTGAGAGACAGTATGGCAGTAATTGGTATGTCATGACAAGCAGTACATATTTAGAAGACTAGAATAAAAGGCATTCCAAGCATGACCCTACTATTACACATTGCTGTCTTCAGTGTAGTTGCTTAGTTCACACAATCCTACCAATTAACTGCTGGTTTCAAAAACCTGCTGAATATTATCAGGATCATTGCCTTACCCATCTTGTGCATATAAATGGATGGCTTTGCCCCTGTCGTGTGTCCTAGCTCTTCTCCTTGTCCTCTCTTCATTGTCTAATCCTCAATTTCTCACTGTCTTTTTAATTGTGTAATACCTTTCTGTTTTTATTTCTTCTTCTGAGTTCTTATACTAGGGAGACTGTGTGATATTTACACATATGGGTCTGGTTTACTTCACTTATGAGTATATCTTTAAGTGGCATCCACTTAAATACAAAGGCTTCAAGTTTATCATTCTTTATAGCTGAGTAATACTCCATTGTACAAAAATACCACATCTTTTTCATCCATACCTCAGGTGATGGTATTTTTGCCCATTTTAAAGTGAACTTATTTGGGTTTTTTGTTATTTAGTTGCACAAGTTACTTATGTCCTTTCGTCATTAACTCCTCATAAGATGTATGCTTTGAAGCTTATATCTGATTTTGTCAGTTGCCACTTTATTTTTTATTTTTTATTTTTTTGGCAGAACTAGGGACGGAACTCTGGTCCTTGCTCTTGCCAGGGAAGTGCTTGTTCCACTGAGCCATCTCCCCGGCCCCAACTACTTTATTTTGTTAACTGTTTTCTTTGCTACACAGAAATTTTTATTTTGGCATAGTGCTACTTACTGTACTTTGGCTGCAGGAGCTTTTGGTGTCATAGCCAAAAAGTGACTGTCAAGATCCATTCAAGAATCTTTCCTTAATGTTTTTTTTCTAGAAGTTTTATAGTTGTAGGTCTTGTGTTTGTCTCTAATTAATTTCAAGTTAGGGTTTGTTTGTGGCATCAAAAGGGTACAATTTTATCCATTTGCATAGTAATATCCAATACACCATAATTTCTTACTGTGTATCCTTTTTCTTAAGTCAAAGTGAGTTTATTTTTCAAATAGCACAACCTAACTGCATTCAAAACTATTTTCAAATCCACCTTACACTAGGTAGACAACAGGCTATTACTTTTAAACATTATGTAGCACTGACCAGATCAAACTTTTTTTTTTTTAAATGTAGCTTTGACTCGTAGTGATCCTTCTACACTCAGCCTCACCAGTGCTGGGATTCCGCGTCATGCCAGGTCTCAGTAGCCGGCTCAGTGTGCTTGGGGGCAGCACCACTGCAGCATGTACTGCCAGGGATAGAACCCTCATCCCTGTGCTTGCCTAAGCAGGTGCTTAGTCCACTGAGCTATCTCGCTGGCCCTCAGATAAAACTTCTTTAAAGCAGCTGACTGTCATGTTACCATCATAGCTGATACCACATTTTTCCATTTGTCCTAAAAATCTTTCATTCCCACTGATCATGCCACATCAGCTCTTTCTAGCATCCTGGCCAAAGAAATACACACAGTTCTTATAATGTACACTATGAATGAATAACATTGACTCATTTTGACATCATACTTGTTTTAATGCAAATTAAAAGAAGAAAACTATCTAAGATGAGAAACTATAACAGAGTATGTGTGTGGGAACCTGGCCCCTCACACAAGGGTAATGACTATAATGAAGAAAAAAATCTAGGGCCAGGGAGATAGCTCAGTAGAATAAGAGCTTGCCTGGCAAGTGCAAGGGCCTGAGTTCAATCTCTGGTTCCACCAAAAAAAAAAAAAAAAAAAAAAAAAAATCTAATGGCCTGGTGATTGGCTGGCATGCTGGGTTGACCAGCAGTAAGAACTAAAACCAATTAAAAAAAAGTTTTCCTTTTCCTCAAGTGGTCATTGTGCTCTCATTTTAAAGAGTTTTTTCTAAAGTGGTGCAGATTTAGGGTATGTTAGTCAAATGAGCAAGGTATATATCTATATCTATATCTATATATCTATATCTATATCTATATATATCTCAAATAGAAACCATAAAAATCACAGTATAAAAGTATGACATGTACTGTATATCTAATTCTAAAAGCTGCCATAAAGGCTGAATTGGAAGCTTCACATCTGCATGAAATTTCCTATATTTCCTATGTGGATGTTGGACTTAATTTTTCTTGAATATTAACGTTTTCCAATTGCTAGGAAATAAAAACATAAAACCAAGTAAAAATTAATGGAAGTTTTTCCCCAAGGACAAGTATATGTTTGGAAGATTAGTTGACTGTATCTGTAAAGTTTAGTTCCAGACTCTATTCTTTTTCAGTGGTCTACCTATTTCTTATACTGGTACCACACTATTTTGATTGCTCTACCTTTGTGATATAATTTGAGATAAGGATGTATGATGTTTCCAACATTGTTTCTTAGGTTGCCTTAGGTAAACCATTTTTGTGCAGTTCTATAAATTTTAGGATTTATCTTTATTTCTGTGAAAAAATGTCATTGGAATTTTGAAAGGAACTGCAAAGAATTTATAAATAATTTAGGATATTATGGACATTTTAACTATTAAATCTCCTAGTTGATTAACACACACTATCTTTCCATTAATTGTGTCTTCTTCAATTTCTTTCATCCATATTTTATAGTTTTCAGTATATAAAACATATAGTTTATATGCTTATTCCAAGGCATTCTAATGTTTTTGGTGTTGTGGTAAGTGGCATTTTAAAAAATTCTTTCTTTGTAGAGGAGAAGGTAGGTTATTGTTAGAGTACAGAAATACAACTGATTCTCATAAGGTGATATTGTCTCTGTAATTTTTACTAAAATCAGTTATTTCTAACAGTTTTTTTAGGAGGAATCTTTAGCATATTCTATATATCATGTCCTTTGCAAACAGAATTTTACTTTTTCTTTTCCCTTTTGCCCTTTATTGATTTCCTTTGCCTAAAATTATACTAAAATGAAAATATGTATGTAAAGGAATGAAACTCAGATGCTGGCCCAGAAATAACCACATATATTATTGTCAGTTGATTTCAACAAAGAGGCTATAACAGCCCCAAAAGTTAAAGCAATTCAATTATTCATCAGCTGATGAATGAAAAAACAAAATATATCGATACAATTGACAACAAACCCAAAACACTTGATACGGGCTCTAAATATTGACTAATTTCCAAAATACTATGTGATGTGAAAGAGGCCAGTCACAAAACATTGCACGTTGTGCAATCCCATTGATATGACACACTCACAATAGGCAAATCTATAGTGGTTACCTAGGATTTGGAGTAAGTAAAGGGGGACATGGGGAATATATTTCTTTTTACTATGTTGAAATTGTTCTAAAATTAGATTACAGTGATAGTTGTATAGTTCTCCAATACACTAAAAACTATTGAATTGTATAGTTTACTTAGGAAGGTGAAATCTATGGTGTGTAGATTCCATTTCAGTAAGTCATTAGAAAACTGAAAAAAACAATCTTTAATATCCTTGAAGCCCTAAGCTCATATACATGCATAGTTCTGTCACTGTCACTTCAGATTAAATAGAGAGAACTAAGGTATTAAATTGTTCCTTGTTCATATTTAAAGGTCAATAGCTGCAGAGAAGACAAGACTACCTATCTTACTAGAGAAACATGAGCTTCCCCTCCTCTCTGTTGTTTTCATGTTCTAAGATAGAGTATTTGTTTTATTTTGAGGAAGCAGACCTTAGGCACTCGTGAGCTCTCTTTCTCACCCATACTCCCTCACCTTTTAGGCAACAGTAATTTCCAAAGTGTTAAAATCTTGTCTTTACAAAAATTACTCTTGCTTATTACTGTGATGATACCATCTCTACCCTCACTGACTCATTAAAAACTCACTGACTGTTAATTAAATACGAGATGCTGTGATTTCCCATCCAAAGATAAATGATCCAATTTTGTCTTGAAGAAGCTTTCAATCTAAGTGAACTGATGGGTGTGTGTACATGCATTTGGCTAGCTCTATGACAGCATAACAATGCAACAGGTGCAGGAAGCAGGTAGAATTAATCCCAATCAGAAGAGATGGGGAGGTCTCTAACTCACACCAGTCTTTGTAAATCTGCCACATTGTCAGATTACTTCAAAGCCTTTCATTATGTCCTCAGAGATATAATGAATCAAGTTCTAAATTTAAAAAATAAAGTTGTAGGACTTGACACTTGGTTGCATCCTCTTCATAAAGGAATCTGCTAGCTACTTTACATTCGTGTAGTATCTACAGAGGTTAATTGAAGTAAGTTGTAAACTGGAATCAAAAGAATGCAAAGATACTAAAAAGATGAAGCTAGCTTTTAAAGAGGATTTCTGAATCACAAAATAAAACTTTTTATAGCAAAATAAAAGTATCCATGAACAAACCAAGCAACATACCCTACTTCCAAATAAAGAAGTAAGTATGGTCTTTCTTAAGGCTTGAACTTCTTGCCCATTTATGGGATTCCTGTGGGATTCCTTCTGCCCACTCCAATGGAGCTACTAAGACTTGAGGACTAAGGGGCCCGCTTAGCTCTGCATGACGCCCTGAGGCCCTCTGACTCATTCCTCAGGTGATGGTGTCGTCGTCCACTCCCTGTTGTATGTTCTAACATGAATTTCAGCTTTGGGCTAGTGAATCTTTCCCAACACAGTATATCCTGTGTCAAGTTATTGAGATTTTTGTGAGCAAGACAGCACTCTGGATCTCCCTAAAAGCACTTGACAAAATAAGGAGACTGAAAACAGAAAGCTTATTCTTCAACATCTGAGGCCATGAGCCCTGCTTCCTTTGGTTGCCTCTGCCAGGGTTTGGTCTCCACACGCCCTGACATTAATTAACTGCTTGGTGTTTCACTAGCAGCTGGTTTTCCTGTCACCACCACTGTTTCCAGTTGAGTCTATCTGACACGAGCTCTCATTCTACCGGCCACAGCATCCACACAGGTACCTGTTCTCATCTTTATTCTCCATTACGGAGGTGCTTTATTTAACCTAAGACAACATCTCCTTCTCAGGAATCTCAATTTCCACTTTTCTCTTATGTGAGTGGCTCATATTTGCTTGATGACTGAGTAAGCCTATTCCATCATCCTTTAGAATTTGTGTAAAGGCAAACAGAAGAGCTGTTTTTCTGTTCATTAGTTAGTTGTCTGAACATTTTATTGTTGTTCTTAGGATCCAAATAGAATGACTTAAAACTGCAACTTTAAAAACGTTCAGGATCAGAGAAAATGAAATTTGCTACTCCTCTTTTAATACCTTTAAAGCGATAGGCAATAAGAAAGTTGCCAAATCAGAATCAATCTAAAAACCATTTTTTTCTTCTAGGAATGATTGAAAGGGAACATAAAAAGATGTCAGTCTGACAGATGGATTGCTGCTATTTCAGATTTGCAACCAGAAAACAAGGCCAGACTATGGATCTTGGTGTGAAATTGCAAGTCTTCTATCTATTTCAGGAGATCACACTGGAACAACTTATTTTCTTTCCTAGTCACCCCCCACTTCTCTTACATACACAGTAGCTGCTACACCGAGGAGAGTGGTCAAGGACAGGGCTAGAGTTATATTCCTCCAGAATTTCCTTTCCCAACCATTTTTAAAGTATGTAGCAATTTTTAGAAGCTGCAAGGCCTGTAAATATATGTGGCTCTGTGGTTATGGGATAATTTGCAAGATTGGAGTATATCATGGAACGGTGAAATACTGAACGCCATTGCGAGTTCTGTCAAACATCTCTTCCGAGGATCACTTTTTCCCTGGTCCTCTCACCCCCTCCCTACCCGTTCATTACTGCTGCCTTGACTCAGGCTGATGGCCAAAGGCATTCTTTCATTTTCTGATCATTTCCATGAATCTCCTCCCATTAAAATTTATCTTTTATCTTTCCTGACACCAATAAAAAGAGATGTGCGAAGTCCAAACTCACCTTGGGTTTAATATTTGAGAAGGACATTACATGAATTTCTATGCTACTGTTATTTTCATTTAGATAGATGTTTTCCAAAATACGTTACTTTAATGTAACATAATGCATGTAAGAATAGAAATTTAAACAATTCAGCAAGATGATACTGCCTGTCTCAAATCACGCAGAGAGAAGACTGTGACCCCCTTCATCATGCTGGGGCTATGCTTTGATCTACAAAATAAACATTTATATTCTACTTCAGTTGAATCATTTATTACTCAAAAACACTGATGCTATTTTTGCTGAAAATAGTATCTGAGTGCTCATATCAACACCCAGATAATTAATTATTTTAAAATATCTTTAGTATTTATAAACTGGTTCCCTTATATGAAATATTTCCAGTATGTCTTCAAGATGCATGAATAAACTTAAGAAATTTCCTAAATCTACCAAGAAAATGACTCTCAACTTTTGTAAGCAATATTGTCTGCCTTCATTTTCTGCTAGCAGCTAATTTAAAAGCCATCAATGATCTTAGACTCAAAAGACAGTCTTGGGAGTACAGTTATAGCTCCTGCTCGTTCACCAATTAATGACATGTCACCAAGAAAATGACACCACTCTCTTGAGTCTCTGAACACAGAAAGTGACTCTTGAAACCTTTCAGGTCATAGATCTTTTTGAGAACCGTATGAAAATCATGTTATTTGTTGTGGTGTCATGAATAGCAGATTTCATTCTGGCCCATGTTTGGAGTCTACCTTCGCCACCTCCTAGTTCTGCAGCTTTGGAAACTGCTGTGCATTTCTAAGCTTAATGTCTATTTCTGTTGCCAATTTTAATATAACTAAAAGGATTTAGCTCAGTAGCTGGAAATTAACAGGTCCACAGTAAGTGCTATATTGAAATATTAAGCTGAAGACAACTAGATTTAGTTTAATGATCCCTAGTACTATTTAAGTCCATATTTACTAAGCAAACACCACAGAAGGTAGCTTGTCAAAATATTCTTTGGGGAAAAATTAGGAAGCAAGATGCAGGAGAATTATTGCATTGAATAAGTTGGTAAAACTCTGCCTGCTAACTTTCCCTCTCTGAGATTTAAAATGTTGATAGTATATTAAAAGGTCAGATGAGTCCTAAAATTAAAAAAGTAATGCTGGATTGGCTTATCTCAGACTTTTTCTAATTTCTTTCCCTTGATGCCCACGTTTCCTTTACACAACCTTTAATTTTCCAAGAATTAGTATTCCTGGACACACTCCTGGCTGCAGATTCTTTTTTCTTATTTAAATATAATTTTCTTTTAGCTTTCACTTTCTTAATAGTGGCTATTTTATACTGTGAACATTAGTACTGCTGGAATATACAAGCACCTATAAAATTGCTATGCAAGACAGATGAACTTGACGATATATTTTGCCTATGTTGAGAAGGCCTAAAGCACAGTCCTATCAATCAATCAATCAATCAATCAATCAATCAATCAAAAATCTTTACACACTGCAAACCAACTGGTAATGATGCTTGTAGTCAAATGTGTCAACAGTTTTCCTGACAGGACCACAATCTTAGCACTTACACCCTACAAATATCGAATATGAGGGTACTTCATATAGTTCTTTATGCAGAGAGATGTCAGAAAGGCTGCATCTCTTTAATTACTTAGAAGTATTCAACTGAGAGCTGTGGAAAGCAATTTGGAAACTGCTAAGAACCTTTGAATTGATGCATCTGAGGCTACCAGTCTGGGTTGTGAATATTTGGTGTGAAAATTTTCTTAATCACATCCAACCTGGGATATCAGTTGATATTAAATACCTATTAACTGGACAGACCATCAAACACTCAACAATTGTCAAGTCTCTTCTTTTTTAGACAACCCCAAACTCCCAAGAACTTTACCCATTTCTTTTTGTCTTTTTAGGCATACATCATAGTTTGACAATATAGCACTAATTGCCAGGAACTTGGGCTGGAGAGGGAGAGAATTGTTGTTATTATTTCTTTAACTAAGGAAAAAAAAACTATTAAAAAACATGTGAGATGAAAACACAAGAACCCAAAACAATTCAGAGAGGGGAAGACAATTAGTTCTGGGGTTAAAAGAACTAAGTGTTCTTCCCCAAACATAAATATTTAAATGTTCATAAAATTAATATCTTCCCCAAACATAAATATTTAAATGTTCATAAAATTAATATGCATCTTTCATGGGGGAAATAACTTGATTCAAAAGACAGAAGAAAGTTCAAAATTCTGTCATGCATAAACAACATACCATGGAAATAAATAACTCCCTCCTGCAACATTACAAAATAACTGGGTACAAATTCTTGTTATCTAAGAATTCCAAATACTCACACTTTGCTTTCATATATACTTATGTCTAACAGGCAATTTCAGGAGTGGAATGCCAGTAAATGACTTGTGTGGGTAACTTTTTTACAATAACAAATTACATTAAGAAGGAAAGATTTCTAGCTACTTACAAGCTTCTGTATTTTACAGACACCAGTTTAAATTTTCATTATGTCTTTGTCAGTTGTTTAATAGGATTTCATTCCATTGAAAACAGATGCAAATTTAAAAAAAATATTTGAAAGGAGTCACACTGCATCATAGCTGGAGACAACAACCCGTTTCTAAGGTCTTTCCTATAACAGATTGTGAGTCGCCAGCTGTTTTCTGATCCACAGAGCAAATTCTGCGCTGGGAGCCGCAGCCCAGAAGGCAGGGACTGACACTGATTTGAATCCACCAGCTCTCCTGGAGGATCAGATGGTATCTCTGCACTGGAAGCAGTAGTGCTACCCTAGCCTCATCTGTTGCCTCCTGGGACAAGAGCTGCAACAAACGTGAAGGGAAATGGCTCCTGTTAGGGGACAGTTGCGTTCATTTCTGTTCAAAAGAGCCACTACCTATCATGTGCATGCTAAAATGATGTCTAACTATCAAGAGGATCCATCGGTTTCTACCAAATATTAATAAACTAGAATAACACATGACTTCTGCCTCCCAGCGCTGCTGGTAGGCAGCCTGGCTTGGGGCCCAGCTAGCGACCCAAGTCTGTTCAAGGCGAGTGGAAGTGGTTTGTCCTCCAAGTAACGCTCACCAAAGACCCCCAGAAGGCCGCCGCTTTTGCCTGCGTGCCTAGTCTCACCCTTGTGAGCCTATCTCCAAAATTCAGGATTTCTTTTAACTTAAGAATCAGAACCATGAATTTTTGTACATTTTTATTTATTCTGCAATTTTCCAGGAGAGGAGTTTAAATGGCAAGATTGCAACCATTTTAGGGAAAGCAATTTCAAATTTGAACGATTTTCCAAGCCAAAAATAAAGTGGCTTCACTTAATAAAAAGCTGCATCCTCCTCCTAGGAGTTCATTAGTCCTCTGCGCTGTGGATTCTACACAGGAACAGCAGGACATTGACTTCCAGTAAATGTTTGTGAAGTCAGTGATGCAAAGCAGACTTTCTGAAGCCTGGTCTTGCAGTAACAGCACAGCCTCTAACTCTAAACTGCACCATCCGTCCATCCATCCATCCATCCATTCATCCATCCATCTAACAAATAGTTATTGAATACCTGCTGTGTACAACCAGGAGCAAATAGACAGAGCTTTGGCTCTCACAGAGTTTAGCATGTAGGATGTAGGTGGGATTATTTGATGTGTTACAAAGCTGTGATTGGTTGATAATAACTGTCATTATTTTCAAAAGATTTCATTTTGAGCTTTCTTCAGTCCGTTCTGTACCATGAAAATGCTCAGCCATAACATTTGCCATTTAAGAACATAAAATATATTTGCAAAATCAAAGGTGACACTTGGCCTCTAAGATACAGGATGCCAAGTGTTCTTAATCAGAAAACTATCTTAACAGAAAAATTCATAAACACATTTAATGTATGGCAGCATTAAATATTGGGATGCAAACATAAAAAATGATGCCTTGACATAAATTGTTCATTAAGAATTTTATTCAGAAAAGAAATAAAATAAATTCTTTTGGGCCTTAAAGAAAGGCAGCATCAAATACAAAATTTGTTTAGTTAAAAAAAATTCAATCGTCACAGTAGCATGTTATTCCTCTTGGGAATAAGAGATCATTAGAAGCTTTTAAGATTCTCATAACAGATGACATTCCCTTAGGTCCCTTTCAATCCCAACTCAGCCCTCATCATTCTCCTTCTTTGGTTGTTTTTTTTTTTTTTTTTATAATTCAGGAGGCTGCAGTATAATATATCTTGACATCACAACCTAAAATATCAGATCCGCTCAATTGTTATGCAAGTAATGTGGCGCTGTAAATGACTGCTGGGCGACAGGATGCTACTGAATGAGGAGGAAAATGCAAGCCACGTCCACTCCCTGCTGCCTGCAGCTTAATCTGAAATAACATCTGTGAAGAAACATGTGACACTCTGATCCAACAACGCATTCGGTGGGGAAAAGTATCTGTAATGAAATTCTGGTCTAAGAGATTCATGACAGAGGAACTTCTGTCTCTGCCAGTCCACACCTTCCGCCTTCCTCACCACCCCCTCTCTGCCCAACTCCTCAGAAAAGATATCCGGGGGTATGCTAGATCCCCTTTAAAGTAGCATTTCATAATGTTCCCCCAAATTAGGATGCAATTCCAGGATATTTTTATTCGAAATGGAAAAACTTATTTAAACCCATTTATGGTCTCAAAATGCAAAGCAGAAAACATTCAACTCTGCATAACCTCTATTCAAACAAGCATTTAATTAAAAAGGTGCATTTGATAATCTGTATCCATGAATAATGATACTCATGAAATATCATATTTTGGTTTTTTTCTTTACAAATTTTTCTGGAACATCAAAATTTGTATTTAAAGAGGCTCAAAGATGATTACAGGGTCGGCCAGATAGCTCAGTGGATTACAGAGCCTGCCTAGGTAGATGCAGGGGCCAGGGATTCGATCCCCTGGACTGCCATGCTGGCCCTGCCCCTGGGGTGTGCTGAGACAGTGAATGAGACTGGGTGTGGAGGCATGTGCCTGTAATCCCAGCACTGTGTAGTGAGACCCTGTACTAAATGCATTAAAAAAAAGATGATTACAGAAGTTATGGAGCAACTGATTCATGCTGAGAGACAGAATGGAGATGAAAGGACATCGAAGGGATGGATTGTAGGAAAAACCTGCACATATGCATACCCATAGTGTGCCTGTGTTAGTTTTTAAGGACTCTGTTAGGATAAAAACATAAAAAAACAAAACAAAACAAAAAAGACCCAAAACACCACATATGGATGCAAAGATATCGGGAGAATTCCTCGGAAGCTTCATACTTCCCCAGTCCTCAGCATGCGCTGCCAAGATGCCTTTGGGCTTGATAATGTGTCCATTACCAGCAGCCACTGCCTGTGTAGTATTAGGAAGATTCTGGCAGCCGGACTGCTGAATGCAGCTTATCTTAGCCACAGCATTATATAAGCCACTGTTTTAATACTTATCACAGCATAAGGCTTCGGAGTGCCTGGTAAAAGTGGACACTCAGTAAAAGTGATTATCATTTTTGAAGGAAAAAGGCAGAAGATGTCACCTAATGCACAGCCAGCATGGGACCTCTACCTGAAATGCCGTCCAAATGTTCTCTAATTTTGCAAGATCTTAATGTGGTGTTACAATGGTCATCAACTCAGGAAAAGATGTTTGAGTAGCTCCTTGGGAGCCCCTGCTCTCAGATCTTATTTTATGGAAAGTGTGAAGGAAGGGAGAGACAGACAGATGTTATGATGACATAACCTGCTCTCAGTTATGGATGGCAAGATGGGGGACGGTGTGGAAGGTCCTGTGGGCTGGCACATCCCAAGAAGTCAGCCCATGGTGTTCATGTTCTATATATCCAGGAGGACATAAAGAGGGGTTGATGAAAGGCTGAGTAGTTTCTGCTCAGGATTCTCGCATCTGGCTGTGCTCACGTCGGCATGGTTCACCATGGCAGCTCTCCTTGGGCCTCGCACCCTTCCGGAGCCTTGTCCCTACAGGAATAGAGGAACCTCTCTAGCCACATTCTGGTCCTTCCATCTCAAAGCAGATTTCTTCCCATTTTTGTCTCTAGCTCCCCTGGGTTTCAGAATCTAAGCACCTTTAAGGTTCTCTGCCTGCAGCCTGCTTTTCAGTGCTGCAGTACTGCTGCCAGCTGCCCCTCCTCTGGACAGAGCACTTCCAACTTCCTGAACCTTGCAGGCATCCTTTCCTGAAGCTGTCTGCCATTTACCTGGGCTTTTCTTGTTAGATCGGAGGCAGCACAATATGCTGCAAAGATCATGGGGCTCTGGGCCCGGGCAGATCTGGATTCCATAATCCCCCTTGATGTTTTTAGCTGCCTGACTTTGACCAATGTAGACTGGTGAATTTCACCTGTACAGAAAGGCTCCCAACATCCATCTTCCCAATTGAGCAAGCACATTGTGAGAGTCAGATGAGAAAGTCTGGGTGAAAACAATTTATACACTTTAGAGAAGGTTTCACCACGTAAGTTGAGGATTGTGATAGTAATTATTTCGATCAAATCATGCATAGATACAATACCTTTTTTAAAATTTTGGTCCATGATTTTATTTATTTATCATTTTAAACTTTTTTTTTTTCCCGGAGCCAGGGATTGAACTCAGGCCCTTGTGCTTGCCAGGGAAGCGCTTATTCCACTGAGCCATCTCCCCGGCCCCCATCATTTTAAGGAACATAGTGATTTATTTTCTTGGCTTTATAAAGAAAAAGCTATTGATTTCTTTTCATACTCTACTAACATCTACATTTGTGTAAACCTTGGCATCCCACAACAATGTCTTAATTTTTAGGTTTCTTTAGCTTGTCACTACTAAAATTTCCTGTCTGAACAACTACTCATTCATCTATCTCCAACAAGGTTTTCAAGGAAAATACCCTGAACCATCAGGTAACAAAATACATTATAATTACCAGTGGAGACTCCAGGCTGAAAAATGCTGTGTGACTTTTCATAAGGCACAGCCCTGTTTGACACTCCTGGGGTTAGATGCTGCTGATAAAGAACCTAGGTTCTATTATGGCATCCTGGCACAGCTTGTTTCCAATGAGGACATTTTTATTTTCTGACTCCCTGATTTCCCACCTCACAAATCTGCTCCCAGTTAGGGAAATAATAGTGTTGGCCTTGCTCCCCAAGATAGAAGGTCACCCACACAGCAAAGCTGAGTTGGGAGATTTGACTACCCTTCAAGAAGGGGGAGACCAGAAATTTCTATTACAGGGTGTTTTCTTTGCACTTGTATGTGCTCAGAGATGACAAGAGCCTTCAGGCTTCCAGTTTAAAATCCTTCTGAAACAGAAGAACTCAACCATGAAGAGACTCTTCTCTGTAAGGCAAGTCCCTTCAAACCTTCACCTTGCGGGGGTGCAAAGCTCTTTACCAAGGATCTCTGCTTCCTAGGAGCTGGGAAGGAGACCTGGCTGATTATTCTGCCATCACCTGCCAACCCAGGATGGATGGATTTTTAAGTTTTCAGCCAATCTTTTTTTTTTCGAAACTGGGGATTGAATTCAGACCCTTGTGCTTGCCAGGGAAGCGCTTATTCTACTGAGCCCTCTCCCTGGCCCTTCAGCCAATCTTGTTTACTGATATGTTCATTTTTAGAATGCATAACTCTGCTAGGGGCTCATACAACTATTCCGAAGGCTGCCAAATGCCTTCATCTCTTTATGTTCCTTTCAGTTTTGCACCATCATTGCCTGCTCTATATGTAAACTTTCTTTTTCATAAATCTGGGGATACTCAAATATTTTCTCCTTCTCTGCCTTGGCCTCTCCTTGGCCACTCCTTTGCTATACAAATGGCTTTGCTGTCCCTTCCCCCCTTGGACTTCCCTGTCCCTCTCTGGTCCTTCCATTCTTATTTTCCTCATCAATACTTCATGTCACCCTTTCCCACAATGGGTATCTCAGGAGCCTAAATGCTTATTCATCTCTTCTTCCTTTCGATATAGTCACCAAAGGATGGACTTCTGAACCCATCGCCTTTTCCTATTTCTATATCTACTGTCATTACAGATCACCTTCTGTGACATTTGCATCCATAACTAGGGTCCTGCCTTTGCAAGCATCCCCAAGGGAGGTGTGCAGGTCACTCATGCAGGTGACTGCATTGCAATTATTTTTTCTAGAAAGAGATAAAAAGTAAAAGTTTGTTTGTATTTAATGCATTATCTGATATTATCTATTAATGTTTTGTGAGTATATGTGATTTTTTAATTGAACAAAGAAGATTTGCTATGTGTGAGATTAACAAGAGTTAGATTTTTTCATACCACTCTCTTCTGGCTAGTTCTCTGAATTGTGCTCTGAACCCAGAAGAAATCTTAGCCAGATCCATCCTTTTTCCAGCAATGCTCTAACGCTAATCAAAGGTCTCATCTGACCTTGTAGCTATCTACCACCATCTCTGTCATTCCATAGTACCGGTGAGGGAGAAGCTTCCCATGTCGTCTCTGTGCCTCCTTTCTCCCTTGGGCAGTTCCTCACCAGGCTCACATAAGGGTGGTAGGAGGGACAAAAGTGTCTTCTCAAGACTCTTCCTCTTTCTTCTTTGCTTTGAAAAATTTATTTAACTCAAATGCACTTCCATTTGTTTAACTAAAGTGACTTTCAGTTATTTTGGTACATCTTTTTCCCAAGGTGATTTACAGGATTTTCAAGCTAATATAAATATTTCATACATATTTGGCCATTTGGGTGTACACCTCTGCAATGCCTCAACAATATCTTTCAGCAAGAGAAACACTGAAGAGCAAATACTTGACACAATTAACTAGGTAGAATGAAAATCTGCTCCAAATATTGTTTCTATTTTCTTTTCTTTTTTTTTTTAAATGGGAGTTTCTTTTTTCTTTCTTTCTTTCTTTTTTTTTTCCCCCCTGGGAAGAGTCTACAAGGTGTTCAGGGTCTCACTACTAGATCAGACTTGTAGTGATCCTCCTGTTTTTAGCCTCCCAAGCACTGGGATTACAGGTGCACACCTCCATGCCCAGTCTCAATCACCATCTCAGTGTGGTCCCGGGGGCAGGGTTGGCAGGGCAGGCCCAGGGATTGCACCCCTATTCCCTGCACCTGCTTGCAGGTGCTTTAATCTGCTGAGCTATTTGGCCAGTCCTCAAATATTGTTTTTGAGATAGAGTCACCACACAGATGTTTAATTAAGAAAACCATCCTTACAACACACGATGACTTTTTATTGTTAAGTAGAGCCTAGAACAATTAGCTGCCCATTAGGTGCTGAGTGGTAGAGCTCCATACCTAGCTTATGCCATGAATTTATGGAGAATATGTTCCAACAACTCAGGTACCTTCCCATTGCTTCTCTGGGCAGGGCAGGCTGGTGCTTCAGTTAAACCACGTACTTTTCTCTTTGGCTTCCTTCTTTTTCTGATCGTTCGCTTTGACATATTTCAGGAATCTATCTCAACTCTGAGTGTCAAATATGCTCAATACACACATTACTTCCCTTGGCAAGAATCTTGCCTTTAACTTGCTTGTTTACAGCAATGCTAACAGCATCCTGGGTAACACTGTAGACCCTGCCATGGGGACATTTGGTTCCTCGAATGCCTTCAGGGCACGTTTGGCCAGCTGGAGAGTTCTGAGGTTCGAACTCCAGCAACCTGAGGCTGACAGCTTTGTGGATGCAGCCACTTAAAGGACTGAGCTAGGGCCAGGGCCCCTATGGGGACATTTGTATGGCATTCCTTTTTGTACAGTACCCATTCCCTTGAAGTCTACATATCGCCCTTTTTGTAGATTTGTAGTATGTGGTAAAAGAACAACCCATGTTTTCTAAAAAAGTCTAGAAAACATGTATCAAGTTCCCTTCCTGTTTCCCTTTGTGTTTGTCATTTTGGCAAATTACTGGAAAATGGCAGTTCTGGCAGAAGAGAGGAATTTTTTCTTAAAAAAAAATCAAGGAAATCACCAAATGTTCACAACACACATACAAGGCACCAGTGAAAATAATGTTAATTGAGAGAAGTTGTCATGAGGATACCTGTGTGCTTTTGTTCTATGACAATGCTGAGATAGCTCTCACTGTTCTTAGAAGGTGCTCCATTCGTTTAGGAACTTGCCTAAGGTCTTGCGGTTGTCAGTGCTGGGGTCCAAGCACAGTCTGAAAGCCCCCCACACCTGCACTCTGTGAGCTTCCAGAGCTACTGTTACTGCAACTCCTCATCTCTTCCTCGGAGCCACTAGCCTAGTCCCAGGTTTTCTCCACATTTCTTCTCCTTGCCCAATGACGCGTGCCCGCCTCATGCAGAGCTCCTGGATCCCCTCCCTCTGCTCCCGGTGGAGCAAGCAGAGTGCTGTCCTGTAGCAGGCATGGGATGGGAAGAGCCAGGAAGGAAGCAAGAGGAGGGCGGCTGGTCAGCTGTAAGGAGAGCTGAATGCTTTGCCTTTGAGGAAATTCACAGAGTTCCAATGGAGGAAATAACCCAGAAATTTAAACCATTTGGAGAAGAACAGGAAGAGCTCAGCACTCTCTGCTAAAGTTCCTAGTTAGAAGCAAGGCCATGTGTGACTAGGAAAAAAGCTCTGACAAACTGTTGGGAGCAGGACCCAGATCTTTGTAGATTCAAGAGTGAAAGGGAGGCTAGGGAGCGGAAATAGTGGGTATAGATTACTCTTTCCAGAAATCTATCTTTAAGGAGTACAGATGAGGCGATATGACATCTGGAGATACACAGCCACAATTTTAAGGATAAGGGGCATAAGAAGGAAAGGGGAAGGGAGGAAAAAAAGGAATGGAGTGATGAAGTAAAAGGAAGGAGAGGAAGAAATGAGGGAAGGAAAAGAGAAGTGCATTGTGTAATACCTGGAGTAAGTCTTTGTTCTGACATACTTGTTCTGGGCTACTCTGGCTTGAGTGGTGCTGAGCATGGCACCCTTTAGTAGTCAGTATGTTCCCAAACCCTTTTATGCCAACCTCTCCAGCTAAAAATCTTGAAGACTTTAAATTTCCTGAAAACACTGTAGGCAGTAGGGTTTTCTCCTGTACATCTGATTCACTTTTGCCATCTTTCACCTTGAGAAAGGGAAGCAGCACAAGGTGAACAGTTGACTGGCCCCAGTACTTCTGAAAAGCTTGAGCAAAATCCCCAACCCAGAGCCCAGGCCTGTGAACACACGCAGTACTCTGGGTACTTCTGAGTAATCCCACGAGTGTGTGAACAGCCTCTTTCCCTGGAATACCAAACGCGGCCAGAGGAACAGGGAGCGGTGAGCTGCAGAAGCGCGTCCCCATGATGCAGCACAGTGGACCAGGTAGTGCGCTTTGAGGGTCACAGAGGCACACGAACCAGGAATGCGTGTTGTGAACCTGGGATCTGCGACCCGATGCCCACACAGCATGTTTATGGGGCCTCGAGGGGGTGGAAACCAAATCCTGACACCGTTATCTCTACACTATGGCAAAGGTGAAAGCACTACACCTAATGTAACTTTGTAGTTTTATATGGCAAAGATATTGGGGTGTGTTACTTAACGATCACTCTTTGATTTAAAGATACAAGTGGTTTGCTCAGGGCCCTGTCTCCGTCTCCGCCAGCATGAGCTGCCACTGTAAACCATGGGCAGTGACAGATGGTTATTAGCATGAGGAAGCCTCCAAAAGGCTGGCGTGAGCTCCAAAGGTCCACAAATGGAGCCCGATGCAGTGAATTCCCAAAGTTTAGAGGTTTCTGTCAGGAGAGGGCAGCGCGCCTAATGAGAGACAATCTTGGAGCAAAGGTCAAAAGCTATAAGCAGCAGGGTCCCAATTTATTGAGTTGCCTCTAATTAGGGACCAGTCCAGGAGAAGAGTACACACAGACGTAGCTCAGTCAATACCTTACACTGGGATTCCAGTGTAAAGAACAGTACGTAAAGAACAATAGAAAGAAAATAAGAAAAGGAAAAAAGATACCCTCCACTCACATTCCATCCCAGAGGCCGTGTGTGTGTGTGTGTGTGTGTGTGTGTGTGTGTGAGAGAGAGAGAGAGAGAGAGAGAGAGAGAGAGAGAGAGAGAGAGAGTGTGAGTGCGTGTACACATACATGCACACACTGGGGAGGGAATCTTTTGGTCAGGCCAGAGCAGAGGTGTTTCTGAAATCAAAGTTTTTCTCTAGTTTCTTGAATACTTTCTATGAGAAGAATGTTGACAATTTTTAATTTTTAAAATTATCTCTAACTAAGCACTTCTAAAAAGGCCATGTGGGGGTGTGCAACCACTCCTCTGTCAGGGATTCCAAGACAAGAGAGAGCAGAACAATAGGGGATGTGCTCTTATTCCAAAATGTCTCCAAATGTGCTCTGTTTAATGTGTGTGTGTGTGTGTGTGTGTGTGTGTGTGTGTGTGTATTTACTCATTCTATTTCCTCTAATTGCAATTTAATAAGAATTCATCCTAAGGAGAAAACTACAGGAGAAATTAGAAGTGGATATAGATCATTCTTTAAATAAAAATGCAAGCACAGAAATCAAATGAGCACAGAGAAAAGCAAATCTTCCCTTGTTAATCTATCTTTTCCTCCAAGGGAAGGCTGGTAGCATCTTTTATTTTTATTTATTTATTTATTTATTTATTTATTTATTTATTTATTATGTATTTAGCACAGGGTCTTCAAGGTCTCACTACACAAATAGGACTTGTAATGATCCTTCTGTGTTCAGCCTCCCAAGCGCTGGGATTACAGGCCAGTGCCACCATGCCCAGTCTCCATCGCCATCTCAGCGTGCTCCAGGGGTGGGGCTGACACTGCACACTGGGGATTGAGACCCTGGTCCCTGCGTCTGCCTAAGCAGGCGCGTTCATCCACTGAGCTATCTGGCCAGCCATGGTAGCATCTTTTAATACCAAGATAAGCGATTAAGGAGAAAAGTTCTTGTGAAAACATAGGAAAATGTCTGAAAGAAATGCTTTCGAACTGCAGAGAGATAAAGGTGAGGAGGAGCACATCCATGCCAGGATGACTGGAGCACAGCTGCTGAGGAGGAGAGGCCACAGATGTTCCACCCAGTCGGAGGAAGGGATGTCCCCAAATACAGCCAAGAAACCTCCTGGGTTATAGCATGTATGCATGGTAAGACTGTTATGCTACTAATTTCTCATAGTTCATTGAGTGAAAGGCTTGTGTTTATATTGTTTGATCAAGTTGTCATGCCTAATATGTATTCTGAGCAACTGTATTGAAGATAATACGGAATGTATTAGTCATTGTTACTCTATTATCTTGTTTTGAAATGTTGTTTCATTGTTTTTATTGTTTTTTCTCTTTCAAAATACAATTAAAGAGGGTGAGGGAGATGGCTCAGTGGAATAAACACTTCCCTGGCAAGCACAAGGGCCTGAGTTCAATCCCTGGTTCTGCAACAAACAAACAAACAAAAAAACCAAAAAAACAATTAAAGGAAAGAACACCCATGGGAAGGTCATCATGGTCCTTTCTTTGTGTCTCAGAGGGGACAGGAAAGAGGCTGGGTTGCATCACGAAGGAAAACACCAGCGCAAAGACCTTCAGACTTTAACAACTGTATCATCAATACCAATGGAATGGGGAAAAACATGAGAAAAGCGCTTGAATAATTAAGACCAACGGTAAACAGAAAATATCAATACATTGCCAACTGTTTTCAATAATAATAGTAATACGACTTATGCACTTGAATACACATGTGTCAATATTGCAAAACAAGAAGGTTTTGTTTTAAAAATGTAATTTGTGAAAGCCAAAGTTTTCAGAGGACATTCCACAATTTGAGATGTTTTCTTGATAGCCTCCATTCCAGTTAACCGAGTTCTCCAGCAGAGCAGTCATCAGCCGGGTGGCCTGGAGTGGAAGCGCTATCTGTAGAGCAGTCAGAACCAACTGAGATTCCAGAGACCTCCGCAGCATGGTGGGGGGCCATGTGGGGTGATGCACAATCTCTCTGGACTCTGGATGTGGAGGCAGCAGCAGCTTCTACTCTCACTGCCCCGTGTCTCCTCAAGGTACAGGCCAATGGGAGATCTGATGAATCCAGTCCTTGATGACAACCCCCACCAGCAACGTGGCAAGGCCTGCTGTAGCTCTCATGGGACTTCTTCCTGCTGCCAGTCACCAGGTTATTTCAGAGCACAATAAGATCAATTGGTTCCTCAGTGTTAAAATGACACTCTGAGCCTGGGTGTGGTGGTGGATTCCTGTAATCCTATCACTCTGGGAGCCTGAGGCAGGCAGATTGCAGGATCAAGCCCAGCCAAAGCAACTTAGTGACTTAATGGGACCCAGTCTCAAAATAAATTATAAAATGGGCTGGGTTTGCAACTCAATTCATAGGCCTTGGATTGAATGCCCAGTACCACAACAAAGCCAAACAGCATACACCTCTCTGGAGAGTTGTACAGAGATGTTAGGACACTTCTGTTTTTCACATTTTTCTTCAAAACCATTCCCAAAGAGCACTAAATATACCTAGACCAGGATGTGAGCACTATGCAAACTACAGACTTCCAATAAATGTTTTTTGAACTTAAAAATCAAATTCTCCTTTGAATAAATAAAGTTTGTATCTTTGAAGTCTATGGGAAGCTCATTGACACACAATGGGATCTCAGGAGCTAAACAGAACTGTATTGCATTCCAGCTGTAGAGTTAAATGACTAAAATATCACATTGACAGTTACAAAAATCCATAGAAGGGGTTTGAAGACCTGTGGACAAATCAACACAGGTTCCATGTTACAGAGCCTTCCTCATAAATATTCCCTGGTGAGGGCTTTGGCCTGAACAATGGCCATTGTAGAATCTCAGGGTGGCTAGGGGATTCCAAAAAGTGGTCACTAAGCCTGTCACTAAGAAAGATTTGCCTCTGATCTGTGCACGGTGTTGTGTAATTCACAATGCAGATAGATTAATCCTGACTTGGGAAAGAAACAGGGCTCTAAGAATTGTCAGCAGGGAGAAATAACAACTATTGGGAAAAAATTGGCGAGAGGGAGCATAAAGATTCTCTTACGTTACCTTTCTTGTGTGTGGGGGTTGCTGGTCAGGAAATAGAGTAAAAATATCACTTTTCTCCTCAGCTTAACTGAATTATATACTTTATTGCCTAGTGGCTGAGGCAATAAATGTTACTGAAAGGACTAATTTAAGATCTGAATTTATTTTAATTAGTCTTTGTAATACTGCAGCAGATGTGAGCCTGCTTAAATACAACCTGCACTCGCTAAGAATCTCAATGAAGTCCCAAACAATTTAGGTTGGTAGACAAGACAGTTTTTAAGTCAGATGAAGAGAAAGAGGAAACCGAACAAAGGGGGAAGGAGGGAAGCAGGCCTGTGTGGTTTTGGACATGTTCTGTAGGCACCAGCAGCCCTGTGGGCAGGTCACAGCACAGGATAGTAAGTGACAGCTGCTGTTAACTCCTGTGGAAGAGTCGATAACCTTCTGTGGTACCCACACCCGGGTCCTGGGCAGCAGAGTAATGAGTCCCCCTGGAATGAACGCTCTGGCCTTCTTTGTTGTACTTATCGATCTACTGTAGAATCCTGATGTGATTTAGATGAGGGAGGAAGAGATAATGGCATTGATTATTCTATTTAGGAAGCAGACTAAGACAGAACTCAGGTACCATACATGAACACAGAGAAAAAAAACCCTCATTCAGTCATCCCTTGTCTTTTCTTGCAGCTGGAGGCTGCACAAGGTGGCCGTGGTGACAGGGAAATACATCTTGATAAACCTGTAGGTTGAGATTTGAGGGACCCTAACACTGTCTCTGTTACCTCAGTTTTTAGTGACTATATATCAGCCCTAAAATGAACTTTGGGATTGTTGTGATCCAGAGAGAAGTAAAGTTGAGTGTGAGGAAGAGAACTCCCTGGGGAGAAGTGTCTTCCTCAATTGACATCATTCTAACTTCATTAGGTATGTTTCTTTCATTCAAAACTAGATTCTACAAAGTAATTGTCTTAGTTTGGGCTATTATACAAAGTGCCATTGATGGGGCAGCTTATGCAACATACATTTAGTTATTATACTTCTGGAAGCTGGAAAGTCCAAGCTCAAGCTGCCAGTGGTCAGTGTTTGGTGTCTTGGTTCCCAGCCTTCATTCACCTCACTATATTCTCGCAGGGAGGAGAGAAGGGGAGGCCAGGAGAAAGGAAGGAGGAGGTAGGGAGGGACTGCACAAGTTCTCTGACTCTTATAGAAGTTCTAATGCACCAGCACTTCATTCTTATGAGCTAATTATCTTCTGAAGGTCCCCAATATCACTGAAACAGGGTTAGGATTTCAACATATGAATCTGTGAAGCAAGACCCACATAAACACTCCGTCCATCCCAACACCGAATGCCATTCAGTCCGCCTAGACCATTCCATTTAGCTCATTGGCTCTTAGAGGAGGGTGAGGAGGCTGGGAGGCAGAAAGATGGAGCTCCTTGCCAGCCCACCAAGGGATAGTTAGAATTATCCAGGGACATTTTTGGTAGCAATGACTGGGGCGGGGGTGCTGCTGCATGCCCTTATCCGGTAGAGATGTACTATGGGTGCTACTAATTATTCTGTCACATGCCCAACAGCCTGCCAAGAGACAGAATTATCCAGTCCAAAGTGTCAACAATGAAGGCTGGGGAGATGGCTCAATAGAATAAGTGCTTGCCTGGCAAGAGCAAGGGTCTGAGTTCAATCCCTGGTTCCGCCAAAAAACAAACAAACAAATGAACAAAAAAACCCCAACAAAACAAAACAAAAAACCAAAGTGTCAGCAATGTCAAGATCAAGAAACAGGATTATCTAAAACTCATGTAGAATTGTTCACCAAAAGCTAGTGAAATGCTTAAAAGCAAAAGGCACAGTGGTTGTGAGTTTTTCCCCCCATGGGTTTACCTCACTCCTATGGCCACTGGTCTGGTCAGTGGTGGTTTACAGTCTGGTACACCAGTGCTGAGCACCAGTATCACTTCAGAAACTGCCTTTGGGGAGAAAACTGTCAGTCAGACTAATGGCTTTCACCTCCATTGGGTTAATATTCTGGGCTCGAATGACACTAAATAGTGGAATGGGATGTGCCTTTCCTGTGAAAAGCAGAGACCAGGAGGTTGTGACAAGGAGTGATGACATGACGTTCTGGAATCCAAAGCCAGAAAGAACCAGATCTTGTCTGGTCCAATAAGGTGCTGAGTGATGAACTCAGAAGCTTTAGATGGGCAGACTCGTCACTCCGTGACGAATGCGTAGGCTTTTGCTACTCTCTTCCTTCATCTGCAGGGGGAGGCCTTCCAAGACCCCAGTGGTTGTCCCCAACTGCAGATAGTATTAAACCTCATATAACACTATGTTTCTTTTCCTTATGTGTGAATACTACATGAAGTTTAATTTATAAAGCAGACACTTAAGAGATTAACAGCAATAACTGGTGAAGAAAAGAGAGAGAGAAAAAAAACATTGGTAGGATTTCATAAAGACAGTTTTAACACTGGAACTTATTTCATAGGCATTCTCTCCATTAGCAGATATTGAGAGAAATGAAATAATTGTACCATGAAAGAACCAGCTTAATTGAAAAAAGAATGATGCCCATAGTCCTTCTATTTGGGAAAATTAATGTGGAGTACCCTGAGCGCTCCCTGCTCTGTGTCACTAGACAGCTTTCTGAGGTTCAGGCCACACATGCAAGATTCCAAGTTTTCATTAGCACATGTGCCCTAAGGGAGGCTTCAAATGAATGAGACCTTTTTGAAAAGCTGAGCTTTGCTTGCTCGGAAGCTGGAGAAATTATTTCAGTAATGCTGCCAGAGGCTTGTTAAGTAAGGAACTGAAGACATTGAAGCCGTCAAGTGTCCGGGGCCAGTGTCTGTGGAGCCCCGTTGGCCCCCAGAGGTGTCTGCGTGCCTGGTAACTCACAGAACAGCTGTCTACAAGTTTTATTTTTTTAGAAATGATTTGTCTAAAGTGGACTTTAAATGTATAAAGTTTTCTTATTTCAAAATTATAAACCTTGGGAGTGCACATGTGGATTATGATTTTTTTGTTTTTTTTATTATATTAATTTTATTAAGAAAGAAGTAGCAATGAGACAGTTTCAAAACAGGTTAGTAGGACAGTTACAACAATTAATACATTGCATATTGTTGTCTTGATAGCAGTTATTCAGAGTATAAGATGCAGACATGATATCTTGTCTAAACACTATTAGTACAAATCTTTCTTCTCATTGAACTAAGAGAAAATAGCTGTATATCTATGCTAACTATTTTGTATATACATATATATATTTTTTTCACTACAAAATGGTCCTTCATTTATAGCTCCCTTTTTTGTTTACTTTTGTCAGCAATGGGTATTCCATTGCCATTCATATATTGTAGGTGCATGAATTCAGCACAGTAATCCAATATAGTCCAGTAGTCTATAATAGTAATGGGTTATCCGCATGACTGGCAATGTCAGAAGTTGTTGACTTGAGCCTTTTACAGCTCAGAATGTTAATATGGCTTTACTTTTTATGCCTTGTTTTTATACTTTTCTGCTGGATGGTTAACACCAAGATAAAGCAAGACCTATATGACAAAAAATGTAACTTTTGTATCTGACAAGGTCAGTCAAATCCTCTCAGGATGTACCCTGAAGCCCTTACAGCAGTTTATAGATCTTTTTGGATTGTGATATTTTGAACAGAATTTTCATTTTAAGGCCTTGCATCAGGTTTTCAGTGAAGAAGGTGGAGAACTTCAGTTTTAGCTGCGCTCCTCATGGGTGATATGGGGAAGCTATGGGGAGTTGTGTAAGAAGGCTTTGCCACTGCCTTCCTTGCCAAATGACCTATGCGATAGGGTTACTTGGGTTATTCCACTGTGATGTGCCTCTCAGACCTTAGGACAAAGAAAACAAAAGAAATTATTTTAGTTTCATCTAGTCCTTTTTGTTTATTCAGAAATTTGGATATACAGCAGTCCCTCACTTATTGCGGAGGTTACGTTCCAGACACCCCCTGGATAAGAGAAAATCAGTGAAGTAGCAACACTATATTTAATATCTATCTATCTATATCTATATCTATATCTATATCTATATCTATATCTATATCTATATCCATATGCTTCATAAGCCCTTCCCACACTCTTATAAACCTTTTCCACACTTAAAAAGCACCTCTAATGTTCTTCACCATTTTCTAAACTCGTAAGCCTACATAATTTTAATAGCATATGTATACTGTATGGTACTGCAAAATCCCTCAATATAGCAAAAAATCCGTGATAAATAATTTATATTAATATTTTCTTAAAGCCTCCAAAACAGTGAGCCTGTGAAAGTCGAACCATGAAATAGCGAGGGACCGCTGTAAGCTATTTAATCTAGAGCTTGGTGCACTAAGCCTGAGAAACAGCGAAACTATGAATATTATTTTAGATTTCATCAACAAAATTTTGAATGATTACAGATAAACACTAAATTCTTGGAATGATTCGAAAAAAAATTGCAGCTGGATTTTGCAGGTACCACTAGAGTAGTAAATGGATGTATCTTTTGAGACAAAGTCTTGCCAAATCACTAAAGTTGCGCAGGCTGGACTTGAATTTGTCATCTTCTTGCCTCAGCCTCTCAGCTTGGATTTTTCAAGATGGCTACACTATTCCCTATCCTATATGTTTTCTCTTACAATGTTACACTGCTGTCCTCTGAGTGAAAGTTGGGGATCTACACTTCTAACCCTTGAATCTGAAGGGGCCTGCAGCCACAGAGACAGAGATTCCATGTTACCTCTGAAGTAATGAGACTTCTACCTGGCTCTGGGGGAACTTGCTTTTGGAAACCCACTGTCATGCCATGAGGAAACCCAGGGAACATGGAGGGTCCAATGTAGGTGTTCCAGCCCACAGCTCCGCTGAGGCCCAGCAGACAGCCAGCACCAATGATCAGGCACTGGAAGAAGACTGAAATTCCACCTGGCTTCTTCTGACCCAGGATAAAATATGAAAGGGAAGACAGAGGCTAAAGAAAGGTTTCATTTATGTCTTTTTTTTTTTTTTTTTTTTTTTTTTTT
>NW_004524805.1:2035485-2045876 GCF_000260255.1 Octodon degus
GGGTCTCACTATGCAGCTCGGACTTCTAGTGATCTTCCTATTTTCAGCCTCCCCAGCACTGGGGTTACAGATATGCGCCACTATACCTGGACATGTTATTCCATTCTTTTTTTTTTTTTTTTTGCGGTACCACAGATTTAACTCAGGACCCTGTGCTTTCCAGGCAAGTACTTATTCTACTGAGCTGTTTTCCCAGCCCATGTTTTTCCATTCTTTTTTTTTTTTTTTTTTTTTTTTTTTTTTTTTTTTTTTTTTTTGCCAACAACATGCTGATTTTATCACAGTAGCTTTGTTTGTTTTTGTTTTTTTTTTGTGGAACTGGGGATTGAACTCAGGCCCTTGCATGTACCAGGGAAGCACTTATTCTACTTAGCCATCTTCCTGGCCCAGAAAGGTTTCATTTAAAGAAGACAAGATTTGCTGAGGTTGAAACAGCTTTTCATTTACCTCCCTAGACAGCAGGTGATTCTAGATCTAAAATCACCTTCTAAGGAGATTAGATCTCGGGTAGAAAGTAGCAAAAACGTTCAGCAAAAAGAAGCCTAGGAACAAAGCCAAAAACATGACTATAAAATGGCTTTGCTAAGATCTTAAAAAGGTCTAAGGTGATGACTTTCAGTTAGACGAAAGGCCCTGTCTTGCACAGTAAGAACACTGTCCCACAGAAGTTTTGCCAGGAGGCCATGATGGGGACAGGCTTTGCTCCAAGAGATTTGTAGACATTGCCTTTTCTAAAGGAGTGGATCATAAGTGAGCACACACACACACGCACGCACACACACACACACACACACACACACGCCATAGGTTTTGAAGAGGATTGTTTTGACAGAAATATTGCCAATTTGTACCAAAAGAAACAAAGACTTCAGTAAGTAAAGAGGAGCTGCTGGACACCCAATCTCTCGGAGACAGGTAGGAGGATGAAAAAGCTGCTGAGTTGCAACCAACTTTTGGCAAAGATAGTGTGGCAACAAGGCAGAAGACAGTGCCCTGACTGAGGGACTGGCAGTGTGTGTTCAGCCTTGTTTCCGAATTGCTGTGACAGTGACTGCTGTGCTCCTCTGGCACTATGTTTTTGAATAAGAGTGAGCACTTGCTGAGTTCAGCTCTGTCCCCACTAGAGGCTGTGTGGGGAGGGAGGGAGGCAGACAACTTGCCTCTCTAGTATGCATGCTTTCAGACAGAGAGATTCTTAAGGGGTTTACCAAGGAGCCACACCCAACAACCTTTATTAGTGAGCAGCTGTGATGTAGGTAATGATTCCTAAACCCATGCAATAATGATTTGAGTCATATTCTTGAGGGGAAGGACTGAGTAGTTCTGCATATGATAAATACAGGAATTCTTTTGTCATATCATATCTTGAAGGTGATCTCATCAGGGACCTCCACCACATATTCCTTTTTTTTTTTTTTTTTTTTTACAATGTGGTATTTTCCTCTGCATTTGACCAGGAGTGTGACTACATAGGAAGTGACATATAAAGTCATACAAGAAGGTCACACAGAGCATCCATCTTGTCTCTTGTCATTATTGCTCTCAGCACCTATGAGCTGAGCTCTGAGAAAACAGAGGCCACCCATAGGGGTTTTGCTGAAAGCCCCAGCCTGGATCCAGACACTCAGCCTATGTTCATTGCAGAACTGAAATCATCAGCTCATTCACACCCTTCAGTGTGTTCACTTTTAGTGCTCCTACATCAGCTGTGGGTGTCATATGAAATAGACATATACTACATATGGGAAAGGCCAGTGATGTGAAAAACCTTGCAAATGTTTCTAAGGTCTTTCAGTTTCTCCCTTGGTATCTGAGGGAGATGGATTACAAGACCACTAGAGGATGCTAAAATCTGTGGATATTCAAGTCCACTATTAAGAGATGGCATGACAGGCATGGTGGCACATTCCTGTAATCCCAGTGCTCAAGAGGCAGATGCAGGAGGATCACTGTGAGTTCAAGGCCAGCATAAGCTACTTGTAAGTTCAAAGCCAGATCTCTCTCAAAAGAAAATAAACAACAAAACACACAAAATGGCATAATATTTGTATATGACCTATGCACAATAATCCTATCTTCTCTAGATCATTTCTAGATTACTTAGTACACTTAATGCAATGTACGCTCTTTATAAATAGTTACACTCTATTAAGAAAAAAATGCCTGTAAAAATTTAGTACAGATTCAATCTTCATAGGTATAACTATCTAGTACAAGTCATCAGCAACAGTTTTTCAAATATTTTTGACCTCTGGGTAGTTGAATTGATAGCTACGAAATCCAGGTATATGGAGGGCTGGTTATGAATGGAGCAAAACACAGAGGTAGGGAAAGAGACAGAGAGATACAGACAGAGAGATACAGAAAGAGACAGAGACAGACAGTGAGATAGACAGACAGTGAGATAGGGGAAAGATAACATCATAAAATATACTTCAGACAGTTTAAAATTCTGCATAATAATTTCTCAAACTTAATTTAGAACTTTGCATTTCTGCTGACATTCCTGATTGTTACTTTTTTTGCTGAAGTTGGTTTTTAAGGGCAATCTTACTCCTTATGGGCCTTTAAACTAAGAATTTTGAAAGCAGACAGAGAAGTTGAGTTAGATGGAGTTCCTCATATTCAGTAGCTTAATAGCCAAGCAAATCATTCTGTGAACCATCACCCTCAATGCTGATAAATATCTTTAATCCCATTCAAATATATTCCACTTTCAAGGCTATTTATAATAAGGTTTTCCCTCACTATCAATTCTACTCATGCTGTTTGCCAAAAGCTCCCCAAATTATTCTCCTTCCTTTCAATAAATTACCAAAATGCAATTAGTAATATATCAAAGATATACTTGGCCAACTCCCCAACCCCTTTACATAGAAGTAAATTTTAAATAATGCTTTTAACTTATTTGGTATGAAGACATATGCAAAGTCAGATGTAGGTTCAGTGCAAGTCCTACAAATGGACCCAAAAGGAAGACTTGTGTTGGTGTAAGTTTGGCTCAGTCACCAAGCAGTAGACTAATGGAAAGAGATATAAGGATGTATTGTTGTTTGCATAAAGACGAAGTCAGTCAACTGAATTTTAGTTCATAGTGTTGGGTTCAAGTTGTGTATGATGCAAAGCAGAGCCATAATGTGACTCCCAGAAAGAATTTTCTAGATTCCCAGGATCATTTAACACTGTAAACTAACTTCTCAGATATTTCCACTGATTGGTTTTCTTTGTTCTACAATTAATATACAATAGTCAAAGAGTTCAAAGGTTCTCATGGTTCTGGAGCCTGGACATCTGAAATCAGAGCATTGCAGGATGGAGCCCTTCCCAGGTTGTGACGGAAGAATGGAAGGCCTCTTTACAGACCCCTCTTGTGGCCTTGTAGATGCCCATCTTGCTGTTCATATGGAGTTCTTTCTGCATGTGGATCTTTGTGTCCAAATGTCCTCTTTTGTGAAGACACTGTTCATATTGCTTCATTTTGATGATTTCAGCTTAACCCGATTAACCTCATGAAGACTGTTTCCAAATGAGGGTCACCCTCCATTGGATCTTTAGGGAATCACCATCAGTCTTCCCTGAATGGTTCCTGTCTGAAACTTGCCTCCCACAAGACAACTTTCTTTTGTTTCCTTTCAACATGGTAACTGTTTCCCTCCTTATATCTCCCTCTAATTGGGTGCAGAGGTGAGGTTCTAGTCCTTGTTTTTCACTGCTTCTTCTGAATCACTCTTCTGCCCTTCTTCCTTAAAAAATATAAACCCCTTTGCACTTTCTGTCTTTAAACCCTATCAGCTTATTCTTGTTTTCCACCTTTGCTCAGCCAGTTGTTCCCATGGTCATCATACGTGCATCTTGTCATTACCAGTAACCCCCACATAATATTTTCTTCTAGCATACATTATCAGTACTTCATACATCTTGTTCATCCCTTCCATGATTCCCTTTCCAATCCTTCAACCTCATCAGCTCCTATAGTTTATCATCCTTCCCTTTCACTCGCTTTCCCCTTTTCCTCATGACTTCATTTATTCACATGTCCTCACTTCACTCTTTATTGAGCTGAAATGTCCTGGTCAGGCTTTAGCATAACACCCTTGCATGAAGTTTAATATCTTTGTCCTATCTCATTTTGATTTACCAGTGGAACAAACCCCGAGTCCTTTCAGATGCATCTCTTTTCATAGTCTACACTTGTTTGTGGATGGAGAAAACAGAGCCTATGTATATTCGACTTAGTAAAAATCCATGCCCTTGGACATCTTTCTTAATGCATTCTCATCTAATGTTCTGGTGACTTCCCTTAGATTCATAGTACAATATCTTTAGGAAGATAAGCATCATGGTATGTAATTCCTTTTTCCAATAAGAAAAGTCATCTTGAGTAAGCACAGGCACAGAACTTGTGCAGGTGCCTGGTCCCACTATTTGAGAAAGTAGGAGGACTACGGGCAGCCCAAGGGATCTTGTGGAGCTACACCTGTGGGCCCCAGAGTGCAGGTGTGGTGGTTGTGCTGGCACCTGGTCCAACCATCTCAGAATTTAAAAGGATGCCAGGCAGCCACAGGATCCTGGTGAATCTGACCCACACCGTCACCTGCATAGAAGCTTTGTTGAGCACTCACCAGTTGCCCCCATTAGTAGTGAGAGCCTTGGTGAATCATACCCTGCCCACTCCCCACCTGCACATTGTATTGGGAACCTTACTGACCCACAGCCCACTTCTCTTCCACAACTGCTGAGTCTGAGTGATCATTGGGAGCTTCAAAAATGCCAAAATGCAGGAGCCAAAGGCAATTTCAATCCTTCACTCCACCCAGAGCAAGTCCAAGAGACAAGGACATAGAACAATGTGGGATTTCACACACTTGAAATTTCTGAAATGAAAGCAACTGAAGTAAAGAAACAAGCCCATCAGGCTATAGAAGAAATAGTTTCAGAAATAATCTCTCAGGTCAAAAAAGAAATGAAAACAATCTTGAAAGAATTGCTCAGCACAACTAAAGAAGATATAGATAAAAAATACAGGAGAATGCAAAAATGATGGAAACACTAAACAATATAGGAAAGAATTAGAATGCATGAAACAGATTCAAACAGATATTCATAAAATTAAGAATTCTATTGAAATCTGTCAGAACTGCTTGAATGAAACTGAACCTAAACTTTCAGACCTCAAGACAGCAATGCAGCTAATGAAGATGAAAGTAAAGATCTCTTAAAACTAACCGGGAACTAGGACATAACAATTCAGCAGCTACAAGACAACACAAAGAAAAACAACATAAAAATAATAGGTGTCAATGAAATAGCAGGAATCAGCAAAAATAACACAAAAAGACTATTTGTAGAAGAGCCGAAAATTTCTCAGACATGAGAAAAGAATCTGACATACATGTAAGTGAGTCATATAGAACTCCAAATAGCCATAATCAAAAACAAATCTACCTCTAGACCCATAATAATCAAGATCCCAGAGATTCAGCAAAAGAATAGGATATTAAAAGCTGTTAGAGACAAGAAAGAGCTCACCTACAATGGAAAGCCCATCAGAATCACTGAAATTATTTTAAACAAACCATGAAATCAAGAAGAGCTTGGAGGTCATTGCAAGCACTGCCTGACACAGGGGGGCAGGGCTGTGGGGGGCAGTACAAAGCCGCCAAGGGGAGTAGGAACTTTGCCACAAGGAATGGCTGCCTCTTCCTCCTCCTCGTTGGCTGGAGGCATCAGTGGAAGCTCTGTCTCTGGATTGGGGTTCAGTGTCTCAGACTTTACCCCACCACAGAAAGCACTTTTCAACTACCCTAACGGAGCTGGAAGACCAGCAAGTTGCTCAGATGGAAAAACTAGCTGGTTTGGTAGAAGAGCTGGAGGCTGATGAGTGGCAATTTAAACCCACCAAGCAGCTGCTGGGGTTCACACCCTCGTCCAGATGATGTAACCTGGATGGTCACTGCTGGGACACAGCCAGTGCAGAGCTGATGAGGCAGCCAGAGATTTCCAGTTGTATCGCTGAACTCCTGATTTACCTCCATACTTGGACTCTCTCTGTCCACAGACAACAAATACTTTTCTTTTCAAAATTTTATTGATAAACAGATAGCAATGAGACAGTTTCAAATCAAATCGGAAGTACAGTTTCAACAAATAACACACTGCATATATTCTTCTTAGTGGTTAATTGCTGCACAAGATGCGGACTTGAGATCCTATTTACAAACACCATTAGAACAAATCATTCTATTCATTAAGAGAATGCAACTATATATCTATCCCAACCACTTTGAATACACAGATACAAAATGGACATTCATCGGTATACCCCATTTTTCCTAAGTTCCGTTATTGAATATTATAGGTGTGTAAACTCAGCAAAATATTCTAAAAGAGTCCAGTAGCCCATAATAGCATTGGGTCTTCTGTTTAACTGGCAATATCAGAAATTATTGACCTGAGTCCCCCACAGCTCAATATAACAACATGGCTTTATTTCCTATATTTCGTCTTCATACTTTTCTACTGGATGGTTAAGACCAAGGTAAAGCAGGACCCGTGCAACAAGAGTTGTAGCTTTTTGGTCTGAGAAGGTCAGTGAAATCCCCTCAGGATTTATCCTGAGATCTTGTACCTCAGATTGTAGAACCTTTGTCAGTGTCAGCCATGTGGATGAGTCACGGCCATTGCTTGACCAATGTGCTCTCTGTGAAAGCCTGAGAGAGTGTTTTCTCCCCATGTGACTCTCCTTAGGCACACTCTACATCATCAATCACTTTCCTCTTTGGCCCCAGAATCTTCTTGATCAGAAAATTTGGGACACTACCGAGGTACATGACGTTATAGTACAAGTTCTCATATGTCCTGAGTCTTAATTGACCTTAGAAGGTTAGGGCCAAAATGTTGGCTTTCCTTGTAGCCCTTCTTTTTCTCTAATTTTGGTCTGCAAACTTAGGTTGTTAACTATCCAGAAGACAAGCTTATGGTTATTATCAAACGATTTAGGCTATCAAGCTTAACCTCACTATCTCACTGCATTTCAAACATCTTAGGCATAATAAGGAACAGGTATTTTTCATCAAGTATTGATATGTTGAACTTTAAGTCCCTACATAATATGATAAAAAAAATTTAAAAATTAGATTATATATTAAAAATAGGATAAAGAATTCTATACTTCTCATGTTTGCACATAAGTCCAAAAATCTCACCATATGCAACCTTGAAGCAGGACAGTCCCACTATATTCCTTTTCCTGTCTCTTGCTTTCAACAAATACTTAAATGTGTGATTTTGCAGGGAAGTTTTTGTTTATTTCTCTGAAAAAGTATTGAGAATCATATTAAGATAGTTGGATTCATAGAATTAGGTAATTTAGATTTAAGAGATATTTATTGCCCTGGGTAAGTAGCTCAGTAAAAGAGTGCTTTCCTGGCATGCTTTAAGGCTTTGGGTTCAACCTCTAGCACCACACAAAAAAATTGTGTGTGTGTGTGTGTGTGTGTGTGTGTGTGTGTGTCTTTTGAGGCAAGGTTCATTTTGTAGTTCAGGCTGGTCTTGAACTCACTGCAGTTCTGCCTCAGCCTCCAGAGTTCTGGGATTATAGACATGTAGCACCATACTCAGCCAAAAAAAATTACTTACACAGTTTTTACAAGCAAAGTAGGATACCTGGCACCAAGATTGACTAGATGATTGGGCTGTGTTCTGGTATTTTTACAGTGCCTGGGAATTTTCACCAATCATGTCCAAGATCAGGATCTATAGTTACACATTTCTGACCTAACGTGTCATTTTACACATGAACATCATTTCAACTCAGAACCTGTCCAAATGAGGAATTTTAACATGCTTATTTTGTTCCCCATTTTTAGATATCTAATTCTATAGATTCTTTTTCTTTTTCTAACTTCTTCAAGATCTGCCAAATGCTGGCCAAAACCCCCTCCATTTTGAATGTTGCATGTTGCAACAACTGTAAAGTAAAGCAATGGGCAAAATAATTTTACACACAGAATTCCAAGTTTCAGTTCCTTAATAGACTCAGCAATTCTGTAGTAAATGAATCCTTTGAAAGAACTTAAAAATAAAGAGCTAGGAGTGAAGCATTTCGGGTCCTGAAGGAAATCAACTTCCAGTCCAGATTGTCATACTTTGCAAAAGTATCTATCAAATTCAATAGTGAGATAAGATTCTTTTATGACAAAGAACAACTGAAGAAATTCATGACCATCAAACTAACCCTACAAAGAGTACTGACAGATATTCCATAAAGGGACAGAAACAACCACAGCTTCAAGAACAACAGACGGGAACCACCAAACAGAGCAAGTAATTAAAAATGGGGATAAAGTAGGGAACCCATAGAGGGAAAATAACATGACAAAGATAAGCCAATACATATCAGCTATAACCATGAATGTAAATGGCCTTGATTTACGAATCAAAAGAAATAGACTGGCAGAGTGGATTAAGAAACAAAATCCAACAATATGCAGCATACAAAAAACAAATTTAACTCAACAGGAAATTAGTACACTGAAAATCAAAGGATGGAAGACAATATTTCATGCAACAAGAACCAAGGAAAAAGCAGGAATTAGTTATTCTGGTTGCTGAAAATATCAACTTCAAGTCAAAAATGGTCCAAAGAGATAAAGAAACTCACTACATACTTGTTAGAGGAAAACTGCAAGAGTAAGTGATAACAATTATAAATATATACTCACCTAATGTTGGAGCACCCACCTACATAAGTAGAATTTTAACAGATATGAAAAAATCAAACGAGTAATACTACAATTATAATAGGGAACTTTAATATGCTACTGTTACAACAGACAAACCAGCTAGGCAAAAAGATCAGCAAGGAAATAAAAGAACTAAAATAAAACTTGTGAAGAAATTGACTTAGTGGATCCTTACAGAGTGTTTCATCCAAAACAACATAATACATATTCTTCTCAGCTGCACATGGGATTTTCTCCAAAAGAATATGTACATGTACTAGCACACAAAGCATGATTAAGTAAATGCAAAGGAATTGAAATTATCCCATGTATACTATCTGATGATAGTGCAATGAAACTGGAAATTATTGACAAAAGAAACCACAAAACACCATAAACACATGGAAATTAAATAACAACATCCTAAAGAACCAGTGGGTCACTGATGAAATTAAAGAAGAAATTTAAAAATATTTACAAGCAAATGAAAATGCAAATACAACTAACTAGAACCTATGGGATACAATGGAAGGTGTCATAAAAGGAAAATTTATAGTGTTAAATTCACACATTAGGAAAACAGAACAAGCCCGAATAAATGATCTTATGCAGAAGCTCAAGCTCCTAGAAAAAGAAGAGCAAGTCAGGCCCAAAGCCCAAAGTGAGCAGGAAATTATGAAGATTAGAACAGAAATTAATGCAATATTGATGAAGGCAACAATACAAAGAATTAATGAATCAAAGAGTTGGTTCTTTAGAAGAATAAATAAAATTGATAACCCCACAGCCAACCTTATCAAAAAAGGAAAGAAAAAACCCAAATTAATTCCTTATGGCATGATAAGAGTGAAATCACTACATACCCTAGAGAAATTCAGAATATCATCAATACCTACTTCCAAAATCTTTACTCTCACAGGGTGAAAAACACATAAGAAATGGACAGTTTCCTAGATAGATATGAAATGCCAAAGCTGAATCAAGAGATATATAAACTCTGAATAAGCCAATGACAGGGAACAAAATTAAAAAATGTAATAAAAAACCTACCAACAAAGAAAAGCCTAGGTCCTGAAAGAGTCAAGGCTGAATTCTACGAGAAATTTAGAGATCTAAGCCAACTTTCTCAAGTGCTTCAATGAAATTAAAAGGGAAGCAATTCTCCCAAACTCAGTCCTGGAGGCAAGCATTATTTTGATACCAAAACCTGAGAAAGATCCAACTAAAAGAGAGAACTATAAGCCAATGTTTCCAATGAGCAGAGATATAAAAATCATCAATAAAATACTACCAAATGGAATGCAGCAAATCATCAAGAAGATTATACATCATGACCAAGTGGGATTCATCCCAGGAATGCAGGGATGGTACAACATACATGAATCCATACATGTAATACATCACACTAATATAGCCAAAGACAAAAATCACATGATCATATCGATAAATGATGAAAATGCTTTTGATGAAGTCCAACATACATTCATGATAAAAACCTCACAGAACATTGGAATATATAGTTTATATCTCAACCTGATAAAAGCCATCTATGAGAAACCAACAGCAAACATCATACTCAATGGGCAAAAACTGAAAGCCTTCACTTTAAAATCAGGAACAAGACCAAGATGTCCACTGTCTCCACTCTTTTTTTTTTTTTTTTTTTTT
>NW_004524805.1:2045976-2053652 GCF_000260255.1 Octodon degus
GCTTGCCTGGCAAGGGCTTATTCTACTGAGCCATTTCCCTCGTCCCTGTCTCCACTCCTATTCAGTATAGTTCTGGAAACATTATCCAGAGCAATTAGACAAGAGAGAGAAATAGAAGAAATGATTGGAAAAGAAGAAGTGAAATTGTCACTATTTTCAGATGACATAATGAAGACTCCAAAATCTCTACCAAGATATTTGTATATTTAATGACTAAATTCAGTAATGTAATGGGATATGAAGTCAACACCCAAATATCATTAACATTTTTGTATAGAAACAATGAATGCACCAAGAGAGAAATTCGAGAATGACATCTTTCACAATAACAAAAAAAGAAAGAAATACTTAGGAATCAGTTTAACACAAGAAATAAAAGACTTATATAGTGAAAATTCTAGTACTCTGGAAAAATGGGATTGAAGAGGATGTCAGAAAATGGAAAGACATTCCTTGCTCCTGGATAGGAAGAAACAACATTATGAAAATGGCCATACTCTCAAAATTGTTATACAGATTCAATGCAATTCCTATTAAAATACTATCAATATATATCTCAGAACTAGAGAAAATATTTATAAAATTCACCTGGAACCAGATGAGATCTAAATAGTAAAAACTATCCTGAGCAACAAAGGAAAAACAGGATGTATCACAATCCATAACTTGAAATTATACTATAAATCTACTGTTATAAAATCAGCATAGTACTGGCATAACGACAGACCTGAGTATCATTGGAACAGATTGGAAGATACAGACACAACTGCAAATGCACTGAGCCATTTTATCTTTGCTAAAGGGGCTGAGCATGTTCACTGGAATAAACATAACCTTTTTAACAAATGATGCTAGAAAAGCTGGCTTTCCACATGCTGAAGGCAAAAGTTAGACCCATGTTTATCACCATGTACTAAACTACAATCAAAATGGATTGAAGATTTAAACATTAGAACAGAAACAGTAAATCTTCTGGAGGAAAATGTAGGCAGAAACCTTAAAGACATAGGGATAGGTAGAGAGTTCATGAAAAAAAACCAAACTTCAAGGGAAATACTTCAGACAATCAACAGCTGGGATCTCATCCTTCTCCTCCTTCTTTGGTGGGACTGGGGATTGAACCCAGGCCCTTGTGCTTGCCAGGCAAGCACTTATTCTCCTGAGCTATCTCCCCGGCCCCTGAGGTACACTTCTTTGATAAAGAAATACAAATGGCAAGTAAATATATGAAAAAAAATCAACATCATTGGTTATTTGAGAAATGAAAATTACAACAACACTGAGATTCCATCTCACCTCAGAATCGCTATCTTTAAAAAGACAGCTAATAACAAATGTTGGAGGGGCTGTGGGGAAAGAGGAAATCTCCATCATTGGTGGGAATGCAAACTGATACAACCACTAAGAAAATCAGTGTTGAGATTCTTCAAAAGCTAGGATTGGTGGTCCCATTCAAGCCAGCTATTCCTCTCCTGGATATTTTTCCAGAATTGAAAACATCATATCACAGTGATATATGGATAGTCATGTTTATAGCAGCACACAATTGGGCATAGCTAACTCTTGGAAGCAACTCACATGCCCATCAGTTGAGGAGTGGATAAAGAAAAATGTAGTATTTTTACACAATGGAATAATATTCACTTATAAAAAGCAAAAATTTGCGGCTTTTATTGGTAAAGGGATGCAAATAAAGACCATACTCTTAAGTGAAATAAATCATCCACTTGTGCAAACATTGTGTTGTCTCTTTAGTATGAGAGCCTGAAAAAGAAAATAAAATCTTAAGGATCCATTAGATACAGGAAAAAGGAATGAACCTGTTCAAAAGGAAGGAATTACTGAGTTGAGGAGAACAGGAGAGAAAGTGAGGGAAAGAGATTTATCTAGTTATGCAAGCAGGATGGTTTGATTTGGAAAACTGTACTGTGGATTTCTGTTCATCTATGGAAAGGAGCAGTAAATGCTTAACTTTTTTTTGTCTTCTTTTTTCATTTCTTTTTTTCTCTCTTATTTTCCTATATATATTTTTTCATATCTTCTGTTTTCTTCCAATTTTGCATGTATATATCTTGTAACATTAACAACTAATTTGATCTGTTTTATTTTTTATTTATTTATTTTTTTGGCGGAACCAGGGATTGAACTCAGGCCCTTGCACTTGCCAGGTAAGCACTTACTCTACTGAGCCATCTCCCCGGCCCCATTAACAACTAATTTGAAGACACTGTGCAATACAACAAATACTGAGAAGCTTATTGTTTTGTTTAGTTAAATTCTGTATTCTTTTTAACTTTTCTGTTTTAAAAGTATTGTGTACTCACTTTAAAATTTTCTTTTAAGTAATCTTACATGTGACTGGTAAAAGTTCAGGGGAAAATAACTCTTCATATTAAGAATTATTGTTTCTAATAACACCCCCTAGTCCCACACAAGTGCTACAACCAAGAATCTTTGAACTGATCTACCTTACTTTCCCAGATATGTTTGTTTATTATTTATTTATTTATAATTTTAAAATAGAGTCTCACTATGTCACTAAATTGCCCAGCCTGGGCTTAAATTTAGAAGCCTCCTGCCTCGTTCTCCTATAGGCATACACCACCATGTCTGGGTCTTAAGAAGTCTTGTGTTTGTTACATCTCCTATTTTACATTGTGACATAATTCCTTGAAATTCAGAAAACCAAAATTTAGACAAGCCAGATTTCATACCAGTTGATGAATCTGAAGGATCATGTAGTTGATTGTCTAGTTGAACATGCAGAACAGGGTTATTCATGAACAAAGAAAAAAAAAAGACATTTTCAAGAAAGGTGCTGGGCTGGGGAGATACCTCGGTGGTCGAAGCACCCGCCTGGCAAGCATACGGACCCAGGTTTGGTTCCCGGTACTGCCTGGTGCACTGGCCCTGTGCTGAGCCAGCCGTGGAAACCACGCATAGTGGTGCATATCTGTAATCCCAGCTCTGGGAAGGCTGAAAACAGGAGGATCACTACAAGTCTGAGCTGCATAGTGAGACCCTGCATCAAATAAACAAATAAATAAATAAATACATAAATAATTTTTTTTTTAAAAAAGTAAAGTGTTTCATCAATCTCCCATTAAAAGAAGACGTTGCCATTTCCATCGCTGGTCTTCTCTCAGCAAATTGCTATTCTGCTGAAGACTTCGTTACTCAAATGCAAACTGAAATGATGATAATGCCTTCTACTCAGTGCTCTTTTTTTCTCTGCTCAAATATATCATGTGAATTTTCAGTGTAAGAACAAAGGAGGAGAAAGTCATGTACTTAATTTTTTTTCTTTTTGAGACAGTGATTTTCAGTTGCGGTTTGATTTGCACAACTTGCCTTCATTTGGAAAATCTGATACCTGATCTTGTTTTCACCTTACTTTAAACAAAGAAAAACACTCAAATAAAGTCTTAACATCTTCCCTAATTTTTAAACAATAAGTTGTCTATTCAGAAGTTTCTCTTCTTCCCATTATCTTTCAATTCCATGATTTTCATAGTGTGCAATATTTTTTATTTAAATCAAATGTTCTCCTTAATTGCACTATCATTTTGAAAAAAAGATTGTGGATGAGATATATGATTCTCTGCAATTTAGTTTTAAAAATAACAGTTACAGTTCACGTTTTGATCTTTTTTTGGCTTAGAAGTAGTTCGCTTGTGAATAAAACTTTATAGCTATTCTTAAACTACATAAAGAGTAAAAGATGTTATTTTTGCTAGTTGAGGTAAATATTTCCATTTCCCTAAATTTGCAATTCCTTTCTGCACACTAGGGAAAATGTGACATTCCCAGTTGTCGCTAAATGACCTAAATTTGGGTGCGCATAGAGTATGTAGAATAAGGAAGGCCTGGTAGCTTAATCTTAATGGTTCCACAGTTGTTTTTCTAAGATGCTTAAATCTCTCTCTCTCTCTTTTTTTAAAAAAAATCTCTTTCTTACACATGAGAAAGTATAAGAACTTAAACAGGTGGCACTTGGATAAATTTGTAATTTACTATTTTTATCCTGCCTGCTCTTTTCATTTTGAAGGTTTTACTAAGATTCTTAAAAAGTATGTATGAAGGAGAAGACAAAATGAAATGGCAGGGCAGTAAGTATCAGCAACTCAGGTTCCTCTAGACAAAGTCTAGAGTCTGGAAAACAACAGCTTGGAGAGGAACCAAAGTGAAAGGAGAACAACCAGGAACCGTGGAGACACTGACGCAAGAGAGGACAAGAAGACTGAGTGATTTGGGTGCGTGGACCACGTCACGCAGGGCCCTGGCAGCGGCTGGCTACCTGTTGGTGGGGAGGGAATGGGGGGCTAATAGCTTCTTCAGGAGCATCTTCCCTCTCACTTTGGGGACGGCAGGAAGAAACAAGGCGTCCTGAGCATTCCTGCGGAGTCGACTGCAGCTCAAGCACCGCAGGTCGCGGCTGTGCAGAGCGGGAGCTCACAGGGTGCCGCAGTAGGGAAAAGCTGGGTGCTTGCTCGCCTGGGCCTCTCAGTGCTGAGCTCCCAGAGTTAAAGAGGGAGGACAGCACAGGCGACTGCCCTCACTTAGAGAGCGGGTGAGGTAAGCGCCGCTCAGAGGCAAGGGGTGCTGATTACAGACTCACTTCTTGCTGTCAGACGCCAGATTCAACCTGAGTTGGAAGCTCCTAGTGGCGCACATTCCCCTTGCTAAAGGGAAACCCCAGACAGGGTCTGAGGGCATGCTATTTCTCAGGCAGCACTGATAGATGGCACTGTGATGGATTAGTTTGTTTCCACTGTAGTTAAATTACTGCATAGGAATAACCTTGACTCCATAGACATTTTAGTGCCTTGAGCTTCTCTGCCGAACCCACCCGCACTCCCAGCGAGAGGGGCGCAAGAGTCCCTAACCCGAGAACTCAGACTGGATCCAACTGCAAGAATACCTGCAAGCAGGCAGAGAGAGGCCCTGAGTCAGAGGTAATTTCAGTGTTTGGTGGAGGGATCACAGGACTTAGTGGGGTGTGAGTGCTCGGATTCTGACAAAGAAGCTATTTGGGAATCATAGATGCAATGTTTCACTGGAGTAGCCCATGTCTGTACCCATCAGACATCTTACTGGTAAGTGTTTTTATTTTAATTTAATTTAATTTTAGTTTTTGGAACCAGGGATTGAACTCAAGCCCTTGCGCTTACCAGGCAGATGCTTATTCTACTGAGGAATCTCCCTGACCCCATTGGTTTAAGTTTTTGTATGCTTCTTTAGTTATTTACTAATGTGGGGCTATGTTATATTTTGTAGTTTCATGTGTTTACTATGTTGTTACTCTTTTTTTCTTTCATTGTAACTAGAGAAAAAACCCAGAACAATACAGAATTGACGACAAGATGACAGGAAATTAACAGTGGTTAGCATATTGCATATTGTTATCTCCTAAGTGGCTGCTCAGATTACAAGATAGAGGCACACAGAAGAGATCAAGTCACTCTTGTATATTTGCTCTTGTATCAGCTCTGATTTAATTAAGGTGTCTAGGTTCTCTCCCTCATTTCATCTCTTTATCTAATTTCTTCACCACAAAACCCTGAGAAAATATTGTTATATTTCTTTCATTATTTTCCTAAACAGTTAAACTCTTCCTCCTCCTCTGCAAGTTCACTATACTTTGCTCCATCCCAGTTGCTCTTATCTTCACCACTATAATTCCTTGATCCTCCCCAGCTAAGCCTTTGGCTCTCTGTGTCTTACCTACCTTACTGTCCTCCCTATCAGCAAGTTCTGATAAGTACACAGCTTTCCTCAGTCACAAGGAGAAACCTTTACTCCCATGTCCTGCTCTTGCCTCCACAAAATAACTTCTGAAAATTCTCAATACCAAACCATTAACTCAGCTAACGTCACTCCAATAACATCAGAACCCACAACAATCTTTTCTTTTTGTCTATCACTAGTCTCCCTTTCCGATTTCTCCCTCAGTGCCTAACACTGATCATCCACCCCTATTCTCTATCATGTCACCCACTTCACTGCAGAGCAACCACAGATAATGAATTGTAATGGTGTGCAGAGAATAGACAGAGGGAAGAGTAACTGCAAGGACTATGTGTAGAAGTATTATAAAAATGGATCTGTAAATGTTGCTATAAAGAGAAGCAATCCTTTTGGCAAAATACAAGGACAGAGTTGAAATTATTTAAATTAAATGCTAAAATGAGTAAGTACTAGCACTAGACATGCAAAGCTGAAAATTATTCATGGGAAGTCACTTTATACTAAAAAATCTCCATATAAGCCACAAACTCTCCTCCCTTCTCTAGATGCCAACCTGTGAAACCCACACCCCAAAAACAAGAGAAGAGAAAAAGAGGGCCCGTATATAATTAAAAATATATACACCATAGGTATAAGTAGGACAATGGAGAAGCAAAGAAACAGAAGCTTTCCAGCCCCTGCCGCTTCTCCGAATGTGGAGCAAGGAGTAGCAAAAGGAACATAAAACAAATACCAGGTATCAGAAATCTGTGATAAGTTCTTAGGAGGGATGAAGAAAATAGATGAGTTTAAAGAGGAAATGAACCAAAAGTTTATACATCCAATATGCTCCTGTTTTGGAGAAATAGGTGAGAAACTGGACAAGCTAACCAAAACAGTTCAAAATTTGAATGCCAGATTTAACAGGGCTATGGAATCCTCCAAAAGATGTCAGCCAGAAATACATGAATTAAAAAAGCAGCACAGAAGTCACACATTACACAAATGACCAATGTGAAGACGGAGTGTCTGATACTGAGGACAAAATGGTGAATTACTATGAAGCGCTCAAAGAAGCCAAAAAGAAAATAAAAAATAAGAGAAGGCCATCCAGCAGCTGTTAGACAACAGCAAGAAGACCAATCTAAGGCTAATCAAAGTTAGAGAAAAAACTAGAAATAGCATAGATGGATTCACTAACATACTTACAGAAAATATTGAAGAAAACTTTCCAAATATAAGAAAAGAATTTACAAGTAAGTGATGATTATTAACCATCAAGCAATCACAATAAATGAAGAAGCTCACCGTGGCACATTCTTGGTAAATCTACAGCAGACCTCTCAGTACAAACCCAAATACCAGAAGAATGTGAAGTATTTCAAGCCCCAACAGAAAATAAATTCTAACCCAGATTAATTCACTCAGCAAAGATTTCCTTCAAATAGATAAACCAATAAGACATTTGCATGAAAAACAGTTAAATGATGTACCAGTGCACCTGGATAAAATACTCAAGAATATTCTTGACAGAAACAATGAAGTGAGCAGAACTAAAAATACAAAGAAACCTAGTGAGACCAATAGGTTAAACAGCAACAAGAAACATCAGGAAAAGAAAAAAAATAAAGGACACAACAAGAGATAAAGAAGGCAAGGATAATAAATAACCACTACAGCTCAGTAGTATCTCTCAGTGTTAATGGCATTAACTTTCTGATCAAAAGACACAGACTGGCAGACTGGATTAAAACCACCACCATGACCATCATGACCACCATGACCACCATGACCACCATCACTACCACCATCACCACCACCATCACTACCACCATCACCACCACCACCACCACCACCATCACTACCACCATCACCACCACCACCACCACCACCATCACCACCACCACCACCAGCACCACCAGCACCACCACCACCATCACCACTACCAC
>NW_004524805.1:2053768-2074732 GCF_000260255.1 Octodon degus
CACCACCATCACCACCACCACCACCACCACCACCAAAATCTAATCATCTACTGCATTCAAGAAATTTGTCTAATCAAGAAAAATATTCACAGACTAAAAATTAAAGGATAGAAAACAACATTTCATGCACAACAACCCCCACAAAGGCAAGGGTAGCAATTCTAATATCAAACATGGTGTACTTCAAGTTAAAATTGATTAGAAGAGACAAAGAAGCTCATTATATATTAGTTAAAGGAAAATTCAACAAGAAGAGATAACATTGGCAAATATAGATGCATTGAATGTTGGAACAACTATCTTTAAAAAACAAAAAAAGTTCTAAAGTTAAAAAATCAAATAAGCATGAACACAATTAGAGTAGAGAATTTTAACACTATGCTTTCACAAAGGGATCAACTAAATAAAAAAATAAAATTTCTGAACTGAGCCACATCCTTAAACATATGGACCTAATGAATATATATGAAGTATTTTACCCTACTACAATGAAGTATACATTATATAATATTTTCCCCCAAAATAGACCACAAACAAGTCCAGTAAGCCTGTTTAAGTAAACATTAAAGAATGAAAATCACTCTATGCATACTACCAGACTACTGTGGAATGAAAATAGAATTCAATGACAAATAAACATAAGAAAAGACAAACTCTCCTGGAAAATTGACAACATACTCCTAAACACCCATTGAGTCACTGAAGAAATCAAAGAAGAAATTTTAAAAATTGTGGAAGTTAATTGACTGCACAACCCAACAAAACTTCTAGGACATTATGGAAGCAGTCCTAGGAAGAAAATCCAGCAAATCAGTGTTCACATTAGGAAAAAAGCAAGCTCAGATAAATAATCTGATGTGAGAGCTTAAGATACTTGAGGAACAACAGCAAACCAGCTCCAAACTGAAATTAAGGAGGAAAATCATAAACATGAGAGTGGAAATCAATAAAATTGAGACTAACTAAGAGTCTACCAATGCCCAAAACCCCAGGACCTGATGAATCCACTGCTGCATTCTACAAAACCTTGAAGATGTTGTGTTATCAATACTCAAGATCTTCAAAAAAATCGAAAGGGATGGCATGCTCCCATATTCATTTATGAAAGCTAGAATCATCCTGGTCCCCAAACCAGATAAAAGCCCACCTAATAGAGAGAAATATAGACCAATCTCTCTAATGAACATAGGTATAAATTTTCTGAACAAGATATTAGCAATTAGAATGTAGCACTTTATCAAAAAGATTGTATACCATGATCAAGTAGGTTTCGTCCAAGAGATGTAAGGATGGTTCAACACACATATGCCAATAGATGTGATTCATCACTTAAACAGGAACAAAGTAAAAAAAAATGATCATATTAACAGACAGGAAAAAAGGCTTTTGAGAAAATCCAAAATCCATTCATGAAAAAAACCTGTAGAAAACAGGTATAGTAGGATTATACTTGAATATGATAAAGGTTATTTATTACAAACCAATAGCCAATGTCACTCTAGATGGGGAAAGCCTAAAAGTTTTCCCCCTAAAATCAGAAACACGACATGGATGTCCAATATCACCCATTTTATTCAACATAGTACTTGAAACGTTAGGTAGACCAACTAGGCAAGAGATAAAAGGGATATTTATAGAAAAGAAAGAACTCAAATTAGTATTTGCAGATGATGTGATACTCTACATAGGAGGTCCAAAGAACTCCACCAAAAAACCTTTAAAAACTAATAACTAACTTCAGCAAAATACCAAGACAAAAGTTGAGCACACAAAAGTGACAAGCATTTGTGTACACCAACAATGAACCAGGCAAGAAGGAAATTATGAAAACAGTATCATTTACAAGTAGCTTAAAGAAAATGAAATATCTAGAAGTTAATCTAATGAAGGAAGTAGTTAGAAAACTACAATACTCTGAAGGAGATTGAAGAGAACACAAGAAAATGGAAAGAAGTCCCCTGCTCCTGGATAGGCAGGACCAATATTGTCAAAATAGTCATACTTTGAAAACATGTACATTCAACACGGTCCCAATCAAAATACCAACAGCATACTTTAAAGATGTAGAGAAAACAATGCTAGCCCAAGCTTTGTTCTGTTTTCAGTTAACTGTTCAGCTTCTCTAGCCCCAAGTGACAATTTACTGATTTATTTTTTCTTAAAAAAATCTCTTTATTAGTGTATGATTGTGATATATAATGATATACTCATTGCAAGGTATTTGATAGGAGGAAATAAGCCAGAGGACAGAGGTAAGTATGTCGCTTGATAAAGGTCTACTCCCTCTTGCCCTTGTCCTGTTTTGCATCTCAGCTCTTCCATTTTATTCATCTTCCTCTGCCTGAAACACATCCTTTTGCATTTCAACTAGTGTAACCACTGTTCCTTCATTAGAAGGGTATTTTCTTCTTTGCAATTTCTGTACTTTTCTTATTTTTTAGCCTAATGATGACTGTGTTCAGTATATATTTACTTATTCTAGTTTAGAACTGCAAGGTTTCCTGATTCTGAGGGTTAGTATCTCTTCCATTCTTTATGTTCTCTCCACACTGGACTAGGAATATAATATTAGTCCTCCTTCCTCCAATTCTATGTCTTCTAACTTTTCACTTTGAATATTCTTGCTTCTTGCTTTTGTGTGTTGAAATCTGAAAATAATCTTTTAACTTATTTTTGTTTTGTTTTCTATCTCCCTCTTCAGCTTTGTCTAATCTTCTGTTGACTTCAGTTTCATTTCTTATATTTTTTATTTTTGGAAGTTTATTTATTCCTTGAAAATTCTCTTGGTCATTAAAAAAATACTCTTGCTTCTGACACATATTTTCAAGCCTTTATAGACACCCTTAGTCTATAACTCTTGTTCACTCTTGAGGCCATAAACTCAACTTGAGCAAAAGCCCACAGATTAAATGTATGTTTCAGTAATCAGTTTATATCTCTGGTTCCCACTTCCTAGTAGTTTTTGATGTTTGTGAATGTTTTACATTCTTACCATCTTATATAAGCTGTTAAAGCCTTTTTAAAAGTCCATTATTTTCAGTTCTTTTCAGAGGGAGGACCTATTAAAATTCTACATGTTATGATTGTCTAAAATATTGCACCTACAAAAATATCCAGAAAACAAACAAACACAGAAGTCCTTTCAAAGCCTGGGAAAACCACTTTTGGGATTGGTGCTGTTTGTTTAGTTGACTCATTACATTTTAATAATGATAGCTTTCTGAAGCAGTGAAGCCAAGTTTGCATTTGCTGCTACCCTCATTGTGTGGCTTAGCTTTCAGAGATATGCAACTGCCAAATTTTACTGAATAATAATGGGAAATAATAATTGTTTGATCCTTTCAATTCTTTGGATTTTAATATGTGAGACTTCACTGTGTAACTTATTTTTAGAAGACAAAAGTAACCAAAATTTTAAGCACATTGCTCATGTTTTAACCAGGGAGCTAGAGAATTTATTTTTTAAATGTAAAGAAAATGAAAGGTGGTTTATATGTTTTAAAACAAATTCTTTTTCCTTTCTGGGCGCAAAAAAAAAAATCAAGAGTCTTTTTTGTTTGAAACTTACATATTCTCAGAAACATATTTTCTATATTTTAACATATGTATAAAGTAACTGAAAAGCAACAATAATTTTCCCCTCTTAAGAGGGTCACAGTTCCAGCATGGAAATGAGAGGCAAAGCTTTCAGCTTGACATGTAAGAGGCTCAGGTTCCATATAAATGATCAGAGTCTTTGGAGAGTTTTTTCACTGAGACAATGTGTGTCTCAAGTGGGGGCTTTTGGTGTGAAAGATCATAAGACATCATTTCTTCAGTTTAATAATCCATTTAATACCATCTTTCAATTCCATTTCATGCTCAGTAAAGCAAGAATAAGTGAACCTTTTGCTGACATTGGTTTTTGCGGAAGAGCTTTTGTTTATAAAGCAGTGGCGACATAATCTTATCATGGTCCATCATCACTGGTGTGCGCTGTCTCCCGTCTAAGTAATGCTTCCCTGTGATGTGCGCAGTCTTCTCAGAGAGATGACGCCTGTCCTCTGCTAAAGTGGTCTGATAACGCCTGCTTTTAAAGCAGAGGCATGTTTCAACTTTCTGCCTCAAAAATCTCTTTAAGTAAGGCCTTTTATTCACCCACCTCTGAGTTTTACTAGGAAATATAAATTCAACTGCTTGAACACAAGTAAAAGAGAAAAAAGCTCTCCACCCTTGAACTAATTTCAGGGGGCTTTGAGGTGGATACTTGATGGTTCTATGCTGGGCCTTCATCCCTACATGAGCTATGCTTGCTGTGAAACAGGCCTATGATCAAGTTAGAGAGAAAAGAAATCTGCTGGAGCAGAGAGAAGAAATCCCTGTGTGTATGTCTGCCTAAGATCTGCGAGCGTTCTGTACCCATTCCCATATTTTCCCTTTTTGAGAATGATAGCAACAGAGGGATGATGCCAGTCTGAATAAAAAGATCCTTTCGTTGAATATATTTTGATGGCTAGATTCAGCATTTGCAAAGGAAATGGATTATTAAGGCTTCCAGAATATCTGTATGCTTATGGTAATTGTCATATTAAATTTCTATAGCACTGCAAGAGTTGTTTTCACTTAGAATCCAAGTCCCATTATACAGGCTTTGCACAGCCACGTCTAGAATCTGTCCTCTGATTCTACTCTCATGGCGAGTGGGACTCCCAGGAGTTTCCTTTGTTTATGTCCTTCTGCTCTCTTTTTGTTTCTCTCTGTCTCACTCTGTCTCTGTTTCTCTCATTCCCCCTTCCCTAGAGGTGTACATAAAAGGTTACATAAATTGATAGTGGATCTAAGTTTCCACCACATATCTAATCTCTAGCTTGAGAATTCTCACACTACTAGATAAACATTCACTGCAGGTATATGTAACATGCTAATGTCCTAATATGAGTTCATTTAAGGTGACAGATGAACAGCATTAAATGACTAAGAAAAAATTTAGAAAACAATGTGTATAAGTAGGGTAATACTTCCTGAAAGGACTTCATATCATCTCAAATAAATATCAAAAGCCTACTGTATGTGATATGCTTATAAAAGATTTTTTTTCTAAATTAGGTAGGAAGACAGGCATGTGTCTGAGAAAAAAAATCATATTCCAAGTCCTTATCAGCCTAAAAGTGGACAAAGGGGTGCAGAATGTCCAATTCTTTTGAGGTAAGCAGAGATATTTGGAGAATAAGTAGAGAGAAACATCACACAAAGAAATAGGGATCTATTTCAGGGATGAAAGAGCTAGAAACACTGATCAACAGCACATAGTCAGCTCCCATCTTCTCCTGAGAAGCAGGAATTCTGGAGACATTTTTCTAAGGCTTGGGAGCCTCTATGTCCTGTGTGAGAATGGGTTTAATGATCTAAAACTGTTTAAATGAGGAAGTTGGGTGTAACTTTGCATACGGCAAAGCAATGCAACAGATAACCAAGAGTGAAGGGAAGAGTGAATACATACAGCTGTAAAACTTGACTGTAACTGCCCTAGTACTGACCACTTTGGAAGTAGAATGGTCAGTCAAAAATGCCTTGGACTCTATAGAACCTTCATGGCTGCTCTTGGACTTGAAGTACCAGTTTGTGAAGCCATACTGCTAATGCCATATGGGGCCGCGGGGAGATGGTGCATTGTGGTTTGTGCCACTCTACAGCATTACTGAGAATTTTGAGTGTTTTGATCAATACACAGGAACCTGTAGCTAAAGGCTGTGTAGTGAAGTTGCCCATTCACACTGGAGGTGCTATGTTTGGATTTTCAAAGAACACAGAAAGAGTATTAACACTAAAAGTTTTAAGGAAGCATATAATTAACCCCCATCTGTTGATCCTTTCTTTTCTTTACTGAATCCCTGGAGCTGAACATTTCCCGTGAGATTACTGTGCTCTCCATGATTGGCTTCAGTTTTCTTTGATGTGTCTGTCTGGATCATGGGAAAAAAACATGACAAAGAATAGATTTTCCAACCTGCAGCTCTTCCGGTCTCCATTTGTAATATTGGCACAGCAAATTTCAGTTTTTCAGTTATCTATGGGGTCAACCAGAGATAAAATGCACTAGAAACAAAGCCAGCTTCAACTTGACTGTGGAGTCAACAGGAAAGAAAATAAAAGAGAGATTTGCTGTATCTATGAGCTCAGAGTGGTGTGTCTGATATTAATCACATTCCACCACAATTAATGTTGGACTGTGATTTGGCATGCAGCTTTGCACCAGCTGGAAATCACTAGTCATTTTCTTTTTAAAGTTTCAGCAATATATTTAGTAAAACTTAATATAAAAGTATGTATATGAGGTTAGCAATGGGCCCGAAGAAGACTCCATCAAGTGTTACACAGTGTAAAGAGTACGGACTTGGGGGCTCCTGAGACTCATGAACTTGCATAGCAATCCAAACATAAAAGGATTTGGCAGCTTAAACAACAAAGTCACGTTGAAATCTCACAGGAAAAAAGTCTGGCATTGAGGGTAAATGCATGGAGGGCATAAATGAAGATTTACTACTGCCTTGGTCAAAGTTATATTAAAAAACAGCTGAATGTTTTCGTTTCATGAAAGGTGATATGGTTACTTTAAAGAAGACGTGAGATTAGTCCATGACAATAGAAGATTTAAAAAAAAATGTATTTGGTACAGGGTCTCACTGAATAGCTTGAACTCATAGTGATCCTCCTGCTTTAGGCCTCCCCAGCGCTGGGATTCCAGGTGTGTACTAACACACCCAGTATCAGTGGCCGGCTCAGCATGCCTGATGGTGAGCCCAGTGTAAAAGAAAATTTTAAAAGAGAATTTTGGCATCTAATACAGGGGCAAATCACTTCCTGAAGGATGTACATTAAAATCACTCTAGAAAGATGAAAACAAATTCACTTTTTCTGAGCTTCATACAGTTTTTCCGAATTTCTTGTTTAGAATTTCTGTTGCCTGCTCTAATGCATGGTGTGATTATCTTTTATGTTACCCCATGATTTTTTTGGATAGGCTTTGATCTGCAAAAGTATCTTCAAAAACCACCTTTCACATTTTGCAAGAACTGGAAAGGCCAGGCTTTAGCTAACACAGGCCTGCTGCGAAGCGCGGGAATGTTTTTGGCGTCATTCCTTACAACTGCCTCGCTAAGTACTTTCCCTCATATTTCATGATTTGGTTGAAAACCCAATATGGTTGGGAAAAAGATGTGCATAAGTGAAGCATAATTATATTGATTCATGTTCAGCTGATAAAGATTTATTTGTCCTGAAGCCATAATAATGGCCAAGATTTGCCCATGATCAATATCCCTCAAGCCAATAAATCTTGGTATTAGCAACAAAAGCCAATATCTACTTAAACTTTTTTCAAAGTGTTCTTATAATATGCTGATGGCTTGAAACATGGAAACATATAAAACACAGTCTCTTGAGCTTTATGTTGACACTAAATTCGTATCTCCAAGAGTTAATATTTGGATTCCAGAGACACTAGAGCAACTGGTTCAAAGGGAGAGCTAATCACACGTTTTTTAGAAGAGCAAATAAGAGGAATGCATGGGAAAGCACTTTACTAAAATCTAACCATCATAGATATGTAAAGTGTAATAGGGTTTGGCAATAGATTTAAATTCTGCACAACATATTTGCATAACAACCTTTTGTAAAATGACCCGGAATGCAAAAAAAAAAAAAAAAAAAAAAAAGGAACATAAAATTAAAGGTAAACATATATGAAAGAAGAGGAAAGAGAAAGGATACAGACAGCATTTTAGTGGGTACCTAAGTTGTACCAAGAGCCCAGGACCTATTTCATGGTCTTACTGCTTCAATTTTCCCAGTGATCCGATCAAGTGCAACTCAAACACAAGCACAACTAGAATTCCTACTAGAACTGAGTTTCAGTTTAGGCTGAAGAGCTAGCTCCACAGTTTTAATTGACAGAGCTGAAAGTTGAATCCAGGCCTGCCTGATTGCAAACATTATGTTGCTTTTCTGCTACTATAACTAAAATATCCAACAGTCGCCTTCACAAGGCCACTTGGGCTTTGTTAGTGGTGTAGTAAAGCATGTTTCCACAGTTGCCTAACCGGTCTGGGCTGGTTTTGCCTTCTCACTCCTGTGGTATTTTTCCTTGCTACATTAATATACCCAGAAAATTTTATGGAAAGACACTAAATACTGGTGTCTGATCATCATAAAGAAGCAGCCAATGCAACTTGGTCCTTTGTAAGTGAAAAAGACTGTGCAATCAAAGCATGCTGAGATGTCTTTGACCCGGAGACGACCTGGTGGGTTCACATTTAGTTCTGCCACTTGTGACCAGGTGAACTTGGGCAAACTCTGTGTACTTGCCATCTGGCTGACAGAAAAGAAATTCTATGTTTTTGGACATAATGGAAGATCCAGTTCCACAATGAGCAGGGACTCTGGTGTTTTTGTGTGTGACACTTTACTAAGAAAATGTTAAGAGACTAATGTTTCAAGGTGGATGGAGCGGCATGAGGCGTTCACTCTTAATTTATGAGGTAAAAAAGTATTGTAACATGCTTACTCAAACATCACTTTTTAGATTAAAAACCCTGTCAAATTATTTTAAGCTTTTAATATATTCTTTTAGTTATTTATTTGTTGCTATTTTGAAATTACACAAACAGTTCAGGGCCATACATTACAAAAACTCAGATAACACCAAAGTAAAAACTGAAAGTATTTGTTTAGCATATTTTTCAAATCCTACTGTCATCCCTGGAGGTAGCCACTGCTATCAGTCTGAGTGGTGGATTAACTAATGGCCAACTTGTGACACCCTGTTGAGCTGAATCAGCACGGTGCTGGGTGAGGAAGGCCCACCTGAGGATTGTTGCCAACCATGTAAAAGGAGAACTGGAGGGGGGGGTGGGCTGCTGAGTTTCCTGGAGAAGCTTGTCCTGCTACTTTTCCTGATATGCACTAAGCAGCTATCATCAGAGAAGCTCAAGTTCTTGCTGCCTCTAAGGATGGCTGTGACTCTTTTCTAGGGAGCTCTGGTCCTTACCTTGACACTTCCTGGCACCAGTGCAGACTCCCTCAGCCGGGTGGCACAGATCTTTCATCTCACTGGTGCAGACTTTCTAGCTTCCACCACTGACATTTTGCCTCCTAGTGCAAATCCTTGATACAGATGCTCATGAGATGTTGTGGACTCTAGGTCTCCTCCTAATTAAATTAATTACCTAATTAATTTAAATAGGAATATTCTAATATTCCTATTTAAATGCATGAAAAACTGATGAGCTGGACTCATAGAGGACAGTTCCATGGACTTTAGGTCTTCACATGGACTCATGTAAGGTATTGCCATGGGATTTAGGCCCTTTGCTGGAGTTTTTGAGTCTCTCATATGTGGACCAATCTCTTGCACTCTTCTGTGTTTGACTTTTTGAGTAAATATTATAAAATACTCCTATAAATTATGTGTCCTGTGTTAAATCTTTTCCTTTGCAAACCCTGACTACAACAGTCTGGTATATTACATTCTGTATATTTGAAGAAGGAACAGGAATATCTGCACATGTATATATGACATGTGCAAGCACATAATTTTGTGGAAGATTTTTTATAACATAAGTATATCAGGCTTCAATTTTTTAATTCTTTTCTTTTTTGTTAATATATATTTGTCTTGGGGCTGTAGAGATGGCTCAGTGGTCTAAGGCACCTACTTAGAACAAGCTTGGCAAAGCATCAGGGACCGCAGTTCAATCCCCCAGCACCACATGCCAGCCAGCCCCGCCCCCTGGTGGGCTGAGCTGGCCACACACACACACCATACACTCTCTCTCTCTCTCTCTCTCTCTCTCTCTCAAATAAATAAAAAATAAAAAAAAATTAAAAAAAAATATATATATTTGTCTTAAGCCCAACAATTATCTTGTTGAACTAAAAGCTTTGCTACTTGGAGCATGTGTCAAGATTTCTTTCCTCAGCCAGATTGTAGGTTTAAAAGGTGATGCTTTTTGTAATATCAAACCACTTTCTTCAATTTTCTACTAATTTTTGTAAAACAATGAAGCAAAACATGCAATTATTTCAATATCTTTGTACAAATAAACACTGCTGTGCAGACAAAGAGGGAAACAGCTGAAGCACCGCCAGCAGCCACGGGGCAATGCTAATCCCAGTCATTTAAGGTATTTGTGCATTAACGACATCTAACTCAAGGAGAAGAAAAGAAGGTTCAAAACATACATATATTGTACAAATGCCTAAGTCATACCAAATTCCTTATAAAATTTGACTTCATGGGTGAAGAGAGAAAGGAGAGGAAGGAGAAACAAAAAGGTTCGAGAACTGATGTGTATATGTACCAATTCCCCACAATGAATGGAAGGCATTATGCATCACGGACATATAATAAAAATGTCTAAAAAGGGAAAATAAGAGGAAGAAAGTGAAGTCTTCTTTTGATAAAAAATACTGTTTCAAATTGCTCATGAATGCTTTCATGTTCACCCAGTGTAATGTGTTTGTGAAAGAGAGAGAGAGAGAGAGAGAGAGAGAGAGAGAGAGAGAGAGAGAGAGAAATTTATATCATCTGTTTGAAAATATCGTTTCTCTCTTGCATTGAATAAATGGGACTCATTTTATAATTAATACAATGTCTGTTAGTCTCTCTCTACGTACTTCAGATTAGTCTTCCTTGTGAATTTACTCTTAGGAAAGATAATAGGTTAAGAATGAGAAACCCAGACTTGTATGTTTTTTGTTTTTTGTTTTTTTTTTTTTTTTTTTTATAATCCCCAACAAAACACAGATGATAATCCAACCTGGCTAATGATTGAATTCTGTTCTACTTACCCTGAGCAATACCATCCAGTGAAAGGCAATGTCTTGATAGATCATTCATGGAAAACTAAAGTAATTACCATCATTCTAATATTCCTATTTAAATGCATGAAAAACTGATTAGCTAAAGGCGGCCCCATATATAGCAGAAATGGCATCTTCTTAATATTTATGCTAATGTACAAGGCATTTTACACAAAGGTTAGAGGTGACATATGGGTAAGAAATGGTCTTAAAAAAATGGTCTTAACATATACACTTATTTACTTACAATAATACATGACATGACTACTACTCCCTGAGAGAGGTTTAATAGGCACAGGATAGGTATGGAGAAATAATTCAATGTAAAATGCATCTGCATTCACGGGCATGGATATAAGCAGTTACAAGACATATTCTTGCAGAATCGCCACTCATGCTGAAGTGGAACCCCCACACCTCCAAGCTCTAGTTTTACAAGTAGATTTCAGTTCACTTTCAGCCTGAGGAGTCACATATTTAAAGTCCAAAGAGAATTTTGATGGAAATTGGAAAAGGTTTAATGAGTTAGCTGACTTTGAGCATTAGCGACCCCACATGTAAAGAAACTAAAAATGTTAAACTGATGCCATTTCAAATCTTAAGCAAGGAATGAAGAACTTGGCTTCAAAATTCAATTTGATTTTTCTGCTGTCATTTCCACATGGCTAACCCGCAGACGGAACACTGTTTTCTGCCAGCTTTCTAAGCACGCTCCAAGGTGAGCCTCCCCAGAAATGGTGCATAACAATAAGCACATCACAGAAGCAGCGCGTGAAGAACAAATAAAACATGAAATTACACATGGAAGGGAGAATCGCATACGCAGGCTAAGAGTGGGTTACTGCCAATGACGGATTTCAAATAAGCCCCTGATTTAATGACAATCTGAAGCCAGAGCCTGATTGAGGGCAATCAAATGCTTCTCTTTTTATCTGCTCCTAAGTCATTTTTTTAATGTGGAAAAAAACCCTGCTATTACAACATCAGCAATACGAGGCCACACAAAGATCTGAAAATAGAAAGGCCATTTCCACAAGCAATCATAGCACAATGCACATGCACACGTAAAGTGTGCTCAAGTGAGCAGGTAACCAATAGCAACTTTTTACTGAGCACGCTGGTGCAAACTCACAGGAGAGAGGGAATTTGCTCTTCACACAAGCATTCAAGCTTTTCTTCACTGGCACAACAGTCACTCACAAGAACCATGACTTTTGGATTTAAATATGAAAAACAACCAGATGATGTGCCCAGGGGAAAATGCGAACACCCTGGTGGGGACTCTCAGCTGGGTCTCTAAGGCAGGCGGTCCCCTCATGGTTCACACTGAGGATCTGCTGCTCACACTCATTTGTCACGTCCTGATCATTCTTTTATGTCCCAGTCTCCACATATACTCCATGAACCAAAATTCTGTGTTGCCTGTGAGCCTATTTCTTTCAGCATTTCACTAGCTGTTATGCAGTGCTGTTTTCTATGTGTCTGAATTGTTGCTCATGAGCCTCTGTCTTCAGAGAAGGATCTTTGTAGGAGGATCTGCTGTGATGAGTACTTGTTGAATTAGCATCATTTGGTTACAGGGTTTTGTCATCCTGTGACTATCATAGAATGTACTAGACCTAAAAGTTCTAGGTCAGATACCCAGTGTGGCCTCTTGGTACAACTGAGAGACTCTGAATATGGGCAGGATGAGGCTGCTGCTGGTGGTGACTCATCAGATTGGTTTAGAGTAGACTTCTACAGGGAAAGGAGTATACTCTAAAATAATGACAGGGAGAAAAGGATAATGAATATGTAAATCAGTAGCATTGTCATTAGTTGTCAAGTATCACATACTACACATAATTGTACATTCTATCCTTTTATACAATTGCCCGTGCAGTGAGTTTGTTTACACCAGTGTCACCAGAAGCATGGTGACAGGATACCTTGCACAACATTACAGTCACTAGGAGAGGGGAAAATTTCACCTCTATCATTATGTTACAGCGTCAGATCAGTTGCTGATGGAAACACAGCTCATATGGCACATGGCTGTATGCTGCTGGAGGGTGCATGTGTGCGTGTGTAAGTGTGGGTGAGCGTGTGTGCGTGTGTGCGTGCATGCATGCATGTGTGTGTGTGTTTTAATTGACTTGGAGGAAGGATGGAGAAGCCAATCCGTGCTCTTCTATTTCCAACTTGCCTGGAAAGACCCAGTTTAAATGCATCTTCCTCATGAGTGCGAATGGAAGTCTGAGAGGAAAAATGTGCCAATCTTCCGTGTGGCCCATATTCTACAGGGCAAGGAGAAGAAAGGTGGCCTTGTTTCCTCACCCAAAGGATCTCCTAGAAGATGGCTGTTGGATAAGCTCCTAAATTCTTGTCATTTGACCTCACTCCTTTCCTGCCAGTCCTTGGAGTTCCTTGCCAATCCTAAGCCCACCTTCCTCATGGGACCCTTGTTCAAGGTAAAGAACAGACATTTTTGTGTGAAACATCAAGAACCCAGTTTTCTCAGTAACTTGGGCAGGGAAAGAGAATTGAAGAGTGTTAAAAACAATCACTGTGGCCAGGTACATTCATTCCCTGCCTGATGCCTAAGGCTTTCTCTGCAGCACACAGCCGTATCCCCAGCTGTTCCAAGTAGCTACATGTTTAAAGTTAAATGGAAAGCGAAGTCTGCTGCTAAGTTTAGCTCTTTTGATGGAATCCTTGGGAGATTATTACTTCCTTCTGGCTATATCAGGGCCCCTCTTTTCCCATACCTATCAAACGCCTTTGAAGTTTTACTTTATTTGAAATATTGTACAGTAAGTGCACTCAGTGTGCTAATGGGCTGCATGGATTAATGGAGCAAATAGTTGCTTAAATTTAATTTAAAAGTAGTTCAGATAAAGACCTAGAAAATTAGTACTGGGGTTAAGGATGGAACCTACTGAGCCATGCCTGACTAGAGGGAAGGATAAGGGAGGAGGAGGGCTCTTCCCTGCTCCCCTCACCTCTAAGAAGGAGAGGACTTCGTTGAGTGCCTTTGTGTAGCCAGAGGGGATCCTGGGGTAAGGATATATATATATATATATATATATATATATATATATATATATATGAATCAAATGTAGCTCTGCTCTGCTCTCCTGCAATGGGTATGTGTGGACCACTACCGCTATCCTTTGCTCTTTACTATTTATCATATGCAAGCATTGGCTGCTTAAACAACTAGTATACTTATACTGCAAAAGAAGAAAAATGTTTTGCCACAGCTATACCAGGAGTATAGGAGTATAGGAAAAAGCATCGAATGCCTTGATACGCACAGATTTTTCTGTGTGCTGTTCCTATTTAGTGCTTTCAATGGATTTCAGCGATCCAGCTGTACCTCATTACCCTTTTTACAACACTCTGCAGTGAGTTCTAATCCATAATCAGCCATCTTTTCTAATTCCAGGTCACACAGTTTGCTTAAGCAGCCTCAATGAATGAAGCATCCTCAAGTTTTATGTTTAGTGAAATCTAAAAAAGAGAAAAGTGTCTAAAGGAAACAGCTAACCCAACACCCAGTTCATAAAGCAAACCAATAATACTATAGGTAACTCAGTGGGGCTTGCTATCCTTCTCGGTTCTTTTTTGTTTTATTTCCTGAAGCCTTCCTTGACAATCTTGGCCAGATAAGGTTATCCCCAGTATGCCATAATGAAGTGAGTGTTCTGGGCAGTCTTCTACCATGGCCTCCCACAAAGCAAGAATGAACAAGAACGTGAAAACTACCAATCTCATTTGTCAAGCTAAACAAAGTATAAAATAAATAAAGCTGGGATGTGCTGAAGGAGGGCATAAGAACGATTCACAAACACTCTACTGGAAATACAACTTTGCAAAAAGGCAAAAGTTTCACTATGGTGTACATATTTCCATTTCAATGCTTTGCTATTCTCAAGTAAACATTACTCTTTGGAGAATTTTTCCTTGAATTTTAGTAAGGTTGACAGACTCAAACAATATAAATGTAGCTTAGAATTGAAATTTAGAATCTATACCTCCACCCATAAAACTAATGAGATGCTGTGTTAGTTTGGGTTTCTCAGAGAGGTGGGACTAATAGATTATGTTTGCAGTGTTTATTAGGTCGCTGAGTTACATGATTGCAGATCCCTAGTAGTCCCAGGAGAGATGATCCTCAGGCTGAGATCTTGGAATGCCAGGAGCATGGCTTAATTTCTGTCCAAAGGTCTTAGAACCTGGGAAACTGCAATGGAAGACTAAAAGCCATAGTACCTGGGGAGAAGTCCACTGATATAAGCCCTGGAATCCAAAACCTAACAAAGCAGGAGACAAATGAGTGTGTTCCAGACCTCAGGTGAATGTACCAATTTGCCATCTTAGTTGAGTTTTCCAGACCTGGCCAATTGGATGGTACATACCCACAGTAGAGGTGGATATTTCTCTACTTGATTTAAGCAGATTCACATGCTGATTGCCTCAGGAAGTATCCTCAAAATCACGCCAAAAATTTAATCCTTTTCAGGGCTTTTAAGAATTCCTTAATCCAGTCACATGGACACTCAAAGTGAACCATCGCATGTTTAAATTATGCTAGCTCAGACAAGGCCAAAGGAGGAAGACTCACGCTTTCCTTTCTCTGCCTTCTTCTAGGTGCATTGGAAGTATTGCTTCGCTTCTGGAAACCCAGTACCTCCAACAGTGCCTGGCACAGAGTAGGTACCCACCAAGTCCTTGTCCAATGGAGGAGTGACTGAAGTAATATCAGATTCAGTTGACTACATGCCTTCCACTTGAACTGTATGAAAACCACACAGAGTTGTCTTCGTTTACTTTGCATTATTGGTACATTTTTGTAGTTGGTGCAGTTTACCATCATTTTGGGAAGTGGTTACATGCACGGGCTACTGCTTAGTTTGTTTTATCCACTTCCCTTTCTTCCCCCCACTTCCCCAGTCACCTTTTTTTGTACCTGTTAATGCTATTTGTCTTAGCTCATGCAATGGCTTACAGTAGTCACATTTAGATTCCTAGGTTCCTGTACATGGCATGTCTTTATTCCTTTCATTTCCCCTTCCCTCTCTCCTTGTTCACTTTTACCACTTCCAACTTGACAATAATCACTATGCAGCTCAGACTCGTGTGATCCTCCTGTTTTCAGCCTCCGCAGTGCTGGGATTACTGGCATGCACCACCAGGCCCTCAGCACACACAGGGGTGGGGCCAGCAAGGCGCAGTACCAGGGATAAAACCCCGGTCCCTATACTTGTCTAAGCAGGCCTTTAGTCCACTGAGCTACCTCGCCAGCCCTCTTGACAATTCTCATACAAAGAAGTAGCTGATTCTTTACAGCGGCAAAAGACACAGGATAACTAATTTTTAATTTAATTTAACAGAGATTACAGACTAAAAAGAAAACAAGTTTGGGGCCTGTTCATTTTGATTTTCTGTTATTTCTTAAGGGCTTACTAATAGCCCTTAATCAACAAAGTGAAATAAATGCTGTCATTCATTAGTAATTCACTGGCTAATTTACTAGTTTCTCCTTAAAGAAGATTATTGTAGAATTTAAATTCAGTATTGCCTGGCATATAACCCTTAATACATTTGAGAGTATTGTTAAAAAAATAAAGTCCATTCAGCTAGCTACAAAATTACTCTTTATAATGCTGAAAATCTAAATGGTCTGTGCTAATAGAAGTGAGTATATTTTGAGTGCAGTCAATGGGATTTTTAAATTAACATTTTATTTTCAGGTCATTGTAAATTTATAGTTGTAAGAAATAATGCAGAGGAATCAGATATAACTTTACCCAGTTTTATCCAAGGAAAAAATTTTATAAAACTACATATATTATAAAACAACAGTCTGCATATTGACATTGACAAAGACAAGAGACTCAACATTTATGTCTCCACAAGTCTCCCTTATGTTGCCTTATTTTAGCTTCACCCACTTTTCTCTCGTTTCCATCCCACTTGAACCCCTGTAAACTACTAATTTGTTCTCTGAATTTTTCATTTTAATAATGTGATACAAACAGAACCATACGTATGACTTCTTCACTAGCATAATTCTCTCGTGACTCAGTTATGTAGTTGTTCATATCAATAGATTGTTTCTTTTTATGTCTAAGAAGTGTTTCATAATATGAATGTCTTGCTCTTTATCTATCTACAGATGGACACCTGGATTGCTTCAAGTTTTAGTTATCATGAGTAAAGTTACCACAATCATTTATGTATAAGATTTTGTGTGGATGTGAATGCAAATTTGAATTTCTCTGGAATGAACATCCAAGAGGGCAATTCCTGAGTGAAATGGAACTTGTAGGCTAACTTTTTTTTCCATTTGCCCAAGAAACATTTATTGAGGGTCTGATACTCTTCCAAGTTCTAGCAACACTTAAGTGAATAGACAAAATTCCTTGCCCTCTTGTAGCTCATATTTCAACGTAGGATACAGACAAGTAAATAAATTTTGTACACAGTGTGTCAGATATTAATAAGGGGGCAGTTGTAGGCTAATTTTTAACACACTATTGAGCTAGTTCCCAAGTGGTTGTGTCACTGTACCTTCCCCCCAGTGGTATATGAGAGCTCCAGGTAGTCTACATCCTTGCCAGCATTTTCTGCTTTCACTAAACGTATATTTTTAAGTTACTTTCATAGTGTTGTGGTACTTTAATGTACATTTCCCTAGTGCTGGACTCTTCATGTACTTACTTATCATCCATATATCCTTTTTGGTGAACTGTCCCTTTATGCCTGTTTTCTAATTTGTTTTTAAATATCTATTTTCTACAGTTCTTCCCCCTGGGAAATAATCTTTTGCCAGATATGTGGTTTGTAAGTATTTCCTCCCACACTGTATACTGGCATTTTATCTTTTAAAAAAAACTTTTCACAAAAGGAATGTTGTGGGACTGTCCTGCTTCAAGGTTGTATATGGTTAGATTTTTGGACTTACATGTAAAAATAAGAATTATATAATTCTTTATGCCTATTTTAAAAATATATTCTAATTTTTAAATGTTTTTTCATCATATTCTGTAGGAACTTAAATTTCAACATATCAATACTTGATGAAAAATACCTGTTCCATGGTATGCTTAAGATGTTTGATATTCAGACAGATAGTGAGGTTAGGCTTAACAGCCTAGGTTGTATGACAATAACAATAAACTTCTCTTCTGGAGGGTTAACAACCTAAGTTTGCAGACCAAAATTAGAGAAAAAGGAGGGCCACAAGGAAGCCAACATTTTGGCGCTAGCTTTCCAAGGTCAATTAAGACTCAGGACACATGAGAACTTGTACTGTAACGTCACATAACTCAGTAGTGTCTCAAATTTTCTGATCAAGGAGATTATGGGGCCAAAGAGGAAAGTGATCAATGATGTAGAGTGTGCCTAAGGAGGGTCACATGGAGAGAAAACATTCTCTCAGGCTTTCACAGAGAGCACATTGGCCAAGCAATGGCCATGACTCATCCACATGGCTGACACTGACAAAGGTTCTACAATCTGAGGTACAGGATCTCAAGATAAATCCTGAGGGGATTTCACTGACCTTATCAGACCCAAAAGCTACAATTCTTTTTGTATAGGTCCTGCTTTATTGTGGTCTTAACCATCCAGCAGAAAAGTATAAAAACAAAGTATAAGAAGTAAAGCCATACTGTTATGTTGAGCTGTAGGGCACTCAGGTTAACAAGTTCTGACATTGCCAGTGACCTAATACTATTATGGACTACTGGATTCTTTTAGAATACTTTGCTGAGTTAACACACCTATAATATTCAAATAATGGAACTAAACAACAACAACAAAAGGATACAGATGAATGTCCATTTTGTATTGTGTATTCAAAATGGTTAGAATAGATATATAGTTACATTCTCTTAATGAATAGATTAATTTGTTGTAATAGTGTTTGTAAATAGGATATGATGTCTGCACCTTGTACAGCAATTAACCACTAGGAAGAATGTATGCAATGTGATAATTATTGAAACTGTCCTACCAACTTGGTTTGAAACTATCTCATTGCTATTTGTTTCTCAATAAAATTATGGGAGAAAAAAAACTTTTCACAGAACAAAAGTTTTATATTTTGGTGAAACCCTTTGTTATCAAATTTTCCTTTTAATGGATTATACTTTTGTGCTAACATTAAGAACTTCTGTATAGCTTTAAATGTCAATGATCCTGCTCACCTTCTTGCCAAATTTAATTTCATCCAGCTGTGGTAGTACATTCCTGTAATCCCAGAACTGTGGAAGACAGGCAGGAGGATTGAAGTATAAATAAGCCCAGCCTGGGAAATTTAGTGACTTTAGTGAGACCCTGTCTTGAAATTATATAAAAGAAAAGAAATAAAAAGTCTAAAGATGTAACTTCAAGTGAAGGCCTTGTAGTACTATTACCACAAAAATAATTAGTTTTAGATTTTTACATTCAAGTTCATGATCTAATTAAGAGTTAACATTTCATAAGCCAAGAGACTAAAGTCAAGGATCATTTTTGCTGATTTGGCTGTCCAACAACTTTGGCTTCATTCATGGAAAAGCGTATCTCTCCCCTGTTGAATTGCTTTTGCACCTTTGTCAGCAACAGTTAGACATTATTTTTGTGGGACTATATCTGGGTTGTGTTTTCAGATTTGTTGATCTATGTATCTGTGAACAAGTATTTTTGCCTTTTCCTGGAACTTAAGGGGAACATAATTAGCCTTCTGTCATCAAGTAGGATTTGAGCTGAAGGTTTTTGGTAGATACTCCCTATCAAGATGTAGAGACTCTTCTCTAGTTTGATTTTTCTTAAAGTATTATCTTTAATTGAGAATGGACGCTAATTTTGCCAAATGTATTTTCTATGTCAATTATAGTTTGTCTTTTCAAGGGACTTTTGATTTTTGCCTAATGATATGGTTAATTATATTGAATCAATCTGTTATCTCTAGAATAGACTCAACTTACTCATGGAGTATAATTATTTCATATTGCTGATTTCTAAACTTTATTATTTTGCTGAGAACTTTCACATCTACATTCATGAAGAATATATTACTTTCTAGATTTCTTTCTTGTACAATCAGTCTATTTGGCACAAAGGAAGTGCTATCTTATATTTTCTGCAAGAGAGTGTATAGCATTGATGCTAGTTTTGAAATATTCATGGTAAATCCACTAAAATTGATTTTTAAAGAAGTTATGGAAAAAAAAGAAGTTGTGGTACTGTTCAAATGATCTATTTCATATTGGATAAATTATGGAAGATTGCGTTTTTAAAGAAATTTACCCATTTCATCTAAATTGCAAAGTTTATGTGCAGGGAGTTTCTTTTTAAAAATTGTTTTTCCTTTGTTTTCATTTGTAGTTTACAATAAGTTTGAATATGTTTGGACTGAATTTTACCCCTGTCCTTACTATGCTCAGATGTTTAAATTCTAATCCCCACCACCAATGACTTAGATAAGGTCATTTCAATGTGACCTTATTTGGAGATACTGCAATTCTTATAGAAGCAATCAAGTAAAGGAAGTTAATTAGGATGGGCCTGCATTCAGTGTGACTAGATTCCTGTGAGTTCAAGGCTAGTCTGAACTGCACAGTGAGGCCCTGTGGGGGGGGGGAGAGGGAGAAAAAGAGAGAGAGAGAGAGAGAGAGAGAGAGAGAGACTTTGAAAACAGAGATAAGGATGGAGAAGCAATGTGAGGAGGGGAAGCAATGTGAAGAAATGTGGGAAGAAAACAGTGATCCATAAGCTCAGATGAGCAGCCTGGAACAGACCTTCCATCACAGCCCTGGGGAGGTACCAGATCTACTGACATTCTTTCTTTTAGGATTCAAGCTGGCACTGTGAGAAAATAAATTTCTGTTACTTAAGTCATGTAGAGTGTGCTTCTTTGTTATGGCATCTCTGAAAACTAGCACTGAAGCTCAGAAGTAGCATCTACAATTTTGTTCTTTAAAATTTTTATTTGGTACATGGTCTCACTACACAGCTTGGACTTGTAGTGATTCTCCTGTTTTCAGTTTCACCAGTTCTGGAGTTACAGGCATATACCACCATTCCTGAACTTGGTGACTGGCTCAGTGGGCTTGGTGGCAGGGATGGGTGCCAGGAATTGAACCCTGGTCCCTG
>NW_004524805.1:2074937-2086885 GCF_000260255.1 Octodon degus
TTCTTCTTCTTCTTCTTCTTCTTCTTCTTCTTCTTCTTCTTCTTCTTCTTCTTCTTCTTCCTTTTGTCAGGCTTTGCCATTTCTACTTTTTAAAAAAATTTGGTCTTTATTTATTAGTTTCCACCTTTCAGATTCATTACTGTCTTGTCTTATTTCTGCCTTCTGCTTATTTTGCATTTATTTTGCTTTTCTTTTTCTAGGTTCCTGGGGTGGGAACTTAGAATGTAGACTTGAAGGTTTCTTCATTTTTAGTGTGTGCACTTAGCACTGTAAATTTTGTCTCAGCACTGCGTTTATGGTATGGTATCCTACAAATTTTAATCTACTTTCCTATTCATTCAGCTGATTTTTAAAATTTCTCTTGACAGTTTCTATTTGACTGGTAGATTATGCTTGATCTTACCCAAAAGGTTGAGAAACAAATGACTGGTAGGTTATTTGGAAGTGTGTTGTATGCTGGATATAGTGATGTGCACCTCTAATTCCAACACTTAGCAGGCTAAGAAGGAGTATCCTTGAAAATTTGAGCCCAGCCTGAACTACCTAGCAAGACCCTGTCTCAAAAAGGAGTAGTGTATTTTATAGTTTGTAGTGTTTCAAGATTTTCTTTTTTAATTTTTTATTAATTTTAATGAGAAAGAAATGGCAATGACAGAGTTTCAAAACCAACTAGCAGGATAGTTTCAAAAATTAATACATTGCATATTGCTATCTTGTAGTAGTTATTCAGAGTACAAGATGCAGACATGTATCTTGTCTAAACAATATTAGTACAAATCTTTCTTCTCATTGAACTAAGAGAAAGTAGCTGTATATATATCCTAACTATTTTGTATATACATACATATTTCTTTTTCTACTACAAAATGGTCCTTAATTTTATCCCCCTTTTTTGCTTTGTTTTGACAGAGATGGGTGTTCCATTGCTGTTAGAGAAGCTGTATTTGGAGATGTCTTTAAAGAACCTTTTTTTCTTCTTCTTCTTCTTTTTTTTTTTTTTTCTTTTGACAGAACTGGGGGTTGAACTCAGGCCCTTGTGCTTGCCAGGCATGCACATATTCTACTGAGCCATCTCCCCAGGCCCATAAAGAACCTTTTCATACTAGATGCCAGTTCCAATATTGTAAGTACTTGAATTCAGAAAAATAACCCAATACAGTCCAATGGTCCATAATAGTAGTGGGTTATCAGTAGAACTGGCAATTGTCAGAAGTTGTTCACTTCAGCCTTTTACAGTTCAGCATATTAATATGGCACTTCTTTTTATACCTCATGGTTATAGTTTTCTGCTGGATGATTAAGATCAATTTAAGGCACGACCTATGTAACTAAAACTGTAATTTTTGTATCTGACAAGATCAGTCAAATACCCTCAGGATTTAGCCTAAAACCATGTACAGCAGCTTGTAAATCTTTGTCAGTGTCAGTCATGTGGATGAGTCATGGCCATTGTTTGACCCAATTGTTATCTGTGAAAGCTTGAGAGAATGTTTTCTCTCTAGGTGACTCTCCTTAGGCACAGTGTACATCATCAATCACTTTCTTCTGTGGCTCCATAATCTCCTTGAACAGAAAATTTGGGACACCACTGAGTTACAGGTTGTCACAGCACAGGTTCTCTTATGTCCTGAGTGCTCACTGACCTTGAAGGGCTAGGGCAAGAATTTTGGCTATCCTTGTAGCCCCTCTATTTCTCTAATTTTTGTTCTTCAAACTAGTTGTTAACCATCCAAAAGAGAAGCTAAATGATATTATTATGCTGTAACAGAGGCAGTTGAAAGATTTCATTTTTTCTTATGATCTTATTTTACCTCATTATGTACATGGAAAACACTCTATATGGCTTCAATTATTTTAAGTTTCTTGAAGTTTATTTTTATGGCCCATAATGGTCCATTTTTGGTGCACACTAGAATAGAATACATACTCTGCTACTTTTGGTCAGACTTAGCTACAAATATTAATTCAATGCTGTGGTTGATTATGTTAATTTCTTCTTTGTCCTTGATAGCTTTCTTTCTAATCATTTGAGTGATTTTTTTTTTTGCCAGAGAAGTGTTTAAGTCTCCAAATGCAACAGTTCTGAATCCTTTCTGTACTTTCAGTTTTCTTTTCAGATATTTTGTGTAGTGCAGACTTTTCAGCTGGTTGTGCTGAAAAGGAGCCCTGTATGAATGGTGTGAGGGTGAGGGAGAAGCCTCCTCTAATGTTCCTATTAAATTACAGTCTTGTGAGTCTGTGTCCCTGGAATGTGGCTTTTACAAGTATTCATCAACTTCCTCTCACACAAGTAAGACAAGGAGACTAACAGTGCCTTGCACTCTTGGATAGGGATGAGAGTAAAATAAGCAGTTGTTGTCCAACATCTGTACCTTTTGTGTTCTTTTGGTTAAAGACAGCAGGGATTGGTTGGGGCCGTTTTCATTGCTTCCACTGGCATTTCTAAATTATCTATTTATTTTTCAATAATAACTTTGGGAATGTAGGGAATAAAAAGATTTGTCATGTTTCATTTCTTGGCTTCCAAGTCCCTAGCTGCTGTCTTCTCTCTACCTATTAGATCCTTTTCTTGTTTGTTTCATGTATCATGTCCACAGCTTTTAGTTATAATTAGCAGAAAGAATGCAGAAAAGTATGTCCACATCTTTCCACAAGTAGAAGTCATTTAGGTACTGAAGTTTGTAAAGATTACAAGTATATGCACTTTGGCTAAAATTTGCTATCTCCTTTGATATTATAATATTATGAAGAGTCTGTTTAGAAAATTGAAATATTTGAAACTTGTTTTTATTATTTACTAATGTGACTCTCCTCTTCACTGACCTTTGTTTCTCTAACTATCCTCTTCTTTTAGTGTGAGACACACTTATGTTGCGTAGTGAGTCTCTATGTCCTAAGCAATATTTAAATTAATTGAGTCTTGATCACTACTACCCAGGGGTTGCTGATACTTACACCAACTTCGAATCTCATTTTATTTTATAATGTGTTCAAATTGAAAAGGAATTTGTATAAAAGCACCTAACTGTACATTACTTTGATCTTAAGACATAAGAATATAGAAAAGACAGCTGTGGAACTCACAGTACTCTGCTAGTACATTGCCTAGTATGTGGCAGACAATAAATATCTGTGGATGAATGAGTAAAGATGACACTGGGTATTTTGGTAAAGACATCATTCCCTTTGAAATAAGAGTTTTATAACAAAGATATAAATGAATTCTGGGCCGAGGAGATGTCTCAGTGGAATAAGCGCTTCCCTGGCAAGTACAAGGGCCTGAGTTCAATCCCTGGTTCCATTAAAAAAAAAAAAAAAGAATTCTGAAAATCCCTCAAAGGAATGTATAGTTATATATAGGAAAATAGTTTATGAACCAATACATAAAAGTGCTGTTGGCTTATAATTTGTTTTTATTTTTTATTTTATTTTATTTTTCCATAATTTTATTAATAAACAAATAGCGATGAGACAGTTTCAAACCAAATTGGTAGGACAGTTTCAATAACTAACACATTGCATGCATTCTTCCTAGTGGTTATTTGTTGTACAAGATGTGCACATGATATTCTACTTACAAACTCTATTAGAAAAAATCCCTCTATTCATTAAGAGAATGTAACTATATATCTATCCTAACCATTTTGAATACACAGATACAAAATGGACATTCATCTGTATTCCCTTTTTTGTTCAGTTCTGTTATTATAGGTGTGTTAACTCAGCAAAATATTCTAAAAGAATCCAGTAGTCCATAATAGTATTGGGGCTTCCGTTTGACTGGCAATGTTAGAAATTGTTGACCTGAGTCCCCTACAGCTCAACATAACAGCATGGCTTTACTTTTTATATTTTGTTTTAATACTTTTATGCTGGATGGTTAAGACCAAGATAAAGCAAGACCTATGCAAGATCCAAAATCTATAATTTGTTTTTAAAGAGCAGACTATTGGAGGAAAGAAAGCTTCTGTCCAAGAGAGGGACAAAAGGGGGGACCTGAGCAGATTGTCCCCTTATAAGCTTATGATTAGTCTTATGTATGGTACATATACAAATTATTGAAAGGTTCTTTAAGGATCAAATAGCTTTTTTTCTTTTTTTAACATCATACAAAGCATGAGAAATATAGTAGTTACAAAGTTACCCTTTTTACTCACATTAAACTGAGTTAATAGTTAAGCCTCTGGAACACATTGAATGTTCTTTCTTCAAAAGACATTAAAGGGTTTGACCACTGTCAGCAAACTAATTCATTTTTAAGTACACAAATGTCTTTTTTTCCTGTTCCTGCTTTTCTAGGCCTCAGGACAGACTGCTTCCAAACAGCAGAGACCTTTCATACTGGGACTCTCCTGAGTTCTGTAAACTAAGCCTCACTGACAGGCAGAGTAAGCAGAGACCTGGGCTGTGACCCACCTGAAGCAAACCTGGTTCTTTCTGCCCAGCAAGCAAGTGTCAGTCAAGTCCTTTCATGTTTTTTGCAGGCAATGATGTTGCTCCAGTTAGTTACAAATAGACAAGCCACATAAGAGAAACTCTTTTGATCATTGAAAAATATTTAGAGTAAAGGAAAGAAATTCTACATCAGGATGTTCGTTTGGTAACACTAAATACTTTCAGAAAAGAAGGAGAGATGTGCAGGAAATCTCAACTTCATTCCTTTAGCAGCAAGTGAAAATGTGCCATAGTCACAAAGGAAAAGGATGCATGGTTCTACCTTTTTAGGTCTTCCTTGTGTCATTTTTCTGTGGCATCTTCCAGCTATCTTACTTAAAATTTTACTTATCCTTTCTACTCTTAATTGCCAACACAAAAGTTTAAAATTATCCCCTTCCTCCTTTTCCCACCATAGTTTTCTCCAAAGCAATTTTCACCGTCTCATTAATTTCTGTTTCCCTTGTCCATGCTGTTCCTGTTCTCTCTCACAGAGTGGGCTGTCGTCTTTGCTCCCTGCTGTGTCCACCATCATCCCTGGCATGTTGTAGATGCCCAACCAGTGTTCACAGAATCAAAATTGAATGAATCCTCAAGAAAGATTCAATTGCCACAAAGAATTTAGCTAACAAGATGATGTCTACCTTGAATAATTCAGATGCTGCTCATCACAGGGGAAACTAAGGCAAAGGAGACAAATCTCTGATCTAGGAATAAGACAAGTCTGAGGTGGCAATTCTGGATGTGTTAACTGAGTAACAGATGTCACTTGGCCTCTCTGTGTTTCAGTTTCTGATCCCTAACTGAAGACTAATCTAGAGGATCTTTAATGCTCTTGTAAACTCCAAAATCAAGCTACTTGCTGGTTGATTATTTTCTGACCTGCAAGAGATTTGGAGCCCAGAGTCTTGGAAAAATGCAGATGATTTAAATTACTAGTTCTATCATATATTTTATAACACTGGTGGCACAAGTTCGATTACAAAAATGCTCAAAAAGTTTAACTGGTAGCTAATATAGAGAAAAAAAGCAGAGTAAAATATTAGAACAAAACAAATTAAAAGAAGAAAAATAAATGAAAGTGTGGGGAACTATTATATAACAGAAACCACATAGAAAGGTTTACATTATCAAGAGAGATAAATTTCTAACACCATGTGCTGATCACAATCACATAATGAATCACAATTTACAAGTGAGTTTTTTTCAATTAGACTTGGTACATCGAATTGTTCTAGCAGATCATGTGTTTAAATGACTTCTGAGTCTTCAGTAGTAATAGTAAACAGCTTAGCACGTGAACCTTGAGATTACTGCCTTGCTATAAAAGAAGCTGATTTTACTTCCTTAAGTTAAATTATTTTGTGGGGCCAGCAGGATAGCTCAGCGGACTAAGCACCTGCTTAGGCAAGCACAGGGACTAGGGTTTGATCCCTGGCACCTTGCTGGCCCCACCCCCGGGTGTGCTGAGCCGGCCACCTGGGCGTGGAGGCACATGCCTGTAATTCCAGCCCTGGTGAGGCTGAAGCAGGAGGACTACTATGAGTCCAAGCTGCATAGTGAGAAGCTGTACCAAATACATTTAAAGAAAAAAAAATTTGTGAGACACTGTAAGGCTCATGAGTGTCCTTCTCTTTGATTCTTTTTTAATACACTTTTCTTTGCTCTTTTCCAATCATAAGTCATTCTCTCAATAGAATCTCTGCTAACATATAAAGTGATTGGTACCATGTACATATTTACTGTCACTTTTTATAAAAAGACCATATATTTTTAGCCATGACAAGATACCAGCTGGCTAATTTAGAATGCCTGCTGAACATTTGAGGAAAAGTAATCGTTTTATTTTTCACAGGCATATTTAGAAGGCACATGCTGAATATGAATGATTATAAATATCAGAATTATACAGATGTGTTGGGGGTGTCCAAATGTTTTCATAAGAAATACACAGAAATTCTCTTCACAGCTCTCTGGTGGTTTTGAGAAAAGCAATTTAGAAATACTTTTTAAGCCACAAATGAAGATTGACCAAAACTGTGTATGTGGTATAACAAATTTTTAAAGTACCATTTTACTATTAATAAAGCATTGGAGCATTATAAAATAATTTTTTATTTATTGTCATGACATATGGTTTCTAAGTATAATAGCTTAATTATTATTAAACCCAGTCTCTCTACTGATTATTCAGCAAACCAATGTGTGAAATTTCATTATTATTGCATTCACACATTAGTGATTAATTTCACAGTCTAATTTAAAATTTGGGAATCCTATATTATGTCTCTAAATACAAAAATCACATGATTTATGGAGTGCGAGATGAAAACATTGTAAGTTTTATTTGATTTGCTTTATTTCATTCTTTTCAATTTCTACTTTTGATATTATAAATGGTATTGCAATGCTATATGTAGATAATGTATAAATAAGTAAACATACAGTAAAGAATGTATAATAAAGACATACACAGTGAAAAAAGGACCACTATTTTGGAAAAACTGAGTCTCAAATATAGAAGACCCTTACAACCAGCAAAATCAAGATTTTTCTTTACTAAAATAGACATCTTAGGGATTGGCGAGTAAGCTCAGCAGACTAAAGCACCTGCTTAGGCAAGCCTAGGCAAGCTCAGGTACTGTGGTTCGATGCTCAGCACCTCATGCCAGTTACTCTGGCTACTGAGCCGGCCAGAGTCCGAGTGTGGTGGCATATGCCTGTACTCCCAGAGCTGGGGAGGCTGAAAGCAGGAGGATCACCATGAGTGCAAGATGCATAGTGAGACCCTTCAACAACCAAATATATTTTTAAAAAAACAGACATATTAAATCCTCATGCATTTGAAATTAGTATTGTTTAAATCTGCACACAGCTTGTGCCAATGGATTTGACTGTCTGATTTCCTTGAGTTGAAAGCAGGAGGTCATATGGGGTTGGAGAGTGTAAATAATAGGGCGGCAGTGACAGGAGGAAGCTGAGGAGTAAAAGGGAATTAAAAATAATCATCAACTGCTATAGCACATTAAAAATTAACTAGAAATGAGCCATATATTTGTATTTGAGGGTTAAAACCATAAATGCTCTGGGAAGAAATAAGATCTTCAAAATCTTTGTGTTAGCAGATATATTTAAAATGGCACACAAAAGGTATAAGCCATACAAGGAACCTTTGATAAATCAGTATTAATCAAATTGTAAAACTTTGTTTTTTGAAACATATCATCAGGAAATGAGAAAACAAATATCAGAAAGAGAAAATATTCACAGTATAAAAATGAGACAAAGGACTCATATATAGAAGTTATATTTAAACAAATCTCATAATTCAGTAACAGAAAAAACTCCATCTAGAGTGGCAAAAGATTTGAACAGGTATTTCACAATAAATAAAATGTGAAGTTCATAGAAATATGCTCAATATCATTACTCATCATGGGAGTGCAAGTTAAAGTCAAACCGATATATTTATATGTGTCCTTAGAACAGCTACAACTTTTTAAGAAACCAGTCGTAGCAAGTGTTGATGAGCATGTAATATAACTAGAACTTTCATCTCTGCTGGTGGGCATGGAAAATGGTACAGCTACTTTAGCATGGATGCAATTAACATATAAACCAGCAATCCCTTTCCCAGATATTTCCCTCAAACAAAGGAAATATATATGGCATCCCTGGAAATCCGGCTAACCAAATATTCACAGCAGTTTCAAGCACACTAATGAACAATTCTAAATAACTTGAATGCTACCAATAGGTGAGTAGATAAACGTATTGTGATACACACACAAAGTGGAACACTATTTAGTAAAAGAGAAACAACCCTCGATATCACTGACACATCTACCACATGGATGAGTCCTAAAAGCATAATGCTTAGATGAAGAAACTAGACAGAAAAATATGAGAGATAAATGTATATTATGATATATCTCTGCTTCCTTAGCGGTTGACTAGGTTTTAGAAAGATGAAGGGATGACTCGAGAGAGTCCCCATGGGGATTTGGGCAAATTGAACGTCTAGTCTGTGAGGTAGTATCGTGCGTGCATGCAACTATGGAAACATTCAAAAATACTTAAAGGCACACAGTTGATAGCATATAAATTATAACTCACTAGGTGTGATTAAGAAAAGGAAGAGATAGACAAGCTCGAAAACATACGCAGCTTTAATTATAAAATATGAGGGAATCCGTGCCTTTCCAATGGTCATAAACAGCTCAGATGGTAAAAGCGCAGGCTGCCGTGCTCAGCTGCCTGCGGGGTGACTTCGGCAGAGCAAATCCTCATTCTGTCTCTCAGCTGGTATCTATTATAAAAGACGATGGTAATAGTACTTACTTCATAAAGTTGTGAAATTAATGAGAAAATGTATGTGAAAGTATTTTTCAGTAATTAAGTCTTACTATTTTCACTAACTGCTGAGAGAATCATAACATATATTTAATGCAGAGGAAAACTCAGAGTTATAAACAGATCAAATTAAATTCAGCTTTATACTGGTTAAGGAATTATGATATAATAGAACAGATTTTTATAAAGATTTACATTTAAAGTGGTTCAAATGCCCTATCAAAACCATTTTACCTTGTCATTCTTTCTTATAACATTCTTAATATCTAATTTACAATGGCAAAATGTATTTAATTCATTTTTCTTCAATTCAAAAGTTCCACAAAGGAAGATATACCATGAATAGCTACTGGCCTACACAGTACCAGACACCTGTAAGATGCTCAAGAAAAGCATTAGTTGGGTAAGTGGAGGATGGCTAATTTATGGGGTGCCCTGTGATAGAGTATCATAGAAGATTTACATGGGGTAAATGGTAGTGATTTACATTTTTAAGCTATGAATCCCATTCATCACTAGAAATCTTATCTAAAAAAATCTCAACAGGTAAAATAGACTGAACCTCCTGCCCTCCTGTGACACCAGTGAAAAATCTTCTCAATATGAGTTCGTAGGACTTGCATAGAGCCAGGAGGGATTCACAGGATGTCCACAGCAGAAATCAAAAACACCCTGGTTAGAGTGAGAATTACCTATACAGATGATAAAGCAAAGCTGGGGTAATAGGGTGGGGCCCCACTTACAGCTATTCTAAGAATACTCCTTGGCTTTCTGCTCCTTCCTTAAGAGCCAATTCAATCTTCCAAAGCTTAGAAAGTCCCAGCACTATTTCAGCCTTTTCCAACTGGGCCTTTTCCAGCTATCCTGGAAGGAGGAATTCCTGACTTCATCATACCGTCTATCATCCTTCATCAAAGCAAAAGATGTCATCATTATTTCACCCACCACTAAGAAGAAAGGATGCAAATTCAAGAATGACAGGATGTTTCCTCATCACTCCAAGTTCTTATTTCAACTTACTGAATGAGCTGTTCTACAGTTATGTAGACATAAATGATATGTAACTGGTGATAATAAATTTTACCTCTGTGATGCCTTTGGCATTGACACCATAGTTCATGAACACCAGGTTTACCTAGTATAACTTTGCAGTTTCATTCCTCCCTCTCCCAATTCAATACCATTTTGTGTCAGGATTGAAGCTCTTGCACATGGAATATCTAGGAGTAGTTCCCTACCTCTCCTGAATTTGGTGGGCCCACTTGAGAAGTGAAGACAGTCAGGGAGCTCATGTACATTGTGACTTGAACTTCACTTGACATCATATGGTTTTTCTCTTGTTTCCTGTGAAGCCATCAAGACAGGATGTTCTACTACATGTTAGATATTCTTCCAGTCTCCAATCCAACCCGCCCCTGAAACTCTCCATGAATTTATTCATATGCTGATTGCATAAATAAATGCACTGCAGGTGCTGAGCAATTTGCTTTCTCCAATAAAGAGAGAGGGCTCCACTTGACCCCAGCTTTCTGTATATCAGTGCCCAGCTTTCTTCATCCCCTACCATCCTCCCTTTGAAGCCTCAAGAGTTGTGCTGGACACTGCAATCTTGCTGGACGTTAGAAACTTCTGTTCAATCAACATGAAGTACAGTGAAAGTTCGAGGCTTTAATGTTAAATTCTATGCAGTGCATATGTTGGTAATACCAGACTCTTGATCCTTTGACATTCCTTTTTTTAAAAAATATTTTCTTTTTTGGTACCAGGAATTGAACTCAGGGCCTCATGCTTGCCAGGCAGCTGCTGCACACCTGAGCTACATCTCTGGCACAACATTTCTTTCATCTCATGGAAGAATGTATTTTCCAAGTAGAGCTGCAACAATAGGTTCCAGACTATATGCTCTCTTAGAAAGTTGATATTCTCTAACCAAAAGTAAAGTAAGTTTCCCTCTTTTTGAATCTGGTCAGATGTGTGACTCACTTGTAACCAACAGCTCAGAGAGAGGGATAGCACCTGATTCTAAAAACTAGGTTGCAAAAGATGACTCAGATTCTATCTTGCTCATTGGACACTTGCTCCAGAACACTTCCTTTGCCCTGATAAGCAGTCTAACTACTCTGGGACCATCAAGATGTTTCAGAGCTCTAAGCTGCTCATGCAGAGGGACCAAAAGGAAAAAATAGGACACAATATACAGAGAACGATTTCCAGCTGACCACCAGATTCTTCACCTACCAGCTGTCCCATCTTCAGTTCTCTCTTATCTGCAGTAGTAGGAGTGACCTGGAATCATCTCCCAGACAAGCCATCCTTCAAGCCTGTCCCACAGAGATATCCACAGATAAAAAACTGACCTGAGTTGTTTTAAGGGGCTTTGCCAGATAGCTCAATCATTTAAAGTGCCACTTGGGCAAATGCAATCAAGTGCATAGGACCGTGATTTGATTCCCAGCTCCAGAAGCTGCGCCAGACCCACTGCTAAGGCAGACCCACTCTTAAGTAGCCCCCCCAAAAAAAAGAAAGAAAGGAAGTCCTCAAATTTTAGACTGGGCACCTATTATCCCAGCACTTGGAAGGCTGTAAACAGGAGGATTACTACGAGTCCGATCTACGCAGTGAGACCCTGTAGATCCTGTCCTAAAATACAAAAACACACACACAAAAACAAAAACAAAACAAACAAACAAAAAGCCAAAACAAATCAAAGTTGTTTTAGGTTTTTTAGTTTGGAACAATTTGTCATGTAGCAAGAGAGGACTGGAATCTATTCCCAGGAACTTGGCTATTGTTCCTATCTGTAGGTACTTTGCTTGATTTGTGCTGGACAATGCTCTTTTTATTTATTTCAGGAACAAGCATAGCCATTTGCATTTACTTGCGGTCATGGGTCATATGAAGAACTTGAATCAGTACTTTACTTATACAGATATGTACTTATGATCATTTATTTCATTAATATAACTGTTTCATTAGTGTATCATACATGCTTCATGACACATTTCCATGCCTTTATATTTTTTCCATTAAGAAATCATAAAGCATGTTTAGAAGACATTTTGGAGACGACCCAGGCCGCGGGATCCTGAACAGACCCAGAGCGTAGGCCCGGCGAGTGAGTGAGACGACAGAGGCCGCGGGATCCTGAACAGACCCAGAGC
>NW_004524805.1:2089000-2090794 GCF_000260255.1 Octodon degus
ATAAATAAATAAAGATAAAAAAAAGAAGACATTTTGTTACAACCTGGTACCTGTAGGCCCCACAAAGAACATAACCAAAATGAAAGAGAGTGTAAATAGCCATGACCCAGTCTAAGAATGTTCAGACAATCACAGCTATGTCAGGATGGCCATGTACCTATCAATGAGAAGAGATGTGCCCATTTAAACCTATATCCCAATTCTGAAGAATTAAGATGAAATTCTGTGATTAGAGTTTGGAAAGTGTGAGTTCTCTGTTTCTCTCTCATATACAATTTTTGTTTTATACTCTAGATGTTTGTGTACATGTGTCGTGAGTGCTGCTCTTGGATTGTTCTATTTATCTTATCTCTGGCACATCCAAAACTTCACACTTTGTGAACAACCTTGTCTAGGGAATCAATCAAACATTAGAGAGTCCACTTGCACATGACAGCTTGTAATCTCAAATCTTCTGATGCTCCCACATGGCTGTGAGTTTGGTTGTCCACTGTGATTATGCCCAAACTTTTCCTGCTTGTCTTAAGGTCCCAAGCTCACTTCCATCACCCAGGGAATTATGGATTAAGGTGGCACAAAGGGAAAGAGCAGCACAGGGGCAAACGATGTTGCATTTATACACTGTGGCCTTTGGTAAGCAATTTAAGGCCTTAAATATTCAGGTGTTATTGCTTGTAAAATTGAGGAATAATATCTTCCTGTAAGGGTTCTGCAAACATTAGGCACTAGTTTTTATGCAAAGTGTCTGATTTCTATGTGACTAACAATAGTACATTAATTTTATTTTAAGTTCCCTCTCTTCAATTTCTCCCTAGATAAAGATAAATTTGTTTAAATTGTTCTTTATTCCATCTAAAAATTTACTTACATCTTTAACCCACATATCTGCACTGCCTCTCACCTCATCAATAATGCAGTGATTCCATCTCAGAGTGGGACTTTAACATCACAGCAACTTAGTTTCCTTAGACAAATGCAAGATAATAGAAGTACCCTCTCAAAGAGTTGTTCATTGGGATTCAGCGACAGGACCATCTTAAATATTTAGATTACTCCCTGGCTCAAAGCATTAAATAAATGCTAACAAATAGTCTTAAAATGTTGAATTTCTGGGGCTGGGGAGATGGCTCAGTGGAATAAGCGCTTCCCTGGCAAGCACAAGGATCTGAGTTCAATCCCTGGTTCCACCAAAAAAAAAAAAGTTGAATTTCTCACACTTTGGCTCTAGAAGTCACCTGGTTCAGCTTAGGGATAAAGTAGAGGTCTGAAATGACCCATGACCACAAGTAGATACAAATGCTATGTTTGTCCCTGAAATGACTGAAAAAAATAAACTGTGCTATTGCCTAGTACAGATCCAGCAAAAATGAGGTTGAGAGGATGAGCTGAGATTTGAGTATAGGTAGAATGAGAAAGAAGAACTAGAAGCTGCTGAGAAACCAACTAAATTTATCTCTCTATAGCCAAACCAGGGCAGATACTTTCTTCAGGTTATTAGTTTCATCCTTGTTGGTCTTTTTCTGTCTTCATATCTTTCTTTCTTCATAATGAAAATTGCATCTTGAATTTAAAAAGTGAAAGCTGTTATTAACTGTATATAACTCATTTTCAGATAAGAATTGGTAGAAAACAGTGATATAAAATTTAATTTCAAAAAATGTAATTTTAGGTCAACTTTTATGGTGACTTTTTCTTTTTCTCTTTCTCTTTCTTTCTTTCTTTCTTTCTTTCTTTCTTTCTTTCTTTCTTTCTTTCTTTCTTTCTTTCTTCTTTTTTTTTTTTTTGCAGAACCAG
>NW_004524805.1:2090894-2111941 GCF_000260255.1 Octodon degus
CTTTCTTTCTTTCTTTCTTTCTTTCTTTCTTTCTTTCTTTCTTTCTTTCTTTCTTTCTTTCTTCTTTTTTTTTTTTTTGCAGAACCAGAGATTGAACTCAGGACCTTGTGCTTGCCAGGCAAGCACTTATTCTACTGAGCCATCTCCCTGGCCCCTCGGTGACTTTTTTCTGTTTACATACTCCATGAATACTATGATTTGGCTCCTAAACATCTGTTATCTCTAGTAGTATCTATTAGCTCATAGACACTTAACATAAATTGGTGGTTAATTCTATAACAAACCAACAGGCTTTCTCTTTTGAATCTCATATATTACAGGGCTACCAAGGCACCATCTTCAGTTCTAAGCATACCACATAATCCAAAGGTGAGAGACTCTGTCTTTTAAAAAATGACAAACTTCATATTTTAGTTGCATATTTTTTATTCTCTCAGAGGTTTGTGTGCTGGAGGCTTGGTCTGCAGTGTGGTGGTGAAAGATAAGAGCCATCTAATAAGCATAGCCTAGCCAGATGTCCTCAGGCCACAAGGGATGTATACTAGAAGAGGGCTCTGGAACCCCAGTCTCTCTCCAGCTCCCTGCTCTTTCACTCCTGCATGTGTTCTATCTTTGAGGTCCTTGTTAGAGCTGGCATAGTGATGGCTGGCACTATGCTCATTGGCCTCTAAAGCTATAAGCTAAAGAAACCTGTTTTAAAAATAAATCTCGCAGTGACAAAAGATCTACAAACTGCTGTACAGGGTTTCGGGATAAATCCTGAGGTGATTTGACTGATCTTGTCAGATACAAAAGTTACAATTTTTGTCATATAGGTCTTACTTTATCTTGGTCTTAACCATCCAGCAGAAAAGTATAAAAAGAGGTATGAAAAGTAAAGCCATATTAATATGCTGAGCTGTAAAAGACTCAAGTCAACAACTTCTGACATTGCCAGTCCCATGGACAATCCATTAATATTATGTATTACTGGACTATATCGTATTATTTTGATGAATTCATGCACCTACAATACTTGAATGACAATGGAATACATATCTCTGACAAAACTAAACAAAAACAGGGGAGATAAATGAAGGACTATCTTATTGTGAAAAAAAATCTGTATATACAAAATAGGATAGACACACAACTACTTTATCTTAGTTCAATGAGAAGAAATATTTGTACTTATAGTGCTTAGACAAGATATCATGCCTGCATCTTGTATCATGAAAAACTACTACAAAGACAACAATATACATTGTATTAATTATTGTAACTGTCCTACTAACCTGTTTTAAAACTGCCTCATTGCTATTTCTTTCTCAATAAAATTAATAAAAAATAAAAGTAAAAATAAATCTAGCTCAACTCACTTATATAAATAGTTCAAAAACGATAAAGAAACTTTACAATTTAAAACCATTTTTGGCATGAATCACATGTTTAGTTTATTAGTCTTCCTGATTCATTTTTCCTATATCTATAGTTTGGACACATCCATTACACCCTTTGTTGTTACCTATGGAAGTTATTTTGACTTATTGTGTAATTGTTTACTTAATATATAAGATGTTATTTCAGATGAGACATTTCAGTTTAAATGAGATACAAGTGAAAACAGACAAAAAGGATACCTGGAATATGATAGATGACTCAAGAAAGCTTAATTTTTGGCACACTTCCTGAATTTCTGCTGATATCTTTTTTCTCTCTGTATGGGTGTGGGTAACCCAAAGGATTTTAGAATGGTATTATATGAACAGTTTGCCTTTTTGGTCTTGGATTTAAAAAAAAAATTAAGGGGGAAAATAATTGAACATTTCTGGAATTTCATATAAGTTTTATATCAGTCTCATCTTTAATAATCTATAGATGTGTGAAAATTATAAAGTAGTTTTTAGAGTAAGATTTTCCTTGCTATCCTCTGTGAAGTGCTTTAGAATGATGTGCTTCTGGAGATGAGCCAGGAGCCACAGAAGCTGGAGGATGGTCATTGAGATGGCTGGGAAGCACGTGACGGGCTTATATACGAGGCTCCTAGAGCACTTAGGGTGCTGTCTATGGCTATTTAATATAAATATTCTCATGGGATTTTGCATTAAAAATTAGTAAGCTTATTAGAAACTACAATCCAGGGTTTTCCTAATGATGGTGGAAAGAGTACACGAAAAAGGCTGGCTTGGACCGTGGTCTTATCTGTTACCTGCAAGGATTTCCAGTGCCCCTGACCACCTCTCTTATCCACACTCATCAGCTCCACTCACTGCCTCAAAGTTGGGGCCCTGTTGATATCACTGGGTGCCCAATTCTGTGAATCATGTAGGCTGGGACAACATTCTTTTCAGAAAATCCATCGTGACTAGATTGCTGAATGATCTCACTACTTTCAACTCTGAGATTAGATTCTACTGTGCACCTTGTTGTTACCTCTGTTTTTGTGTTGCACTGAATTTGAGCCCGTGTTCTGAAAAAAAAAAAAAAAAAAAGAGCCCATGCTTTCAGCAGGCAGCAGAGGTAGCCAGTTACAGTGAGAACCCAGGCTATTTGTTTAGCACGTAGCTTACAACCTAGATCAGCATTTGCTTTACATTATGGATTTGTGCTCAGGTCAGTTGTAATGGAAATGCTTTGAGGAGAAACTGGGAAATGAACTGGACAGGAAGAAACCAGGAGAAGAGCTCTGGAATGTCTGAGAATTTGTCAAACTCCAGTAAAGAATCTGAGTTTCATGCTCACCTACCAGCAAGGAGTTGGCTGAAGCGTCCTCTGGGGAGAATGAAAGTCAAAGCACTGCCAGAGCTAATGAACAGGCCTTTAAGAAGTGTTACAAGTATAGGCCACTGAATGGGGACAAGAAATGAGAGACAAAAATTGCAAAGCAGAATCCAAGGCTCTGAGCAGAGCATAAGCTATCCAGTGGGGGCTTCTGAGTTAGGAGGCTTTCAGAGATAGCTAAGAAAACATTTAATCCAAAGTGATATAATCAATAACAAGAATTTAGTAGCTCCATTAAAAAACAAGATAACTTTCAGATATGGCATATTCTGGTCTCTATCACCGTCTTTCTTTAATTCTCTTTAGCCTGATCTCTTCTGGAAATTGTCTTTATCCAGCAACAAACAATACTACATAGATCTTGTTCATATTTTTTCCCAATAGTAAAACAAAATACAGAGTTTTACTCTAATTAGAGCATATTAGGTCACGTGCCCTAACCTTTCTACCCCCCCCATCCTTTACACACTCATTCTCCCTGTCCCTTTCTCTCCCTCTCTCTTTCTTGTTGGTGCCAGGAATTGAACTCATGGCCTTGCACTTGTCAGGCAGGTGCTGTACCACTGAGCTATATCCTCAGCCTGAAGTGCCCTTTCCTAAGGCAAAATATGCACATTTCTATGGCTAAGGCAAGGGTGGGGCCAGTCAAGAACTGTTATCCATAAGGGTGAAGTAATTTGAAGAACAAGTATAAAAGATCTACTGTAATCTTTTGCTAACCAATATCTCTATATCCTTGTACTTATATCAAATTCCTCAAATCTGAACCCCTGAAGGGAAGTAGTGGTCCTACACTGGCTGCATTATGAAATCACCTGCTGCCTGATCACCCCTTGGGCCCTCACTTCCTGCCAGAGTGTTTATTAATCCGAGGTACAGGTAGGGCATAGAAATTTCCAGAACTTCCTGTGTGGTTCAGCTGCACACCAGAAGCTGAAAACCATTATCTCAAAAGAGAGGCAACCAAGTCTTTTCAAGCTACCAACAACTGTATTGCAGGATTTCTAGGTGAAGTTCTTTCTAAATGCAAGTCTAATGTAATTTAAGATGTTTAGTAAACAGCAGACAAATGATAAATAATCTGTTTCCTACAGCCCCCAACACAATGGTGGGGAGAATGAATGGCAAACTGCAATGCAAGTTTCCAGTTTTAATAAGAATGGAGAGTGAATAATCCCTATATCATACCGTGAAGGACTTAGTTGATTGGTCTTTAGACAGCAGTCCTATTGCTTGGGAATCCCTTCCTTACCTTTTGTATCAAAGGATCCATGTGAGAGAATTCTCTTTCTGGAATTGCATTACTTTGGGGGCCTATATTTGTGTAAGATCTTAGAGATTGCACTGGCAATGAATAATAATAATACCAAGCCTCTTGGTTTAAGGACTCTTTGACAGTTCTAATTATTGGGAGGAGACTACAGGGTGAGATTTCCATAGGTACTGGATTTATGTATTGAGATGGCTTCTGCCCCTGCTTTTCCTCTGAGTGACCTTACTACAGCGACACAGAATTTGATTTTTTTTCGTTCTCTCAACTCTAGAGAACCAGATTTTAAACCATTTAGGAAGGAAAGTTGCTTACAGAAATTGCCTTTCTTCTTTATTTTTAGGTTGGTTAGTTTCAAGTCAAGCTTGTCTCTTTCTCTTAAAGGATTTTAGTGAAAATCTACAATTTTTCCTCTGAAGCCACCAAATACTACCATGTTGGTTGGCATTTGAATTCTACTGTATGGTTCAATAGGCAATCATTCAGCCAGTTATTTTGTGATTATATAATAAGATTTGTCAAACTCTCAACCATAGAAAGGAAAGGGTCTTTATTCACTGCTCTACCTACCTAGGTGCAGTTTGTTCAATATTTAAGGATCTATTACATGCCAAATACTCCCAGTTTGAGTTCCAAATCCTATATCTGGGCATGTGCCTTTGGTAACAAATAATAGAATAGCACCCTAATTGGGCTCTGGCCATGAAGAGAGATGACTGGCCATGAGACCGAGTGAAGCTCCAAGGAGGCGGCTGAGGTCCGTGCGAGGACTCCTCCTGCCCCCGCAGTCTTCCTTCCCTTCCCTTTCGGCCCCTAGGGATGGCTTCATGCCTTCTCTTGTCATCACTGTGGCTGTAGCCGGAGCAGCACAAGAAGTATGCTTCCTTCTCCAGACCATGTGTGATATGATTACAAGGCTCTAGAAATTCACTTTAATGCATAAAATTAGATCGCACCATTACCTCTGGAAGGAGGGCTGGAACCGCCTTCCTGGACTGAGGCCAGTGTGTTAAATTGTAGCTGGACTAAGGTCATCCCCAATGGACCGCTGTCCGGCAAGGAGAGACAACCAGCAAGAAATATATGAAAGACATGGAAAAAAGTATTTGCTTACATTTAAGATTAAATGATCGAAAGACAGAGAATATCAATGCGGAAGTCTTCTGTTTTCAAGTGAAAAGGTATGAATACTGTGAGATAACCATTTTGTGGTCTTATTGAGTTTGTTTGCTTTAAAGCAAGCCTTAGGTATTAAAAATAGTGATTTTTTTTTACTTGTTTGGATCCCCTGTAGGTAAACAAATAATAACATAAAATTATACATGTTGCTATTTAATAGGTTTTATATATTTTATACTAAAAAGCAATAAATACACAAAAGTGTTGAGCCACTAAGAGCAAAGCTTTATGTTATTACTATATTGTTGTTAATGCTACCATAATGGCATATATTCATGTTGTTATATTATTGTATTCATGTTAATGCCATAATAATAGCATATGCAAAGTTCCGAGAGCCAGTAGGTTGAATCTGGAAAGCATGAATGTGTTCACAACCAGCAATCCCGTTTTTCCATTTCCAACATTTCCTTTCTCTGTTTCTTTTTATTTCTAAAGGATATAGGCTCAGTATGATAATCTGCCGAAAGCATCTTCATAATCATATCAAGATTAAGAAAAATATGTATGAGACATTTTATTTGTGCTTAGTGACAATGAACAATGGGAAATAGGCCAAAAGATTTTTATGACAATTCATCTTCTAACAAATAATCACATTTTGTCCTCTTAGTAGGTTTAAAGTAAACACCCAAAACACATTATATGTGTTACACATTTAATTATAATCATGCTTTCCTCGTATCTGAGGTGAATGTCTTCAATTTAAATATAATTTTAATTGATGCCTATCACTTAATAATCATACTATAACCCAAGCCAATTCTTCCTATAAAACCTTAGCTGTTAGAGGAATGTTGAGTAGGAAAATGTTTAAGTTCTGAAATAAAAATGTCTGTGATAAAACCAGGAGCTTTGAATTTCATGGTCCTTTAATATTGCCTTTGAAGTAATGAAAAAGCCATTTTCCACCACTTGCTTCAAGGACTTCACTAATAGCATCTTCCACAAAGGACCAATTTTTTTTAAGGCAAGATATTGTGACGTTATTCTAAAGCATTTAAAAATCATATAATAAACTTTTACTGGAATTTTTCAGTCTACCTTTTTTATTCTCCCTAATGAAATACTTATTAAATAGGTTACTTCATGTTAACCTTATGGAAATGCCCAAGACAGAATAACTGTTATTTAATTCAGTTTCAGAAATAAAGGATAACAAGTTGGGGGCAGCGAGGAGGAAGGATGTCATAAATAATCAAACAAACTAGGAAAAAGTCTTTTCTTTGGTCTCGCCTTTAGGTTCACCTTGGATTGCAGAAAAATAGTGATTCGATAGCATTGTATTAGTCTCTGGTGGACACTTGCCCTCTACACAAACCTTCCCTTTTGCATGACTTGCTGTCCACTTTGAAAGGACCTGGCTGGCCAGGCAGTCACTAGGTCTTGAATAGGTCAATGGACTCAGCAGGAATCTTTGCAAAAGTTTGTGTGGTAAGGCCTGCAGCATGTCCTTGTACCCTGAAAAAAGTCAACTCTTCCAAGAAGTGGAATAAGAAGCTGTCTAATTTAAAAAAAAATGGTTTAAAATGAAATTCCCCAGGGGCATAGAAATCTAAGGAGAAAATTAGTTTTCTACTTTCCCTTCACATATTCATAGTCTTTGACAAGGAAACTGCCAAGTGTAATTATGCGGAATGCACATGGGATGACACAGATGATGTGGACCAAGGTAAAGGTGAGGATCCTAGGCACTGGTTTGTGCAGCTCATTTTTTTTTTCCTGGAAGGATAAAGTACTAGAATCAGGAGTGGGTCTCAGAAATGACCAGTAAGGAATAAGAGGGCAGCTCTGTTAATTTATAGTTTAAAAAAATGCATGCATGAATGAATGAACTCAGCAAAAATCAGTCTGTAAAGAAAGACCTGCCTATTATAATGGTCGAGGGTATCGCTATTCTTCTTATCATCACACTTCTGCACTTGTTTCTCTTTTTTCCCATGGGAAATGACAACAGTGTCTTGCACTGAGCCATGATCAGCATGTTAATGTCAATCACATTCTTAGGATTGCTATTCTTATCATAAGATTCTATATGTTTAATGCTCAGGGAGGTTGCCCAGCCAGATCAGCATCGTGTTCATGTCAGTTGAAGTGCTGAAGGACAGTTTATGTTTCTTAAATGTTTCATAACATTATTTCATGGAAATCATTATATCCCACAAGTTGGCCTGGGTCAGAACATGTGTTGCAATTAAATCAAGTCATTTTAGAAGAAAATCTCCATATAAATGATGGCATAAGCCTCTTCATTTTAGGAGTATCTTCGAAACATCATTCTCTTCTAAAATTTGCATTGATTTCTTCATGTCTTCATTTTACTAGTTTAAACATTTCTAACTATACAGTATATCTGATGCTTTTTTTTTTTTTGGTGGTCCTGGGTATTGAACACAGGACCTTGCATTTGCTAGCAAGCACTTATTCCACTGAGCTATCTCCCTGGCTTCGTTAATGCTTTCTAATGGAAAGAAAGAAAGGCTACACTAAGTTATGATCCAGGCAGAATCATACAAAAGATAAGATGACCAATCTACCTTATAGAACATAAACTCTTAAAGTTTTAAGGCTGAAATGAAGTTCCGCAGGTAGCATCTCACCCAAAGATTTTGCTTAAAAAAAATTTAAAAGTATCCATCTAGATTATATCCATAGAGAATTAGAAATGTAGTCATCAAGATAGAATTTCTACTGAAATGATGGGCCCTGTTTCAGTAACATGGTGCACGAAAGGCACTGAATTGGTGCTCGTGGGTGATTTCCTGCTTAGGTGTCAGAATTAGAACCACCAGGTTTCTTGTAAGTAACCTACTCACAAAAATATGGATCTAATCTTAGTAGCAACCACCACATTTAATTCTAAAAGGGTAGATTTGTAAAATATTTTTTTAAAGTCACAGAATTCATTAGAATTGTTACATTGAAGATATGATTAAGAAGAAGAAGAAGAAGATTATGGGGCCAAAGAGGAAAGTGATCGATGACGTAGAGTGTGCCTAAGGAAAGTCACATGGGGAGAAAACACTCTCTCAGGCTTTCACAGAGAGCACATTGGCCAAGCAATGGCTGTGACTCATCCACATGGCTGCACTGACAAAGGCTCTACAATCTAAGGTACAGGATCTCAGGATAAATCCTGAGGGGATTTCATTGACCTTCTCAGACCAAAAAGCTACAACTCTTATTGCACAGGTCCTGCTTTACCTTGGTCTTAACCATCCAGTAGAAAAGTATGAAGACGAAATATAGGAAGTAAAGCCATGCTGTTATTTTGAGCTGTGTGGGACTCAGGTCAATAATTTCTGATATTGCCAGTTAAACAGAAGACCCAATGCTATTATGGTCTACTGGACTCTTTTAGAATATTTTGCTGAGTTTACACACCTATAATATTCAGTAATGGAACTTAGAAAAAATGGGGTATACCGATGAATGTCCATTTTGTATCTGTGTATTCAAAGTGGTTTAGGATAGATATATAGTTGCATTCTCTTAATGAATAGAATGATTTGTTCTAATGGTGTTTGTAAATAGGATCTCAAATCCACATCTTGTGCAGCAATTAACCACTAAGAAGAATATATGCAGTGTTTTATTTGTTGAAACTGTACTTCCGATTTGATTTGAAACTGTCTCATTGCTGTTTATCAATAAAATTTTGAAAAAAAAAGAAGAAGGACTGTGTATAGTCCTCCTACTGACAATTGGTATCCCCAAACTTTTTCTATATTGGCACACAGAAATATAGAAAATATAGGTACCTGTTCTGTTTTAATATTGAGGAGATTATAAAAGGCTGAAGAAACCTAAGTTTACCCCTGCAATCTTTGAGACTGTGTAAAAATTTTCTCTCTTATATTTGGCTAAGTTGATGGATGGACAAATTATAGAGATGCCCATGTATATTTTAACCATGGCACATGAGGTACAGATGACAGCATCTTCAACATTCTGTAAGGGAAAAGATGGATTGTCTGCCTTCTTTTAAAATCATTTGAACACAGTTTTAGATGAAGAACAGAACATAAAGGTAATTTGGCAATAAACATAATTCAGGACAACAAGAATATATACAAATAGACGACCCTCCCTCACAAGTTTTGTAAAAAGCAATCATAGTTTCCACTGGGGTTCTGCATAATCGGTATACTATTTTCCCTGATTAGACAGGCTTTTCCAACTAAAATCATGATTTTTCTATCATGGTGAAGGGGAACAGCCTGAGTAATATTTTAGGAAAAATAAAGGGAATTTAGAATGATGTGACATTCTGGAAGTTGGCTTCATATTTGTAGGTAATTTGTACTTCTTGCTTTTATAAATTTCCAGTTTTTTTTTCCCAAGCACATTCTGCAGAGACTCTTCTAATATGTAGATTACTGTGAGGAAAAGCTATACCTAGACTAAATAATAAGAATAATAATCAATTACGAGCCTATACACAGGCTGGTCAAATAGCTCAGTGGATTAAAGTGCTTGCTTAGGCAGATGCTATGGCCAGGGTTGGATCCCTGGCCTGCCATGCTTGCCCCATCCCCGGGGCACGCTGAGCTGGCAACTGAGACTGGGCATGGTGGTGCGTGCCTGTAGTCCCAGTTCTTGGGAAGCTGAACATAGGCAGATCACTATGAGTCCGATCTATGTACTGAGACCCTGTAGACCTTGTACTAAAATAGTAATAAAAAAAGAATCAATTTCAAGACTAAGATTCACACTGCAAAGCTTTTTCTGAAATAAGAAACGAGATAAGATCTTAAGGTCCTGCAGGAATCTGTTTTGTTGGATTTCAGTAAAATAGGCAAGACAACTTTCAAATGTTGAGTATATGGACACACGTTCAACCCTCTAGATGCAAATCAGAACAGCATTAGACTTGTAGAAACCAAAGAGGAAAAGTGCTAGTAAGAACAGAAAATAAATACGTTTTAACCAGTGGAGGCATACACTACTGAGAGGCTCTTTTTGGCATCTAATGTGAGTTGTAGAAAGAAGATATGAGCCTGCCCAATCCTATGTGGGGTCTAGCTCATTTTCATTCATCTTATACCTTTGATAAGTCCTCAGGGATTTAGGGCAAATAACGAATGCTAAATTGTCCCTTAGAAGATGATCAGGGCAAGGCCTCAGTGACCTAGTCATCCTATACAGGCCACAGTCCTTGCTAAGAAGGAGACCTCCTTCTGGCCCATCCACATTTTGATTTATGGATAATTTCTCAAAATCCACTGTCAAGAATTCTTAGTAATCAAGGTCATCTAAGGGCATGGGATAGGAACTGTCAGAAATTCCAGGAACTCCATTAGGATTCCAGTTAATCTGTTATTAAAGGATGATCTTTCTGTCAGAATCATTTCTCAGTATTTTGAAGTTGAGAAACAAAGTACTTCATGAGGTCTATGACTTGCACAGGGAAGGGTCCGTGCATGCAACCTCCAGCTCACGGCCATTTCCCACAAGAGGATTGGCTGTCCCTGGAAGGACATGACAGTTAGACGCTCCTTCTTTATATTTTGCAACAGGGAATTGGTGCAACTGGAATATCTTTCTAATTCCATAGGAACCTCAAAGATGTTGGAGCCAAGGCCCAACATGCAAAGCCTCCCTGGGCACCAGCATAAAAAGTGATCTCCGTGGTGGTTCAGGACCGCCTCTAACACAAGTCCCAGGTCTCTGCACTGGGAATCATGGAACAGCGATTAAAAGAACTCTCAGCAGTGTGTTAATTAAGGCTGTCTATAAAAATTAAAGCTATAAATAAAATAAATGCTATAAAAAGGAACAGTGAGACACGTACCATAAAATAGTGTCTTTTAAAAGAAACTAGGGCAGTAAGATAGCCCCATAACTGTGAGGAGCCCAGTAAGCTTTGATTACATGCACTATGATTGATTAGACTTTCAGACAGAGGATGCTTACGTCTACAACAAGTTAGGCTAAGTTTTTCACTGTGGATATGTGGTGCATCTGCCTCCTTTCTGTTGCTCCTGGCTCCTACTTTTTCCATTTCTCCCCTTTCTGTTTCTCCTTCTATCCTGTCCTCCTCTATTCCCTCTTTCTTTTCTCCCTTTTTTTCTTTATTCTTCTCTCTTATTTTTATTTTACAAGAGATGAAGAAACTATCCTCACTTATTATCAGAAGGAATATTTTGATAGAACAATGCTACATTAGATAAAATCATAAAGGGTGAACTCCAATGACACTAAAACCAAAAGTCATTTATTGCTGCCAAATTACTCTGCGCTAACTTCTTCCAATTTCTTTCTTTTTTATGTATTTAGTACAGGGTCTACAGGGTTTTACTACCCAGATAGAACTTGTAGTGATCCTCCTGTTTTCAGCCTCCTAAGTGCTGGGATTACAGGTGCGTGCCACCATACCCAATCTCAATCACCATCTCAGCGCACCCTCCAGGGGTGGAGCCAGCACAGCATGCTAGGGATTGAACTCCTGGTCCCTGCGCCTGCCTAAGCAAGTGCTTTAATCTGTTGAGCTATCTGGCTGGCCCTCATTTAATTTCTATAATAAGCAATTTCTGAAGTTTGTAAAGAAACTAGCACTGTGTAGTTCAAGTCCCTCAGCTGAAGGAAACTAAAAATCATGGAGATGAAATTGGTTCACTACAGTCAGTTAAACTAATGAAGAAATGCCCTGATAGACTAAGGGGCTTTATAAAGGTCTCTAAGGCCATTTACTCAACAACAGAAAGAAAGCTTAACGAAAGGCTCCACATGTAGCAGTCAGTCCTTGTCATCATCAGATTACATTTTAGTGTGTGGGATGAAAATAAAGAAAAGACAATATCCAGATGGAGTGTGTCTGACGTGACAAGGCTGGAGGAGCCGACTTTATATGCTACATTAAAACAGCAATAACTGAAAGCTTTTCACTTTTCAGCCTGTGAAAGGATCTTGTGAGTTTGGGGAGCAATCTTCCCTGTCCTCCCAAGGACAGAGGCGTACGTGATGTGGTAGAGGCCATACAGCAGGTTTTTTGTTGAACGATTTCAAGCTCTAAAATGCATAACTGCCAAGCCAAGCTGTGAACTTTTCTCCAGCAGCCTTGGATATCATATCTTTTAGTGTTAGTTTATGTGGAAGATGACTGTGGCCCTAAATCACTTTAGAGCCTTCTCAGAGGCTAAAACGATCTAGCTTAGGGTCTGACTTGTCAGAGCTCGTACACTTGTGGTTTGGGTGCACTCACTGCACATTTTGGGAAGAATTAAGCATTCGCCAAGTATTGTGACGATGGTAGTTTGTATCTGCAAGGCAAACACATGACTTTTTTCTTTTGCCTTATATTCTTTTTCTTTTTCTTTTTTTGTTTTTACTTTATATTCTGTGTCTCTAGGTGGTAGAACCGTACTGCTCTCTGACCTCCTAACCTCATTTAAAGGGAGGACAAAGAGGCATAAGGTAGCCTGGTGACAGCAAAGTCACCACTGAATATCAGGCAGTAGAGGTCTCCAAAGAACCTCTGGCCTGGAGCACGCATTATCTCACAGTATACCTGCTTCAGTTCTTAAGAAATAAGAACCCTCAATGTATCCCTTTATTATAAAAATCAATTATCCAGTAAAGTAAAATTTTCTATTTATAGTTTCTACAGAATTGATTCTTATTTCATTAGATTTTTTTAAATTTAATTTTTTTTCATTAGCTTTTGTCTTTTTTATGAAAACAGTATTTTCAATTGTCTTTTCTTTTGGTGTTGCACTCACATCAGAATCTTTTGAGGAGCTGGTTGGGAAGGTAGATCACGAGGCTCCAGTCACTGAGAATTACTCAGTGCTGCTCTCCATGTCTGTTACTTGAACAAATCTCCTTTCAGATTTGTTCACATTATTGTTACACATTATTCTAATTGTTAAATATTACTTAAATCAATTCTGTAAGATGTTCTGAAGATTGCAATTCAACCGCATCCAAAAACTAACAGCGACATCAAAGACTTTAACTTTACAATAAAGCTATCATTATACAAGTAACATGGTAAATTGTCCATAAAAATATACAGAAGCAGATTCTCTGGAATTGTATTCTCAGTGCATAAAACCTCTCTCTGCTTCATTTCTACAGATCACAAAGATGTTTGTAAGTCTGTGTGAAACTTCATACCAAGTTAAAAATAACCAACTCCCTTCTCTCTCTGACTCAGTTTTTATGAGATTTATTGTATAAACTCAATTTTCTGTACATTGTTAAACTCAATTCTGCAAGGAACAATCAACATAAAACCTTTGTGAAAGGTCCTCATTATAACCACATGAACAGTACAAGCAACCAGGAAAATCCATTGAGTGTTGAGAATTGTTAAGCTTTGATAAGATCAGTAGTGACTCAACTGGGTCCATATCCAATTTTCCCAACCTTCACTCAGCACAGGAGCTTTGTACAATTGCCACACCCTTGCAATATTTAAATATTCAGTTAAACGTCAGGCTGTCATTAGCCCACTGGCTTTGTCTTCTCTCTGCAATAGGATTTCCGGTCTGAACAGCCTTGCTGAAAGAAGTTTGCAAACGGGAGTGTTATGGTGAGTGTCAATTCCAAGCTGAGCCATGCGTGGCCCAAATGACAGATGATAGCTTGGGAAGCAGTTATACATGTTTAAATATCTTTCCATTCAAAGGGAGAAAGAAATAGCTATTTCAAATATGCACTAACTGATGCTATTCCTCTAGTTCTGCATTTAGAAATGCTGTTTTACAAAGGATAATCACAGGCACAGGAGGAGTGAAGCAGTAGCTTTAACTTTGGGACAGCAAGAGGTCTGGAGAAAGAAAATCCTTTCTCCTATTAAGTGGAAACAAATTTAAAACCATGCTGTGTAACCAGCCTCCAGTTCACTTTATAAGATCAATATTTCACTGTGATCCACTAAGAATCCTATCACTGGGTCCTCATATGATCGAATCCACACAGAATTAGCGTCAGAGAACTAGTGTCAAGAAAGCTATTGCCACTGGGTATGCATATTACTGAGAGGGGACTCAGTATGCTACAGGGTCTGTGAACAAACAATAAATTGAGTAGATAACAATAAGAAAACAGTCTGCTCATTTATTATGACACTGCTATTTACTGCAGACTAATCAAGAAAATACCATTGAGTGCTATTCTCCATGTAACAATTGAGGATTTGTCAATGCAAAGGTGTGTCAATATTTTGAGCAACTGCAGTAGCTTGCCGATACCAAGTTTTTGTGAAGAGCTGACAGGGAGAGGAGACCTTGGAGATTTTGCAAGAACTTTACTTCAGCAATATACCATGAATACAATTGTATATCTCGCATATATTTTAGACTAGAAAAATGGCCAGATAAAAATCTGGTGAAATTATCCTTTAGTGAAAGTCGATCAGAGGATCAACTTTGAATATGTCACCTTACAAAGCCAACTTCCATCACACACTTCATGGGCTACAGCTGAAAGCTAAAGTGACACAAGTCTTTTGGGCAGGATGCATCAAACTTTAAGAATAAGAATGCTCTAGGACTCACAACTTAATTTCTAGGAATTTAGCATAAGCCAATAAGCAAATATATTAAGTGAGGGTGAACTATAGGGACATTCAGGGAGGCCTAATTCATAAGAGCAAGGAATGAGCAGCATCTTGAATGTGCTAAAAACGTAACACCCTTGAACTATGATGCTATTCTTCCAGGAGCAGTCCACACTTGTGAAAGACACTATTGTGTAGAATATGTTACTCAGTGCTCCAGAGATTTAACAACATCAAGAAGAAAAGGAATTTAACTTAGCACTACAATTGGTAGAATGTAGGCATTGTGTGTACAAGAAAACTGATTTTTGGTGATATCTCAGATGAAGAGTTTGTCTTGAGAATGTCCTTGGCGTGAAGGTGCACATGAGAGTTTCAAGAGAGCAGAAGATGCACAGAGACGGAGGTCGCCTCCGTGCCCAAGAAGGGTTACATTCACAAGCTCTGCTTTTCCAAGTCAGCAGATCCCAGTCCTGGAGTGACACCTACCTGCTTCTCCTGCCAGGACCACAGTCACAGAAAGACTCCAAGCCAGGGTCAGTAAAAGTGATTGTTGGCCCCAGGGCTACTCGTACTGTTTATTTATAGGTGACATAAACATGAAGATTAGTGATCTTCCAGTTTTGCATTTTAAGTTTTCTTTTAAATGAAATAGTATGTATGTTACAAATATTTACATTTGAGTAAAATAAGTATAGGATAATTCTAAACTATTTCCAAAAGTATAATAAACCAGATACCTTTTTTAGTTTTCTTGCTGAAACCAGATAATAATTCAAAATAAAACATTTTTAAAAATTGATGATCAATAGCTCAACCAAGTGTGCTAAAGATGATCTGATTTTGAGGACATTACTGTCAGAATGAACTTAAGCATCAGTTTTCACAATATAATGAATTATAGAGCAGAAGACAAAAGAAGCAGAGGACACCCAAGCTACTCTCAATTTGAAACCCTAGAAACCAAACAAGGCAATTCAGTATCTAAGTGCATAACGTAGTGGAGCACCAACTGTCACACCTCTCGTGAAAGTGACCCCAAAGCAGAGAACTTTAAGAGTGCAAGTACTTTTAAAATAGAAAGAACAGACTAAAACAAGACCTGCAGCTCTTCAGGTAACAGAATCATCAAGCATAGAATATAAAGTAATTATTTGACATGCAAAAAAGCTAACAAGTTTGAAAATGAGTGAAAAGGCAAGCTATGTGAAAAAGAAAAACTCAAATTTGAAACAAAGGCAAACAGAAAGTCTAGAAATGATACAGAATGTCTCTGGAATTAAAAATTCTGTTGCTAAGAGTTTTATGCATTGCATAGAAGTAATGAATTTCACACTAAATCTGAAGAAATTATGCAAAATAAAACATGAAGACCCAAAAAACTGGGACATAAGTCAAGGAATATAGAAAATAGAATGGAAAGGTTGAACATAATTTGCAGAAAAAATGAAAATTGAACAGATGCAAAATTTAAAGAGTGACTACAGCTTTTTCTGGTTCTATTGTTGTATACTATATATACTGAATAATACAAATATAATAAATGGAATAGTATGTTGCAGAAATCCAATACTGAAGACAAAGATAATATCAAGCCCTGACTGTACAGGGAATAGAACAAATAACTGACAAATAAGATACCAAATGAAAAGCAGTATAACAACAAACTGAAAAAAAAAAAAGATCCTGCATAATCGGGAAAAGGCTTTCCAGCAGTTCCTCAGACAGAGTACTAATATCTAGAACATAAAGAACTCAAAAAATTAGATCCCCAAAAATAAGACTCAGTCAAGAAGTAGGAAAGTGAAATGAGCAGACACTTCTCAGTTGAAGTGCAAATGGCCAATAAATACAAGAAGAAATGCTCAACATCACTGGCAAGGCTTGGTGAGAATGTAAACTGATATAATCATTATGGTGATCAATGTGGAGATACCTTGAAAAGTTAAGAGTGAGACCTTTTACCAAATAAATAAATAAACAAATTTTATAAAAGGTATTGAGAGGTATTATATGCATATACCATAAGAGAATGTAAACATGCACTAATAAAAAAGAAAATTAATAATAATAATGACAAAATAAATAAAAGCAACAGGGTAGTGACAGGTGGATTGTACCATCTGTAAACAAATACTAAATGGATTGAAAGTTGTTAAACAGGCAGGAGGCCACTAGCCAGAGGCTATCTCCTGCATGACAAGCTACATAAATAGATTAGTACTAAATGAATTGAAAATCAAACACATGACTCTAATTTTTGGAAAAACAGCTACATACCCATCAACCACAAGCATCCAACAGATCAGCCCATGCCCAAATAGGAAAAAATGCCCGCTCCCTGTTGCCTACTTCTGTCCTTAAGCATCCCCTTCCCCGGTTGGAGGGTGGAGTTCTCCAATCTTCTGGCTCTGGGTTTTGTGCAATTCATGAATCACATTTTGAACAAATAATCTCTGTTAAATTTAATTTGTTTAAATTATTCTTTTTATAATTTATTTTATTTTAAAGAGTAAAAACAAAAGCAAAAACAAATAGAAAAGACAGAAACAGAGTAACATGAAACAATGCATATGTTACAGATTTTTAAAACAGGAATAACTAATTAGCATTGTTTATTGCATTATCTATTTTTGTCACCAAATCTGTTGCTCAGATTAACAGGTATAGTTATGCATGATGGGGAAATAATTGAATATAAGCGCTTGCTTTCAAGAAATCTTAATGTCTAAATCATTCTTTTAGCAGGGTTTACTTCTCAAAATCAACAATGGGAAAGTAACACCAGTGGCTGTCTTCCATGTGAACGCAGAAAGATAAATGCATTCACCTAAGTTTGCAGGCTTAGTGATAGGATCTTTCAAAAGCAAAGGCAAAATTCATTTTCAGATAAAGAAAACGAGAGCCAGCCATTGCTCAGCAAAGCCACAGGTCCTCTTAGTGAGGTGTGGTGTTCAAGCCTAAGCTCAACATAATGCATGTTCTCATAATTCCTGGGGTATTATTCTTAAACATAAGAAGAAAATTTCCACAACTGTTTCGAAAGCAAAGAAAATTAGATAAGAAAAAGTCAGAGAGCGAGAGAGAGAGAGAGAGAGAGAGAGAGAATAAATTACAATGAGAAGAAAAAGAATGAAATATATTCAAATACTGCAAAAGACTAAAACACAGCAAGAGGTTATGTTTAGTAGGTTTATAATAATAAACAAATTTCTTTAAACCTACACACAAACTGACTTATGATTAAATAGAAAGTCTGAATTAGTCCATATTTATTGGACACTTGGAATTATTAAATAAAAATATTTCCAAAAGAAAATGCCAGGTGGTACTTATTATTCATTAATTCTACTAGTTTTTGAAAAAGTTACACAAATTTTACCACAGTGTAGCAAAAGAATGTTTACCAACTTCATTCGTAGAGGAGGTAATTAATGTGAACTTTCAAAACATGAGACAAGGGCAGTACAAAAAATCATGTGTCTATATGTATTACAGATTTTAACTGTCTCCCAGCTTCAAATATTTGTTTCTTTCAGTAATAGAAATTTAAACAGAATTTTGCATAACCTGGGCTCATAGCCTCTTGGCCAGAGAAAATACATTTTGCTTCCCTTGAAGCTGTTTGCAGCCATGGAATTCACATGGAGTTAATAAGGTGGGAAAGGAGAGTAGTTTCTTCCTCTCATCTGTCTAAGAAGAAATGCTCAGGCCTCTGTTTTACTTGGAGCTGGCTGAGAAATGGTGAGGACTTGGAAAACAGTAAGTAATGAGTACACAAGGCTGTCGGGTGGATGCACACTATTGACCTCCTGCAAGCTAGCCCCGGAGCAAACATGCCTTACCATCCTGCATAGGCTGGAGTTTTTATTATGGACCCTTTGACCCTAGACTGGTTAATATAAAATAGTGCAAAATTATAAATGTATTAGCACACTGACTCATTCAAAAAAAAAAAAAAGATAAGAGAACAAAGTGTACCAAGCTAGTTTACTGTATTTTATTAATATATTGCATTGTATTACAAATCAAAGAATAAAAGCAACATCATGGTCCCAGGAATTTTATGAGAAAAATCACTAAATAGCATTCATACCTTTAGCAAAATAAGGACAAAGAAGACTCAAAAAGAAGTGCAGTTATAGGAACTGTGGGATCTACTCAATGTGATATGATATTCACTTTAAAATTATGAACATCGTGAATGTCTACTCGAAGTGAAAGCAGCATAATATTGTAAGAAAAGAAAACTAGAAATAAAATGCCATTTTCTAATAATGTGATCTATATAAAAATCCTAGGGAATTTATCAAATATTGCATTATTAAGAAAGCTCAGTGAGCTTTCTGGGTAATTTGGATTCTTTAACACTATCTAGATACAAATTGCATTTTTTCTATGTATAACAAAACTTAATAAATGCAGTTACTTTTGTTATATTGAGAAAATTTTAAAACACTGTTGAAAAATTTTAAAGTCTCCCCGTTGTCCCCATAAAGATATTTCACGCTCACAGACAGGATGAATCAATACTTGAACAAGTTGATCTACCAACTCAATCAAATTCCAACCCGAAACTCCAATCCAACCCCTAGTATGTTTTGTCTATGTTCTTGTTATGTTTTGTGGAATAAAACAAGTTGGTTTAAAATGCATAAGAAGGAACAAAGGATTAAGAGAACTTAATGTACTTCTTGAACAAGAGAAAACAAGGAGGGAAATCAACGTACTTGAAATCAGGGATTACTACGGATCATAAGGATTATGGTCACATAGCATCGGAGCACACATCTGGTAACTGTGGCTTATTTCAGCTCTGGAGCCAATCAGTGAGCAGAGGACAACTTTTCAATGCCTAGTGTGAAACTAACTTGGAAACATGGAATTAGATCCTTACCTCACACCCTAAATAAGAATCAAATTTGAGTGGATTAAAGAATAAATACAATATAAAAGTGCAAAACTTCTAGTAGATGATATAAGAAATGATATTTTTGACCCAGGTGGGCAAAGACTTTTTATCTGGTTCGTGGAAAACCTCTGAAGACACAATGGGAGACACTGGAAGGGTAATAGTCTATGGTTCTGCTCTGCTCTAGCAGGTAACCAAACAGAAAAGACATACTGTGTAGAGCAGAAGAGGGGTTCAAAATCTAACTCGGGCAAGTTATGGTGTTTTTAGAAAGTGTCAGGAATAACGCAGCCAGCACAGGCCTTTTCTTCTCACACCCCCGCAGGGCTGGTCACTCTGTCTGACAGCAGATGATCTGTCTCATTTTGAGACAAAGGCAAATCAAGGGAAAATGCAATGGTTGCTCACTGACAGAAAATTTGGTTGCCTGAATTATCTTGCATAAATAATAAAATAAACATTGAAGGACCTTTTGAGTCGGGGAGGGCGTACCTTCCTATCAGTATTAACAGGTACGGTACATGAGCACCTGAAAGTTACACTTAATATTTTCATCTGTAAAACGGAGAGAGAAAATGATTCCTGGAGCACATAAAGATGATATAGAGCTAGAAACATCTACCATGAACTATCCCCCAAATTATTTGGTTAGAAGACCATGAATCACAGAAGCACCATTAAAAACTGAGGTCAGGGATACTTTCTGGTGACCTCACAGTCACTGCCATAAATACTTTAACCTTCACATTCCCTCATGCAAGTTACCTTTGCATAGAGCTATAAACCCCAGATAACTGCATTTTTTTCTTCTCCTGGCGTCCTTTTCCGCCTGTGTTCTTTCTTTCCTCTCTCCTCCTTCTTTTTCTGTTTCCTTCTCCCTAATCTGTTTCTCTTGCTTTTCTTTCTTATTTTGTGAAAAAAAAGTTATTGGCAACCAAAAGTAGAAAAAATTCTTTCCTTAATGAGAAGATACCAAAAACTTTGAATATGGATCATATCATAAGCTAGTCTTAATAAATAAAAAATGTGAATTCAGTATGTTTCCAATATCAGATGCTTATTCTATTCTCAGGAGTGTCACAATTTTTCTCTGTATGTTGGAAAGAAAAGAAAGTCTTATTTTCTCTATCTAAATAATTTCAGGCATACCACAGATCAATAAACCACAGATGACATAAAACAATGATTATTTCATAAGGACAAGTCCTTGTGAAATAATCTTAGAGTCTAGACTTGTAAGTGTGACTTCTTTTATAATGACAACAGCATGAAACATAAATTGCTTTCTTTTCTACAAAAAAACCCCTTTGTAATACTAGGTAGAGAACACTGGAGACTCAGTTTTAATGACTGTCCTGAGACCACATTGCCCTGCACTTTTCAGCTTTGAATTTATGTACTCGATTCAAGCTGAGGAATGT
>NW_004524805.1:2112566-2144357 GCF_000260255.1 Octodon degus
AAAAATTTAAGCTCTGTTAAGTTATTATATTTTGTTTAATAGACAGATGCAATGTGTGTGTGTGCGTGTGTGCATGTGTGCATGTGTGTGTGCATATGTATGTCCGTGTGTGTGTGTGTGTGTGTGCGTGTGCGTGTGTGTGTGTGTCTGGTGAAAGACAAGAGTTGGAGCCCAGGCCTGAAGACTTCCTTCAGTCCAGGCCTGAAGCTCCACGGAGCCTTGCTTGACTCTTGCCACAGAGCCCTAGAATGCTGGTGTATGCCCTTTCTAGAAAGAGTCATGCGGCTGAATTTCATTGCTAGGCAATGATTAGGTGTAGTTCTGTAGGCTAAAGTCGGTAAATATTGCAGCCTTCCCCACCTGAACGCCCCCATGAAGAACTAGTTTATTAAGTTAAAAGGAAGAAATGTGCCTTCAAACAAACAGACTAAATTAGACCTTTCAAAACACTTGTCATCAAAAGATGGTTTGTTGAAACTTCAGATAGGTTAAATGTATGCCACTATTTGAGTGAAAAAAATTAGCTTTCCAGGGTGGCAATTACAACCCTACTCAGTTGCCATGGTGATCACACAGCATATGGATTTTGTCAGATAGAGACATCAGGGGTGGAAAGAAGGGACAGTTTATTTTTTGTATCACCACATGCCAAGTGTCAACTCTTTGGCAGTTCTCTTGTAAAAAAAATTTTTTTTTAAAGAGAAAAATGTATTTGGATTCAGGAGAGGAACTTTAGAAGAATAAGAAAGAGTACCAGAAATGTATGAAGAAAATCTGAATTTCAAATAATGCGGCCATTAATGCCAAATCATATTATAAGGCCTCCTGAGGATTTTAATGTTAGGGGTACCTAGGCCTAGAAGAGGGGCTTAGAGGCAGCTGCATTTCCCAAACATGTTCTGATAATGATGGCCAATCAATTTCAGTTTATTGTAGTGTGTGGATTCACTCTTTTACGTAGCATGTCATTTTAATGTCAATTTCCCACCTTAACTCTAGGCAAATCTAAGGTTACTGCTGTCCATGATCTTAAAGACTACAACAGGGAATAAGAATGTCCCTGTGCTGAAGATGCAAGCCCCTGATATGCAAAATGATCCTCTGAATTTTTCTGTGACAAGAATGAAAAAAAAAAAAACCCAAGTAAATATTTTATAAATTCTAATAAAACATTGACTTTTCAATTTGTGTTATCTTTGTTATTCAAAATGTGTACACTTTTGGGCTGGGGAGATAGCCCAGTGGTCTAGGCTCCTGCCTGGCAAGCACAAGGACATGAGTTCAATCTCTGGTACCATATGGAACACCCCAGGCACACTGTCGTGGTGCACACCTGTAATCCTAGCACTGGGGAGGCTGAGATAGGAGGATCAATATGAATCTGAGCTGTGTGGCAAGACCCTGCACAAAATAAATAAATAAATAAATAAATAAATAAATAAATAAATAATTTTTAAAAAGAAAGTGCACACTCTTAAAGACCACATCTGCTCTGCCAGCAAGATGATGCTTTTCTGCCCTGCACAGTGCGGAGGTGAATCTCAGCACTGGATACTGGGGCCCAATGGCCTACCTTGCTCTGTGACACTGAATGGTGACTGCCATTTATCAGCCTCCACTCTAACCACTTTATCCTGATCTTACATAATTCACATTTTAGTGGGGGAAGAGGAGCATACAACATGTCCAATATCTGCAGAGTATAGAAAAGGGACATGGTTTTGGAATGCAGAGGTCCTCATGGGAGAGGAGGGAGGTGGGTCAGTGACCTGCTTCATAAAGCTAGGATCTAAGGGATCAGGCACAGGCAGCCGAGGAAAGACCTGGAGAGAGATCAGAGGCAGAAACCCAAGCACCCTAAGCATTCAAGATTAGGTTGGAGCAAAAGAAGATCCAAGAGAAGGTTGCCACTTGGCAGATCCAAAAGGGACTGCTGTTCAGGATGTAGTTTCAGTTCTAATCTTTTCTTTATAGTACTTTGTAAAGTTGCATCAAATTGTTCCAGAATTTTTGAAAATCTTCAACCCCTGAAAAGACTGCTTGCTATAACACATCATTTGATCTATACTTGCTACAATCTGCTTCCAATCTATACTTGCTACACATCACTGTACCCAATAAATGTGCATAATCATTACTTTTAGGGAAATGCAAATCAGAACTCCATTGACATTCCATCTCATTCTAGTTAGAAAACAAAGACTCTCAGGAATGTGAAGAGCAACAACTACAGGTGAGGATGTGGGTGAGAATGAACCCTGCTGCGCTGCTGGTAGGAATGTATAGCCACTATGGAAATCCAAGAGAGGTTCTTAAAAAATCTGACAATAGAACCATCATGGTTCTGCTATCTAACCTGATATATGCCTGAAGGGACCAAAGTCAGCACACTGCAGGGATATCTGCCTCCCCGTGTTTACTGCAGCTTTATTTATTTAGAGTCAAGATATGGAATTAGCTTAGTTGTCCATCAAAGAATGAATGAATGAAGAAAAGGGAGTATACATAAACAATGGAGAAACACACAACCATAAAAAAATAAAATTATGTCATTTCCAGGAAAATGGGTAGAATTGGAGAACATAAGGGAGGCTCTTACACAATCAGAGGGGGCTCCGGCAGATGGAGGAGTGGAGGGTAAGGGAAGTTAGCAGGTATGAAGGTATGTGCTCAAATAATGTCACATGCAGATATGAACTTGCTGCAGAAAGCCCATTGCTCTGTATAATTAACATTCCCTAATAAAAATTTCAAAGATAAAAAAATGTTTAAAATGATGCAGTCAAGGCTTGCTGAACCTAAACCACAGTGGTAGGAATCAGAGAACTTTCTGTTATATCCTGGTGTGTCAGGCAAGTGGTCACATGGGGGCCCCATGCAGGACATGGGAGCAGGAAGAGTCTACTGATTTTAGAGGGGTGGACAGGGAAAGAAAAGAGAGGAGGAGGGATTGTATGACCCTGAACAGTGCATTTCAGTGTGTGTGTGTGTGTGTGTGTGTGCGCGCGCGCGCGCGCGCATGCGTGTAGCCTGGGGCTCCCAGTCTAACTGTTCCTCTTCTAGCTATATACCTGCTCTCTCTCCTGAGGGTTGCCTGAAGCTCATTCTCCTGACCATCCCAAAATGCTTGTCTTTACTAGCTTAGTGCCTCTCATTCCTATCAAGGAGATGATTCCTAGAACTGGGGACAAGCCTGGGGATGTAAAGAGCGTGTCTGTCTCTTTAAATAGAAAGCCACTAGGGGATATTAATCAAGGTTAATTATACAGATCAGGTATTGCTAATAATTAAAATGTGCCTTAGGCTTTGTGGGAGGGTCATTCCTAGGAGCTAAGGGTTGGCTCTTCTTCCCTCATTGTTTTACATATTTATAAATTACTTTAAATGTGATAATCTGTAACACTGATAATTTTAAATGTTTAACTAAATAGATATGTATCTCTCTTGAGATGAGCTCCTTATAACTAAGATACAACCACGGATCCAAGAAGTCACTCCAGAATACCCGTTCAGTCAGGAGGGGCTATTTATGGAAACACAAGAGACAAAAACAGGGCAGAAAATTCTTCCCAGTCTTATGCCGTCTTTTACCTCTTTCTTGAAACTAGTGCGGAGATACGAAAATGCCCACTGTAGAGATGCCTGTTTGAAGCTAGAGCCAGATCAACATCCAATTTAATACAGGTCAGTGAACATGTGTTAAAAAGCAAGGTCTCTCGCCTGCTTCCAATCTATACTGGATTAAAAACAATGATTTAGAGGTGAAAGGCTCTCTGCCTGGGCCACCGGCTCATGCCACTCAGCACTTGGGCTATTCTTCAGTGCTGAAATCCTTGGCACCATATTTTCTTGAGGTCATCTTCATCTGACAGGACGTTGCTCTGTCTCATCCTGCTAGAGAATTTATTGTATCGATTTGGGGAATAAGGTTAATTGAAATGAACTTTTGGTTTTAAAGGTAGGTTCAGCGCAAGCTTCTACAATTAAAATGGAATTCTTCTCCTTTAAATGACTCAGCCTCGTTTGACTGCCTGGACAGCACTGTTTAGAGCAAAGACAGGAGTAATTTTACAATGCGCAATGCTCATTTACTTTTCTCCTGTTGCTATAACAACTCACTTTTGAACCAGACATGCTGCTAGAGAGCTTTGGCTTCACAATGAATTTCACATTGGTTTTGTTTAGATTTTTCAATCAGTTCTCTTGGAGCTGCGGCTGGACATGCCAGAATAGATTTTACTCTTTCCTTTTTTAGAAACTGAGCTTAGGACTGAAGCTTTGTGTTTCCGTCTTGTCTCAAGGGTTGAAAAAAGACCAGCTACATCCTGCGTACAGTTTGTGATTCTGCTGACATCAATCACATTTCCTACCAGATTGTGCTGTTCTTTTCCTGGAAGGTAACACCAGGGCTGGTGGTGCATTTGTGTGAAAGATGGAACTGTCCATTCATTCTGCGGTAGGATCGTCTTCTGTCCCAGTTCTAATGGTAAGGTCATATGTCTGCAGAATTTGGAGTTTTGCAAATCTCAAGATCTTGGGATGCCTCGCACTGCACAGGAAAATGGCCTATTTGTCAATGATAACAAGGAAAAGGCAAATAGATTTGCCAAGCATGGAACAGACAAATATTTTCTGAAAAACACAAATGAGTAATTGCACTCAACTAGACTGTAGTCTTACTCTCATGCCCTTTAAAATTTTTTCAGTTTAAGCTTGTTATTATAATTTAGGTATACAAAATGATCACATTCATTGTAGTGAATTTGTATCTGTGTGCAATATATCTTATTTCCTCTTTTTAATTTTTTACCCACTCCCATCCGTTTTCATACCCTTCTTAACATCCCCCAAGATAAAGGACACTCACAGGGGCCTAACATTATACCCTTGCCTTTGGGAGCATTGGACCATGAAAGGCTGATTTTTAACATAGGTCAATTAAAATTGAATTTAAAAAGTAATTCAATGTTTGTGATGTATGCTTCCCAGTCAATATTTCTATCTTCCTTTTCGGGAAAAGAAACCATAGAATGTTTTTCACAGCTTGATCGTGTTTATAAAAATCATGGGTTTCTGGGGGCTAAGAACTGAGATCAGTGAAGAATATGCCAGGAAATTCGACCTTCTCCTTACGCCCTACCTCCAGGGAGCAAGGACACGGTTGTGGCTAGTTCTGGCTCTTCAGGCCCTGCGACCTCTTTTTGTCCATAGGTCTTAACAAAAGGAAGCACTAATCTGTTCAGTACATCAGAGGAATAGATTTCTTAAATATTAAGACCAAATGCATAGCTACTGGCCTGGGCAATGCATCTACAACTCCCAGGTGCTAGGAGTTGCACCTGGGCAAGGAAACTGTGACTCTGTGCTGCAGCCAGCACTTGAGTCTGTGGACACGTTGTTCTGTTCTGTGTTCCCAGGCCATACCATGGCTCTTAAGCTCAAATGTGGCTGGAAGCTGTGCTCTGTGGAGGGAGCACAGACAACATGTAGTTCCTAATGGCAGTGCAAAAACTGAACCGATTTAACACCATAATGATGATGTCCTTCAAGTATTCATTTTCCATTCTGGCAGATCCATGAAAATTAATTCTTAGCTCTAGAACCAAAATGAAAACTTGGCTCTGAGGCTGGTCCTATCTATCTATCTATCTATCTATCTATCTATCTATCCATCCATTCATCCACCTCCCTACCTATCTGTCTTTAATTGTCAAACACAACCCAAGGGGCTTAAGTCACTGTGAGAGTTTGAGTTTCTCAGAGCAGAGCAGAGCAGAGCAGAGCAGAGCAGAGCAGAGCAGAGCACCAGTGCACCTCAGCCTGTTCACCAAGCCAGGGGTTGTCTGGGACCTTTGCATGACAATCAACTATTCAGAAATGTAAATTTGAAGACTTTCAAACTCACCATTTCTAGTTAATTTTGCAAATGAAGTGTTGAAGAAGGAAAAATCAATATTTGAGAACCTTTAAATGTTAGTGCAGTTTTTGTTTAAAACCACATTCTAGGCAGTTTTATAGTCATATGTGTGAATGTGGATCAAATCAACTTAGGAAAACGTACAAACTTATTTGCCAACTCTAGAAGCTCATGTCGGTTCACATATTTACTAGTCCTACTTTTTCAGGCCTGGCCTGAGAAGCAAGAAACAATATATTTATACATTAGAGTTGTGAGGAGGAGGAAGTAATATTCTAAAATAACATGGGTAAGAACTTTCTTTCATTAACTTTTTATAATTATGACACATATCACACACTCCCCAAAAGAACTGAAGAAGCCATTTTCTCTGTTCATAACACAAATGTTTCTTTCTTGTAGATTAAAAGTCATCTGGACACTTTTATTCTTAAGGGTGACACAGTTCACAGGAGAAGACTACTTAATAATCCTATTTTAGTAGCAAGTGAAGAGGATCTAGTTGGAGCTGGCAGTAGCACGGAGGCCTTGCTTCTTGGTTGGGATACGTAGGCAAGTGCTGCCTCCAATCCCAGTGACTTGGGCAGGGCTCCACAGCCCTTGACAGCCCGAGAGGCGGTCAGGAGCAGCGTTCTCGCACCACAGAGATGGGAAGTGCTGGCTTCAGACCACAACCCCAGGCCGAGGGGTCCAAAAGCTCTAAAAACACTGATTCATACATATCTTTGTTCAGAGAGGCACAAGTGAAAAAAGAACACTTTATAGCAAAAACAGCAAGAGCAAACACCAAATTGTGAAACAACAATTTGGCTAGGGGCAGGAACCTCAGAAACCAACTCCAGTTAAAGTGCAAATTTTAAGTACAGAATACTACACATGGCTAACTGCAAAGGAAGTGTTAGCTAGTAGTGAATCTGTAACACGGTGAAGAAGTTCATCCATTTGCTTAATTATTTAAAGAAAACACACCACCTCCACAACATTTTAGTGTGTATTATGTGCCAATCACCGTGCTAATTATTTGGGAAACAAGCAATGGAAATTGCAGTCTTCCCTGTGAGGTAGCTAAGAATTCAGGGAATAGATCCAGGGCTAAACAAAGCCATTATGCTATCATGAGGGCTACTAATGTCTATCAGTTTCTTGAAGGGAGCAGAGAAGCTAAGGAGGGCACTTCAACTGCGGTGGAAAATAAATGAGTCTTGAAAAAAAAAAAAGAGGACTATGCCAAGGTAGAGATGTAGAGGGAATCAGGACAGAAAAGATTCCAACTTGGAATTCCAGGTATAGTTATTTGACCTAGAAAGTAGGCCTTTAAAAGTCATGCTTGAGATTTGAGCTGTAATTGTCATCTCAGGATTCTCTCCGCACGGCAATGCTGCAATCAGTTCCGTGCTTCAGCAGGAGAGTGAGAGGTAGTGTGGAGACAGACTGCAAATACGGAGCAAGGTGGGCCAGCTTTTCCAGAGACAGTGGGGGCATGCAGGGAGAGGTTACTGGGGCCCAAGTGAAGGCGGCGATAGGATTCTGAAAGCTTTTTTTGGATATTAGTTTGCATCATAATTTGCAGTTCCACGGGGCTTTGTGGCAGAAAGGAAAAGTTGCCAGAGGAACAGATTAAAGCTGCAGTGCTCACAGAGTTTCAGATTCTCTGCATAGTTTACATGTAGATGAGAGATTCATGCATTAATTCTTTCTTTTCTACTGTGTTCCCTGGCCCAATGCCTCATTTCTAAGATGATAGTAATCATGGAACTTTTCTTTTGGTGTGAGTATGAGAAAAACAGAAATAATACATGCAGAACACCTTAATCCTCAGTACATGAGCTCCAGTTGTGTTGCCTGCACATTTACCTTATTGGCTTGTGTGTGTGCGCATGTGTGTGGTGTGGCTGAGTGTACTATGTGCCCAGGCTGATGTGTTTACATGGTGGCTCATTCTGTGTCGGTCAGTTTGGGTGATGTATGCAAGGTTGCTGTTGTGTGCACTGCACATGTTATGCTGTGGGAAAGAATCTTTGCAGTTTCTGTTTGAATGCCAATAAATTGAATTTGGTGCATGGTACCTGATGAATTATATAAGCAATAAAATTGAAAACTAGCCATAAACTTTCTATACATATCTCTGCAGTCTATAAACTGAAGACATTATCTTTTTGTACCTTCAGTTAATTGATGTTGTTGCATGGTACCTGATGTATCAGGACCTGTGCCTGGCAGGTGGAGGTGTATATGTGGAGTGTATTTATGTGGGTACACGCATGTGTACAGGTATGTGTGCATATGTGGACTGGGTCTCCAAAATGCCCCTTTCTAAGTTCCACTGCATTTCCTTATTTTCAAAAATTCCCTAGAGGATCCCTTATTGGATTATTTCTGGTTGCTAAGCCATTTAAAGCATGAGAGTTTCATTTACAGTGAGATCGAACTTTAAAAATTGAAATAAAGAACAGCTAGAAAAATGGAACAAGATAGTATTTGAATGGCAATGAAGCACAATTTTGTCTGTAACTTAGATTCTCCTGTGTTCTAAATAGTCCTGATTGCTAAAAGTGGATACACTTGTCATCATTCTTGAACAAAGCCACTATTAGCTTAAATGTTTTCTATATTTATGGGAAATAATCTCAATAACCATTTATAGAGAAACAATAACACTCAAAGCTCTTGTGAAAGAAAGTGTAGCTTTCAATTCTTTCTAGGAAAGTTTTATGATAACACTAAAACTTTATCTCACCATTTTTGAAAGGTATTTCTTGAAGCAATAGGAAAATCACCCTGTTGTTCAATTCATTTATCAAAACCACTCTTGCTTCTAGTGGAAGATAGGGAAAGTCATGCTAAACATCTATGGTAATTCTGTGGCCCTTGAGCATCTCACTCCATTACAAAGATTTATTTAACTCTGCATAAGCCACCAGTTTCTTGGAGCACTGAATGTGCTAGAGGAAAATGCTCCTCTTAAGTAGAGTCTGTCCTAATGTTAAGGTCATTTTCTGTCATTTGTTCATTTCCCATAAAGATTGCATTGAATGATGGACGGGAAGGAGAAGTCTGGTGTAAGCAATCCAGGTTCAAGAACAGCTTTGCCCTTCCTTGGTGTTGATCCTGAATAAGAGGCTTTACCTTTATCCACCTTGTAAAATATAGAAATACTTCTTAGTCCATAAGCTACTGTTGAAGGCTCAAAAATGAATATGCAAAACATTGATCAAGATATTTGGTGCAGAAGAAACTCACTCACAGTAGCTGTTATTAAGCCATCCCCCTGTCCATAGTTCACAAGGCACAAAAGGATAATATCTTCAGTTCACATAGCTTATAGACTGCAGAGATATTTATAGAAAGTTTATGACCAATTTTCAGTTTTATTGCTAATGTAATTCATCAGGCACCATGCACCGACTTTAACTTAGTGCATTCAAACAGCAACTGGAAATATTCCTTCCCACAGCATCACATGTGTAGTACAGGCAACCTTGCACACACCACCCAAATTTGCTTACAGAATGAGAAACAGAGACAGCAGATTTATCTGCAGAAATAAGAGTCCCCAATTCTCCGCAGCTTCACTTTGTAGTGTGTCAAATTTCTGTAGTAGACCACAGTGCAACACTATTAAATGGAAAATTCTACTGTCTTCATTTCTTTCCATTACTGGGACAAAATTCTTGACAGCTGCAACTTAAAGGAGGAAAAGTTTATTTTGGCTTATGGGTTTTGGAGAATTCAGTCCATAGCCTTCTAGCTCTAAGGCAGAACTGTCATGGCAGAAGGGTCTGGAGGGAAAATGCTGCTCACATCACACAGGCCAGGAAGGAGGGAGGAGCCAGAGAGGGAGGTGTGTCCTTCCAGGTCATGCCCCCCAGTGGCCCACCTTTATCAGGCCCCATCTCTGAACAAGAAGTCAGTTACAGCACCCTCCGTAAAACAATACCCTTCTACACACATGAGAATTTTGGGGGATATTTTAGATATAACCATAACATTGAGAAATAGTTTATAAGTTTCAAATTATGTCCCCATTCTGAGTAGCATGACAGAATATGCCTGCCTATTCTGTCTTGTCTGGGATACGACTTGTCTCGCAGCCCAGAGCATCTATGCTGTGTATGTTCTCTGTATGCCAGTCATTTAGATCCTGTCAGATGATCTGTTTCGATATTGCTATGCCTGTGTTCAAGTAACCCTTATTTTACTGTAAAATGGGTCCAAAGTGTAAAAGTAATGATGCACAGGAGGCACCAGAGCAGAAAATATGAAAGCACAAGTGTCTCAGTTACTCTTCTCTTGTTGCTGGGACAAATACCTGACACTCAGAATGAAGGAAAGGCTTATTTAGCTCAAAGTTACTAGAGGTTTCAGTCCATACTCAGCTGCTCCAAGGCAGAGCAGCACATGGCAGAGGACAACTTTTCAAGGCAGCGCAAAGAGCAGAGAGCAAGGGGGAGTGGTCGCAGCTCAGGCAGCTACCCAACCTCCTCCCTCCTTCCACTGTAATGCAAATTACCCACCCCAGGGCAGATGCAGCACCCACACCCACAATAATCTATCACAAACTCCAGGAGCTGCCGCATGGCTGTACGAGGCTTTGTGGGACAACTAGACACAAGCCATAATAACAGGTAAAACCTGGGACTGCTGTGGCCATGCTGTAGGGTACATATGAGGAAAATAAGAATGTATAGATTTTGGCACTAGCCATACTTTCATGCATCCATGGGGGTGTCTTAGAACACATCCCTATCAAATAAAGTACATGAGTATCCATATCGAACTTTATTCAACAGGAGAGTTCATAGAAGAAAAAGTGACAGCTAACTTCCAAGTCCAAATGACTAACAGTAATTCCCTGCAATCAACACACAAATGAGGAATCTTCCAGAGGGAAAAACTCCAATCCTTGCAGGTGGACATTCACAAAGGCACCAGGAGCTTTTGATCATAGTGCCGACATTTCTTTACGAAAGATACTTGGCTTTGGAAATGATGCTTCCAGGCAGAGAGAACAAAACTGTATTTGATTGGAACAGCATGCAGAAAGGCCAGCATTTCACACATGCTCACCTCTCAGGGTTCATTTATGCTAGAATCTCAGAGCAAAAGTTGGGTGATAACTTCTAAGCAGTACCTGGGGTGGCGTTTGGTCCAGCCAGCATGCTTCCTCCATGGGATCACATGCAAAACAACAAAACACTGAGATCAAAGAATAAATTAATCCAACTTTCCTTCAGTTTAGGTCAGAGTTGAGGAAAAGAAGGGCATTTGAATGGAGACCTTTAGTTCAAGCAAGGCACGAGGCTTCCCTTTAACCAGGATGCTGAAGGCATTGGGTTTTCTCCAAACAAACAAGAAAGGTTTAATCTTTCACTGGAGCAGCATGCTCAGCAAGCATCAAAAGCAAATAGAGATGAAGACATTTCTCTGCTACCTCTCGTAGGCCCATAATCCCCGAATCAAACACTTCTTTCTCCTGTGAGCTTCCCCAGGGAGCTGTCAAGACAGCAGGCAGAAAGAGTCCCTGGATTCCTTCCAAGGTCACTGCAGGATACTGGACAAAGTGAGCCTCGCAGAGAATCTAAACCACCTGCTGGGGACTGTGTCAATGCAGTTCTCCCAGAATGCATTGCGCACATGACCCCGATCCCCATCAAGATCTCTGATACGCAGTCCGTTAGCTGTATTGCTTCCCTGATTGTAGATGAAATGAAGGGGTCCACACAGTTCCCGCTTGCTCTGGGTTTGCCTCACAAAGGCGCAAGCCTCTCCCTCTCATCCATGGATGACAATTTTCCTAGGTTGAGAACAGGGCAAAGTGTTTTCATCATTTGAGTTTAGCTTAGCTGAACACCGTAAATACCATTCTTGCTTTGCAGCTTCTGCCCTCCGAACAGAAAGGCGACAGCCACCTGTGCTTTCTCTGCTGCTTTCCAGGCGGTCATTCAGAAAAGTTCTTCTCTTAATTAAGTTGACTCCCTTTCTCAGTGTCGTTATCCTGAACTGGGCCCTGCCCAGTGTGCACAGTTAGGCCTGCTTGGTCTTCACCATACAGCCTGCCTTGGGAGCGAAGCCATTAGAGGTACAGAGGACAGCCTTCTTTGCCTGTAAAATTAGCTAATTGCTTTAGTGCTGAGAAGAAAAAAAGCACTAAGCCATAGGAATCACTGTGCAAGTCGGACAACCACCAGAAGTATTGATTTGAAGGAAAAACCATATTGGGTGTAAATAGTTAAACATAAGCATTTCCTTTTCTAAGTGACTTATGTTTCTCAGGTATTTTATGAGCCGCTGCTTCCATTGTATCAATGAAGAACTCAAAAAGACAACCCTTTCTTCTACACCGGCATTCCTGAAGTTGGAACGTGCCTATTGCTCCAGCGGGAAGGCGCAGCTGCCCCTTCAGCCTGGGCTCAGGCTCGTGGAGGCGCCCTCGCGCTCTCGCGTTGCTAGAGCCTCGCTGAGCCGGCCTTTTCCTCCCTCTTGTCAAAGCTTCCCCTCCTCCCATTCTGGGGTTTCACAGCCGCCTGATGCTCCATCTCAAAGAGCACCCACAGGGAACAGAGCCCAGATGTCACAACCGTCCTAGAACGGAACCAAGGGACAGTGAGCAAGGGAAGTTGTGAGCCACTTAATGTCAGATTGGTAGTTTAAAGTTGGCTTCATAGTATTTCTTTTACAGCACAGTACAAATGCTCCACATCCGAGCTTCTCTTCTTCCCCAAAGCCAGTTGTTCCATGTCAGTAGCACGCCAGGGGGCAGAGACACAGCAAAATGAGTAAGAAAGGCCAGTCCTGGGGATTCTCCATCTTGACAGACTCAACACCATCCCACCTGAGGAAAGAACAGTATTGGTCCACTGGTTTTATTTTTGGTGTCACGGTGCATTTTAGGCATAGTTATTACTTATTTTATGTAAGTACTAGATGAATATATTCTCATCTGAGAAGCATATGGAGAAATATTAATGTATCTCTTTTATTTACCTAACTTGTGCTCCCAAAATTATTACTTATCAGTTTTGGAAATCCTTCAGTCTTTTTCTTACATAGAACTGTCTCAGTTACTCTTCTCTTGCTGCTGGGACAAAATACCTGACATCCAAAATGAAGGAAGGGGCTGCTTCAACAAAGCAGTCAGGCTCAGGTTGCTGTGGTTCGATCCTCACAACTCAAGCCAGCCAAACCTGCCCTGAAGGCATTTGGAGAAAAAAAAAATCCTTCTGGGCTGCTTCAACAAAATGAAGGAAGGAAAGGTTTATCTAGCTCACAGTCTGTAGAGGTTTCAGGCCATACTCAGTTGGCTCCAAGGCAGAGGGGCACGTGGCAAAGGGCAGCCATTCATAGCAAAGCAAAAAGAGCAAAAAGACAGTGGCGGCAGCTTTGGGGCTAGCTGGCTTCTCCCCTCCTTGCACTGTAATGCAGAGTACCTGCCCCAGGGCGCTCCCACCCATAACTCCAACACTGGATCAGGAATCAATCACAAACTCCAGAAGACACTCCCTGACTGCATGAGGCATTGTGGGAGCAACTAGACACAAATCATAACATACACACACACACACACACACACACACACACACACACACACACACACAGAGCAGCATAAACATATACCTGTACTATACGTGCATGTACATACTTATTTGCATGCTGCTGAACTTTCTATTTTAGTGAAATCTAGACTGGAGAAGGCACGCAGATACCCTGTTTGACTGAAGATCATCAAACCCCTTCCTATTAACTGCAAGCTAAGTTTTACTGGAGCAGCGATGCTTGCTCCTTCCTGTCTATTTTCTTCTGCTATTAATTCTTGAGGACATGCCTGAAAATTTCTGTAGTATCTGTGAAATATAAATTGGTATGCTTTTGGCTGTATCATAAAGTGCCTACTTAAATGTTATTCGTAAACTCCCTCATCTTTCCAAAGGTAAATTGGCTGCAAATAGCCTGATAAGAACATAAGGATAGAGATTATAGGCTTAATATATAAAAATCAATTATTCTAAAATATGTGGGGCCTGCTTTATGTAAATAGTTCTTAATTTTTTTCAGTTATTGATGCTTCAGGAAAACAACTATATATTTGGAATGCCAATTGCATTGTGGAAAATATAATTAATTACCTGCAATAAAATATGATCCTTGTCTCACATGATATAGTTCATTGGAAGTATTTTTAAACTATAGTGTTCTACACAAACAGTAGCAATAGGTGTCATGAGTTAAAAGCAAAATTTATTCTCTTTTTCTGGCATAAATATATTATTAAATAGGCTATATATCTCGCAGACATTTTTTATGCTTTGACACATGTTTCGCACGATTTTCTCCACATAAATGTTTATTCCTAACTCACTGAGCAATTGTTATGCATTATTCATAAACCTTCAACTTTCAATATTCAGATAATTTAGAATTTCTGTATATAATTTAAGTTCCCCACATATAAATTTCTATCAATGCATTTCAGCTAAGCGCTGCTAATTTTCAGGTTTTTTAATATAGAAAAGAATCAAGTTGGCAAGAACAATCTAAAGTAACTGGTGCTGCCCAGCATGGACGTGTCGCAGGGGATCCCAGATCTGTCCTGCGTGGACTGGCATAGTCAAGCAGTGTGCAAAGACTCATTCTTTCCCTGGTGGCCATAAGAAGCCACTTATCTTGCAGCTTCTATCCATCTCCTCTTAGACTCTTCTGTGTTTGGCACAGTGCAATTTACTAATCATTATTCAATAAATGGCTACAAAGGCAATAAAAGACAATAATCCACCATCAAACATACTGAAGTCCATTCAAACATGTAAGGGTGCTTGACATTTCTTTTAGTCTAAGGCTGCTTCCTAAATGTCCCAGTGACCACTGGGCATTTATTTCCCATCAGCATGCTGCTTGTGGCATCCACATTCAATGTCAAAATAGCCACTTCAGCTTCAAACAGTGTGGCAGGTGTAGCTCCAAATCTCATAGCTCTGGGAGATTGAGGCAAGCTTTGATTTGATAGACTGAAGTTTATGCTTTTTCCTTCCTTAAATAAACTCACTCTTCGGTAGCAAGCACTTAGGGGATTCCCAAAATATTTGCAAACATTTCTGTCAGATAGCATCACCGTCACCATATGATTTAAACAAGCATGTATTCATCACACTTAAACCAGATGTCATCTGAGTGGATGAGAAATGAATCATTTGCTCCTGACAGCTTGTTTATTTCTGGAAACACTTTTCAGCAGGGATTGTGGGAGTGCACAACCCACTTGCTTTATATCTAGGCAGGAGGATGAAATGCCAAACACTTCAGGAAAAACCTTTCTTTAAGGTGGGGCTCCCTGAAAATAGGCTCCCCTTCACCTTGGACCAATGGGCAGGAGGTGAGAGGCAGGGCAGTGTTAGGGAGTGAGAGCGCCTTGTAGCATAAGAATGACAATAATCCTATAGTTCCAATCACTTTCTCGACTTCCAATCTGAAAAATCATCCCTCCTAAGAAGAGAGTAGACCTCGTCACAGGCATTTGTTAGTTTATCTCATTTAATCCTTGCAACATTAGATTGAGGTATTGTCTTTTCATTTTATGGAGTAGGACTCCAAACTACAGAGAAAAGCTGAGTAAATTGCTCGGGAACTCTAGGGGATTTAGGAAGAGGCAAATCAGTGATTTATGCTAGGCCTTTTGATCCTAAAACCTGGGCTGCACAGTTAGGGTGCTCAGATTTTGAACCCATAATCTGTTTTTTTATTAATGTATTTGGTTATTATACGATCTCACTAAGCAACTTGGATTCACAGTGATCCTCCTGTTTTCAGCCTCCCCAGTACTGGGATCACAGGCATGCCTCACTACACCCAAACTCTGTGGCTGCCTCAGGTCCTCTGGGGCCAGAGGTGGTGCAGCATGTGGTATCAGAGATTAAACCATAGTTGCTGCACTTGCAGACTAAAGCTAAAGCTGAGCTATCTTGCCAGCCCCAACCCATAATCTTAGTCTAGAGACTTGTTCCTTATATGTGGGATTAGGAAGTTGGTCAAGGAGATAATTTAAGAGTGTTTTGCATTTATTATTATTATTATTATTATCATTTTGTATTTTGGGGAAGGTCTACAGGGTGTTCAGGGTCTCAATACTAGATCAGACTTGTAATGATCCGCCTGTTTGCAGCTTCCCAAGAGCTGGGATTACAGGCGTGCATCACTAAACCCAGTCTCAATTGCCATCTCAGCATACCCAGGGGCAGGGCTGGCACTGCAGGCCTGGGGATCAAACCCCCGACCCCTGCACCTGCTTGCAGGTGCTTTAATCTGCTGAGCTATGTGGCCGACCCTGTTTTGCATTTTAGATGTCTAAAAGTTGTTGGAGTTCTCCAGCGCTTATAACAGAACACACCATTTTTTAGATCAGTGGGTAAACATTGGCACCCTGTGTATTCGTAAGTGGGCAGGAGGTTAGCTTCTTAATAAACAAAATATATCCACATGGTTTTTCAGTTTGCTCATAATCCTTAACTAAAAACATGGGCTTCCACACCTCTTTTCATGGGAAACCTTAAGAATAAAAGACATATGTAAATTTCATTTTGGGGCAGGTTAGGTCAAATGATCACAGAAACGTTATGTACATATAACCACCACAGAGAATTATCACTGGGGTCACTTCCCAGTTCCCAAGGCAACCAAACGGCTTAACATAATGACTCTTGTACTAATGAGGATAAAGCAGGCAGAGTGAGGTTGCGAACAAATGATTGGTGAGAACTGCCACCCTGCAGTATTGAGGCCTTCTCGATAAATCCCATGGATGCAGGCCAGCTCCCAGGTCAGAAGGGCATAATTCCGTAGCCAGAAGAACTGCTCTGTCAACCTTAAATATCTTGCTCTGCCACAGGCCCGGTAAGAGGGGGCACCTTAAAAAGAGATATAAAATCTCACTGATACCCTCTGTGCTGCTATCACTCGCTTCTCTCCTTTGAGGGTAAGAATGGAAAGACCAGAGAAACTACTCTGTGCACAGCTGGCTGTCGGCAGAGAGACCATCCAAGAGCCCCAGCAGAGGTGAGGAAGCTGTGTATCCTTCTCAGGCACTATTACAGTCTGAATCATTCCTATCCCACTGATGGGTCACAGTTTTTAGAATGCTTTTCTTTTTCATATTTAATCAATAATATACACTTCTCCCCAACTTCTAGAGCTTATCTCCTCATGAGAACAAACTACTATAAAAATGACTATTCTTTACAAAATATTTTCTAAGGGTAAAGTATTAGGAGTTTCATGTAGACTAGGGAAGATTAGCGAAGTAATGTTTCTGTTGCTATGGTATGATTATGGGAGAATATATTTTTACATTTTATCTTTCCATTCGTATGGCTATAGTATTATTTTAAACACACACCAAATTGAGATGGAAAAATTAATTTGGTATTATCTAAATTGATTGGCAATAAAGCATCTCCCAAATGTGGCTCAAGCTTAAATGAAAAGTAAAAATAAATCCGTGTTCTGTGCGCTTCCTGGAATCACCAGTCGGAAAGATGTATACTTCTGACAGGCCTAAAGGTGACAGCAGCCATTTAGCATGTAGATGAGTAGAATAATTCGGCAGCAAACTCAAAACTCATGTGCACCAGACTGGTAGATCGGAAATAAATGACAGATGTCACACACATGTTCTCTTCGAAGGCAGGGAATTGATAAGGTGCCAAACCCCATCGCTCCTGGGCCGTGCTTGTTCCAATTGATAGAACCTCTCACCCTTGAAATTCTGACAAGTTCTATTAGGGAAGGAGACTCTAACTCATATCTCTTCCTGACTCTTTATCCATCTTCCCAAATCGTGCCTATCTGAAACCTGTCTCAAGCTCATTTAATTATGACATCTGAATCAATACTCCATACCAGACCCAGCCAGCGGCAGCTTGCTTGGCAGTTTCCAAAGTGTGTGTCAGCCTTTCTAGAAAGTTCACTTTTTTATTCTGAAAGGAAGTGTTCAATGTTCCAATGGGTCCTTTGATTTATTTTAATTTTTTGAAATGAGTTGTCACTTACAGGGTTTGCAAGATTTAACATATGTTTTTAAAAAACACATGACTTTTTTTTTTTCTTTCTGAAGTCAGATTCATTTTCTATCTCAGAAATGCTAAGCTTGGAACTATGGAATGGAGACGAAGCCAACAGCAATTTAAATAAATTACAAGCTGACAACAATTTACCATGGTGATGTTTTAAATGAAACATATTAACTGCAGAAATATCAGAAAGCTGTAGAAATTTTAAGAGATTCCATTTTGATACTCTGGTGTAGTTTTAGATATTTGCACATAAAGGAGTATAATATAATAGAATTTTGGAAAAGAGTTAGCCACAAAAGTGGCCTGACTTAGTCCTTCTATTTTGTTTGCTGTAGCAAAATACTATAGCTTGGGTATCTTACAAATAACAAAAATTTATCTTTTATACTTCTGAAGGCTGGAAATCCAAGACGAAGAGCTAGCAGATTTACTAAATGGGAGGATTTTTTCCTATTTTCCAGGCAGCCATCTTTTTTCTGTGCTCTTAAATGGTAGTAGGGGCAAAGGGTTCTCAAACCTTTGTTAGAAGAGCATTCATCTTATTTCTAAATGCTCCACCTCAATGATTGATCACCTCCCAGAAGCTCTATTTCTTAATACCTTAGGGGTTAGGAGTCCAACATGCAAATTTCAATATATCGATGATCCATTTCTTTGCTCAGGTTTACTGCACTAAATCCTAAATTTACTATATCACACTGTGATCTGAATGTACAATCTGTATTAAAAGAACAACCAACATTACCTACTTAGAGTATATGTGCTATTCTTGAATCAGAATGCTCAAAAGTTGTCCCTAATCATCAAATCTGCAAGCATAATGCAAATTGCCTAGTCTCAGTTTTCTTGTCTACCAAGTATTCATAGGGAGGAGAGATCCCAGCATAACTGAGTTTGAAAATTCTATGCTTATAAAGATATCTTAATTGTATGGGTTTAGGTCTTTAAACATTCATCAAGAAATTTTGGGTCATTTCAATAAAATGTAAGTATCTGTTTGGTTCTGAGGTTTAAGCCTATATTTTATATATAGCAAATTCCAATATGTCTCTGACCCAGGCCTCTATAAGATGATATGGAATCTAAGGGTCTAAAGTGTATGAGCTAGTGTGTCCATAAATTGTAAGGCTTTGTGTGTCTATAACATGTAGACCTACAGGTGTCTATAGGTAGGAGTCTACACATGTCTACAAAATTTAGGCTTCTGTGTACCTATTTTAGGCACAAAATAGGCCTCATATGCCTTGATAATATTTTATATGCAATGAAGGACTTAGCCAAATTGCCTTAATAAATTTCTGTTTAGTTTTCTGACTAAAGATGGACTCTATAATTACTCTATGGGGAACAAAGACAGGGACACACAGAATCACATGCAATTAATCTGTAGAAGTCTGGGGGAAAAGTTTGCACTAAATATAGACAATCATAGACAGATTTTTTTATACATAGGATATTTAAAATGAAATTATATAAAATCTTTTGAACAAAGCTTTTGAAATGACCTAATTAAGACCAATTGCTTGGTAACTGTTTTTAATAGTCCCACAAATAAGGAAAAAAGTACTCTCTAAATTTTTCTTCCATTGCACTTAATGTCATTGCCATGAGCTAGAGTTCAACTCTTTAAGTTTATCTTTGTCCTAAAGGAGAAATTGTTCTTAAGATTTGTGGCCTTTAGTAGTGATTTTGTTTTAAGAGATGAAAGCTCAAATATCCAAATGAAGGAAATCTAAGTTCTAATACAACTTAACAGGTAACCAAAACAATAACACAATATTTTACATTTATTCTTGTCATACTCCTTTCAAACACCTTGATTAAGTTACAATTGTACATTAGGTGCCAAAATATTGTTTCTTGCTCCGATTAGTCTGCTCATCTTAAAGCAGGGACCATGTCATGCACAAATTTTTACAAAACATGCAAAGTATCTTCTAATATTTTCCATGAAGTTCTGATTTTTTTAACAGCTTCTAGTACCTAGAATAGTGTATGTCAGCAGGAAAACATTTCTGAATGACCATAGAATACAATTTTACCATATAGGTGCATGATAATTTCATTTCTCTAAAAATATCTTTCAAAACACCTCTTACAAAGCCCTACACATTTTCATTTTATAATAGAGAGCAGAGAAGATGAGAGAACAACTCTATTTTTCTGCTTTTAGACTAATTTTCTATCATTTTCAGATCATTCAGTGTTCCAACTTTCTCATATGGAAAGAACTACAGTTATCTAACTCTGGCTTCTTAAGTCCTTGGCTTGCTTAGACTGCTTCATCCTGACTCTAAATATTTCATAGGAGCTTGCTCCTTTTCTAACTTGGTTGGCTAGAATATTTTGTTTACCCAGAACCCCATATAAATAGATGGTTTGGTCAGACACATCACGAGTGGAAGCCATTTAAGATAAAAAACCCAGAATGAGACTGCTTTTTGATGCCAGAGACTTTGAAGAAAATGCAACCTCAACTCTCTGTTGTGTTCCTCATGGGTGGCACACGGGCTCTAAAGGGGCCCAGAACAAAGGAAAAAGATAATACAGTTCAGTGGAGAGAAACTCATTTAAATTGTGGTCAAAATCTAGATTTGTTTTCTGGAAAAAAAAAACCCAACAAGGTTTACCGATGAGGTTACTTGAGCAGCTTGGTTGGACTGAGACTATTTCAGGCCGTCTGGGATGGACAGAGGCAGCCATTATGGTTTTGGATGAGGCCTCCAAAGCCTCATCCACTCACAGGTGGGGCATTCAGGAGGTGCCTGAATGCGAGATGTGTGGTACTGAGGTTAAGGGTGTGGGGTCGTTAAATGGGTTTAGCATAATTCTGGGTGGCACTGAGTGTGAGAGGCACTACCTGAAAGGCTGGAGTGAAATAAAAGGGAAAGAGAAGCTCAGAGCCACTGCTCCACTGCTAGGCGCCTCGGACCCACCGTGCCACGGGCTGCCACGCCCCTTGTTCCTGCCCCCCTGTCTTGGAGCCAGCCAAATATGGACGGGAACCTCTATATACTGAGCTAAAATAAACATTTGCTCCTTTAATTTGTAAGTGATGAGGATTTTGCCCCAATAATGAGAAAAGAGGCTACAAAACCATCCCATTGCTACCCTGGCAAACTCCTGCTCATCCAAGTTTTTGGAGCTCAGTTTCCTTATATGCAAAAGAAATGTAACAGCATTTGCCTGAACTATTTCAAAAGGTTGTGAGAAAACAATGTGATAATGTTTCTAGAAGTACTTTGTTAAACTAAAGCCTAAAAAACACTTTGTTAAACTAAAAAGAAATACCAATGGAAGCTCTTAATGTTATTCAGTGTCAAAATAGGTATCATTGGTACTTATGGTCACATGGTTAGGCAAGTCTTAAAAAGGTCTATAAAACTCAAAGGAGTACAAGAATTGAGTTATACTATTCCATCAATCTCACTAAGCCATACTTAGTTATATATTATTATTTAATTAGTTACATAGCCATTGTTTTGAAAAAATCTGTCACTGCTCAATTTCTTTTAGTTCTAGAGGATGGTCAAGTGATGTGTAATCTTCAATAGTAGAGAACTGCAAAGCAATATTCTAAAAACATTGTGATATTTTTATGTAATTATTCTCTAGATTGAATAGTCTACTTCAATTGGAACCTTGTTAGATTTGTGGGCAATTTAATGATCATCAGAAGATATTAAAAAAATCTGCCTATTTGGTCACAGCTTGCTTTGTGCCAGTGGTGAACCGGGGCTACCAAAACCAAATCAAGACAAAACAAAAAGAGAACAACAACAAAAAAACCCCTTAGTTTTACTGGCAGAAGGGCCACCTTAAGAACAATGGGGCCGCAGGTGCTCTGTGCTCAACTCAGCACACACCTGGCACGGAGCATCCAGGACAATCTGGATGCTCCTTTCCAAAGGTGATGCAGGAAGGGATGATCCGAACGTGTGGCATGTTTGCCCAGGGGGACTCTGTGCACAGGGCATAGTTAGGCTAGAAAAAGAAGACATTCCACCTGTCTTTCCAGACCTGAGATGCTGTCACATGCAAGAGAAAATTTTGAGTTTCAGAAGAACAGACTGTAGTTACAGGAACAAAGCTTTGCAGCAATTTGTCAAGTTCTTTTTTACAATTCAGACTTGTCTACAAATGAAATGGGATGTTTTTGGAGGGAGAGAGCTTGTTATCAAATTACAGTATTCAAGCAGCATCTGGCACCTTCAGAGAGAGAGGGAGAGAGAGAGAGAAGGAGGGAGGGAAGGAGGGAAGGAGGGAGGGGAGACAGAGAGGGTGGGAAGGAGGGAAACAGTGAGGGAGAGAGAATGAGGGAGGGTGGCAGGGAGGGAGAGAGAAGCAGAGAGAAAGAAAGAGGGGGAGAGAAGGCAGGAAGGAGGGAAGAAGGAAGGAAGGGGAGAGAGAAAGAGAGAGAGAGAGGAGAGAGAGAAGAGAGAGACAGAGAGAGAGAGAGAGAGAGAGAGAGAGAGAGAGAGAGAGAGAGAGACTAGTTGTGTTACTCTACAATATAGGAGCAGAGTCCACAGAAGTAGCTGAGGGCACTGCAGAATATTAAATGACACCAGGGCTCCTTGCTCCCAGCACTGACTCAATCTAGGCAATTCTACTTCTCTTTGTTTTTGAGATTTTATTGTTGTTGTTGGGTTTTTGTTTATTGTCCAGTATAAGGGATTTGCAACATATTTATTAAGAACAAATGGGCAAGGGGAGAATTTTTGCTAAATGATCTATTTAAAAACTACTGACATCAGATTTCAAGTTCAAAGTCCCATGAATTTGAGATTTTAACATCAAGGAAGATGTGCACTGTGAACATTGTCACCTTCATTTACCTTTCCTGCAGCATAGGTCTCAGAGTCATTACTAATATGTAATGACTGACATCTTTTCCCAGGCATAGTCTGGAGAAAAAGTATGCAACCAGGACTATTGGCCTTCAGATATTCTGCTCTATGTATAACAAATAAAAGTAAATCTGGGGGTGCAAGCTATCTATATAATTGGCTAAGAAAATTACACAATAATAATAAACTAAGTTTGAGAATAAAATATAATTTGTTCAATCAGTATGTGGTTGTGTTTGGTTTTTACCTACTTCTAATAACTCATTTTCAAAGAAGTCTAAAAATTATGAAGGCTAAGTTTGAAAAATTAGTATGAAGTTTGCCTATGCGTCTTCAATTTTGTTGTATGACACTTTGAAATGTCATTGAAATTTTCTTGCAGGGAAACTGACTAACTTAACATCTTTCTCATTTGATAGATCCTTCTGTCCAAATACAGAACCCTGGGCGTATTTGTTAACATATGATGTCCTTGTCCTTGTGGTTTTAATGATTCTTAGCAAATGTTTTTAAACAACCAGACATTGGGTCTCAAATTGGAAACCACAATGGAATATAAATTGACTGTCAGAGCTATTGAATATCTTTAGGAAAATATGGGGGGCAATTTGGACATAAAATTTATCACAGTCCCACTAGCACATCTATGGCTTTTTAAAAGAAAATATCAGGTACTGGCAAGATATGGAGAAACTGAAATCTTTTTTCATTGCTGGTGGGAATTCAAAATGATGAAGCTACTGTGGAAAAGAGTTGGCCGTTTCTCAAAAAGTTAAACACAGCATTACTGTACCATCGCTACTCCACTCCTAGCTATGTGTCCAAAAGACCTGAAAACAAGTCCTCAAATAAACCCGTCTTGCTGGCATGTTTAAAGCAGCATCACTCACAATAGGCAAAATGTGGAAAGAGCCCAACTGCCCATCAGTGAATGAACGATTCGACAAATTCTGGTGCACATGCACAATAGAATATCATCCCTCTATAAAAGGAATTAAGTAATGATACGGGCTGCTACTTGAACTAAGTTCAGAAACATTATGCTGAATGAAAGAAATCAAAGACAAACAATCATATATCACTTGACTCCATTATGTAAAATACCCAGAATAGATAATTCCACAGAGACAGGAACCAGTTTAATGGTTGCCAGAGGCTTCAGGGAGGAGAAAATTTATAGAAACTTCTTAATGAGTACGGGTTTCCTTTTTGGGTGATGGAAATGTTTTGGAACTAGAAAGAGGTTGTGGTTGTATAATATTATGAGTGTATTAAATGCCACTAAATTGCTCACTTTATAACAATTAACTTTGTTTTCTGAAATTCTTCTCAATTAAAAAATATATCTAGAAGAAATTAATTTTATGAATCACTGTTGGGATCAACCAGTAAGTATACTTCACTATTAAAGGCACATTCCCTACTCTGATGGTTTCTGTGGACTGGCTTTTAAATTACATTGTCCACAGGAGTGCTCTGACTCACTGACACGCAACCATCAACCACACAGCGACTCCGTGGAACCCTCTTAGAGCACACGGTGACAGGCTTGCCAGCCATCTTCAAGGAGCTTGGAGTTTAGCTGGGAAGACTAACTGTACAAGTTAGCACATATTCCTGTAGCATAGGTCTGAAGCCTTTCCTTTCTTCAAGAGGCCAATGAGAGCTAGACAAGGCTGGAAGGCTTCATGTGCTTGCACAACTGAAGTCTATTCTCTAAAAAGGATGGAGTTATCTTAGAATTTTATATACTCTTCTCTCACTGTATTTGTTACATTCTGTTAAAGCTCTAAACTCATCTAATGTCCCTTATGGATTTTGAGACACTTGAGGCTAGCAAATATGCCTTAAATTTCAAGTGCCCTTGAAAAAATTTTTCTGAGCACTTGGAAAAAAATTCATCTTGCAAACTTTCTTGCCACATAGAAACTAAGGGTCAATTGCAACACATGTATGAAAACTTAGGTCAAAGTAATATGTTGAAGTGGACCATTGAGTCATCTTACTGACTCCAGAATGGCTGTTTCTGAAGAGGAACCATTCTGAAGCTGGAGACCACAAGCTGAGTAAAGAGAACAGAACCAGATTTGCCATAACACCCCAATCCAGCTTAAGCTTTAAGATATTCACCCTTTCTTATGCTCTGCTGCTAATTTGTATTCTGGAGGTTGTATCTTTTTCTTTAGCATGCTCTCCCAAAGTGTAAGAAATTTAGAATTCCCCAAAATCTAGGTCTACTTCCATGCTAAAATGACCTAGTTGGTTTGGTCTAGAGAAAGATCGGTCTTTTGGAAGAAGTAGAGCCTGTACTACTTGAAAAGCACTGTAGAGTCACATTGCCTGAGTTGAAAAAATCTGATCTGTGTGACCTTGAGTATGTTACCCAACTTCTTCATTTCTAAGGAACAGCAACCTGTTTCATGAGGCTGTGTTCGTCTTTCAATCGGTTGCATTTTTAAGCAGTAATTACATGTCTGACCTAAGACATAAGCCAATGAATGATGCTTTTACCATATCAGGAGAAACTATTGGTTGGTGGCTTAGTCCGTTTTCAGTTGCTATAGCAGAATAGGAGGGTGAAAGTAAATTATAAAGGAAAGAAATTTATTTTGGCTCCTCAGTCTGAAGGCTGAGAAGAGAAAAGGCATTAGCAGTTTTGTCTGTCAGATGTATCATAACATGGCAAAAAGTAAAAGGGCAAGCAAACACATCAGGAGGGAGGTCAGGAGACAAAGAAACTAAACTCACCTTTATAACAAATGGTAACCAATCTATTCTCCTGAGTGTCAATCCAGCCCCAAGAGAAAAAGTGTGGATCTTTCATAATGTCCTAATCACCTCTAAAAGCCACTACAATGCCAATCAGGTTTCAACAAGAGTTTTAGACAGAACAATTCAAAATTATACCCAAATTGGAAAATATACTTTTTATTTACAATTTTAGGTGTTGGTGTGAGATGTAGAAATCATTTGAGTTGGTTAGACTTGTATATTATCATGGAGAAGAAAAAGTGGGCCATGAATCTGAGTACACTGTAGACACAACAGTGAACAGAAAGCACTGCACAGCTTGACTTCTCGATACAAGACCCCATACTGGAGAGCTAAAAACTTTTCATATTTCTCATGGCCTTCATCCTGGGATGATATTTCATGTGAAATTCCAGAAGGGGGGGTCCTGATACATGAAGCAGCAGTTGTTCAGCTATTAATTTATAGAAAAACATTCCTTTACTCCCAAGTTTTTCATTATGGCCATGAATGTCATTGGTAGCCAGTAATTTTTCATGGGGGGTGGGGGGGGGATGCTCAGTGCCTCTGGGATTCACCCCCTCTAGTGGCTGAGGGGAGTCAAAGTTTGGCAAATTGTAAGACATGAGTCATGAGGTATTTATTTCCATAATCTTTTAATTAAGTTTTTACCTGGAGCATCTTACTGAATATTTATTTGTAAGAGTCAACTTCTTGTAGGCTATGGTAATAGCCTCACTGCTGTAGGTGCCAATTCCACCATCCTTGAATGTGCACAATTTAAAACTATGAGAGGAGAAAGACAAGTTCAATGGAAAGAGGAATTCTTAGTTCTGCAGAACTAAGAGACGGGTCACATTGGTGAGTTGGAGACAAAATTCTCACCTGCCTGAATAAGTAGAAATGATTTTATCAGTTCTGTTCAAAAGCCTGGTTAACTATCAATTTTCCCTGCTTTCCCCATAGTTTTAAAAAATATCTGAGATTTAATCCAGAAGAAAAACTGTCAATAGAAATATCAGATAATGCAGGCTAAAAATTATACTTGCAGCATCGAGTTTTTCATATTGACAGCCTATATTATACAAAATAACCTGATGGCATAATCGGTGTTTCATTCCACTCAACGTGAGTGCAATCCAAGTTTCTCTCCTCCACTCTTCTCTTTTTATTGATGTTAAAAAATAAATTCTTTTTGCTTTATTTCAAACTTGACAAACCATTGATCTAAAAAAGGGAAAGTGAATCTTCTTTCTTTTCAAACCCAGGGTAACCTTGGCAGCACATAAGCCTCCATGAAAGGCAACCAAGGCTACAAATAACAATCATTTTCCATTCATAAGAGCTGCCCTTGACAGTCCAAGAAATAACAAATTACAAGTGAATGGTCCCCAAGAGATCTTGAAGCACTTTAATCACTCTGAATTTGTTTTGATGTTGTTTCTTTAGAACAAAATTATTAACTCCTTTGAGGAGCCACAGCCAAGTTTGTGGTTTTGGGATTTTCTACCTAAGCAGATTTGGAGGCAGAAAAATCCACTGTTTACTATTTTTTTTTTTGAAAAATTAAGATAGCTCAGATATTTGAGAGCCTCCTATTCAAGAATGCCTTCTACTTCTTTTATATTTGAACTGTTAAAGGCTATTAATGCAATACATTGCCTGTTCTTAAGAATCTTACCTCATGGGGAGCCCAGCACATTTACTTATTTTTATTCATTTTCTCTATGTTTTTCTATATCTAATAAATTTTGACACTGTTGCATAGGAATGGGAAGAGACTGTTGATATAGGAGCTGTTCCTGTGTAGTTGGTAATTGACAAATGCATCTAAACTTATAAACAAAGTTTGACCTATGAGCGTGCAAGGCAAGAAGTGGAGTTGGAGAATTGAGTGCCATCATCATGCCAGGAAGTGTGTCTGCACCTGAGTGAGACACCCTGTGCTTTGGGGCTGAAGTCCTCCTATTTTAAGAGGCCCTCCCTGAGGAGAGGCTACAAAAATTACATGTCTGTACCACAGTGACATGCTGTTCTCGCCACCAGAACTGCTGCAACCACCTCCAGGTAGGTGCTGCCTAAGGACACTCTAACAAGGCCACATGACAAGGATGGACCAAGGATTAGACAGATGAGCCATTCACACAACGCACAGTCAGAGAGCACTGGATTGTAAAGATTCCTGAACTACATAACTAGATTTTTATTGTTTTGATATAATAAGAGAGTCCCTAAATGGAATTATGTTTAAGACTGAGAAGAGGCAGCTGGTGGTAATGTAGGTATAATTCCATCAAGAAATGTAGCTACAGCCATAATGCAAAAGTGAGAGGCTGGGGCGCTCTGATTTGGACATGTATCTACTATTTCCAGAAACTGACAGTTTCTACAGTCATCTGAAATATAATCCCTAGTTTTTTCTGTGAACATATTTCTTTATCTTAAATGACTGCCTGACCTCAATTTCATTTCTTCATGCATACCTTATCACAGAAATGGAAAATAAGCTACCCAGTATATTCCAGAACTGTTTGCTATCAAATTCTATGGTTCAAATGATTGATTTGCAAGCTGCTGAGACTGTGGGACATCTCGCGTTCTGGCAGAAGATGAGAGTTTCACCTGTTCAAAAACCAGACCTGCTTTTTCCAAGGCAATAGAGAGGAATTCACTAGCTTCATGGTTAGTGGTACTTCATTCTTACCTTTCAGCATGGACTGTTGTTTGGGATTTAAATATTGCACCCACATTGCTGTAGTACAACATATTCAAACAACATATTCATATCTGGAAAATACAAAATCACAGAATGGGATCGGGAAGATAGCTCAGTAGAATAAGTGCTTGCTTGGTAAGTGCAGGGTCCTGAGTTCAATCCCTGGTACTGAAAAAAAAATCTTAGAGGGCCTTTATTTTTTCCTAGATTTTCCCAAAACTTTAGATCAGAGAATTTGTGGCTGAGGCAGATTTTGAAGGGAAGTCTACATTGCAAACAATGTTCTGGTGCCATGTTTTTCAAAGAAGAAAATGTTAAAAATGTGTTTAGTCATTATTAATCAAATCACATCATGGCACTTGCTGCTCTTTAGTATTTGGATAACGATTACCATAGTAAATTAAAATTCAGCTAAGTGGTGGTTCTCTATAAAATTATTGGTTATTGAGTTAAACCGTGTAAAACCTTCATATTTACATGTCTAAAACAGTTGAATATTGGCATTTGCATTCAATGCAATGCAATAAATTAATTAGATTTACATAAACTTTTTCACATGTAAAATAGGTTTTATAAGTCATAACTACAGTCATTTTAGTATAATTTCTTATTAAGTAGTTCATTTATCCAGTATGATATAGATTTTTTTCCCTGAAGAAGATGGTTTAGCATCAAATTCTTTAATAAGAAAGTTCATGTGGATGCTAGATAATATTTGCATGACTGTGCATTAGTTATTATACATCTTTATTATAAGGCTGGACGAAAGCTCACAAATTTTTATGTCACCTGGTTTGCTTTTGAAATTTCTATCAATACTGAGAAGCCATCCATAGAGTAAATTCCCAGTCACAGAGAATTTTACTGTTTGATGCAAAAGTCCTTAAATATAGCATATTAATTCTAGGACTTTTGTTATTTAACTTATCTAAATCTATGAGTAACAGTTATTGAATACACTTTGGACAGATGATCTAAGAATTTGTGTCCTTGCTGGTATTCACCACAGGGGGCACTATTTGAATGGACGGGTTGAGCAATATCATACTCCTTGGGCAAAACATAAACAGACCACTGCAGTGGAATTCAATTAGGTTAAGCATGTGACTCCTCGATTCAGCATGAGGGTGGGAGGCAGAGCCTGAAAACACAATCACACTGCCCTTGAATCAAGTCCACCATACTCAGGTCCTTAGCTACTCAGAAAAAGTAGGGTATGCTTTCTGAATGAGTTGCCTTGTAGTGAAAAGAAGAGAAGAAAAATTTGGCATTGTCTCCTTAAGAATTCCACGAAGACATAAAATAAGCTTCAAGAGCCACAAACAGCAGAGATTTCTGTAGGTTAAGCTCTGTAGAAAGGACTAGGTTTTTTCTTCCTAGTAAGTCACAAAGATACTGGTGTGCTTAAGGACTGTCAAACCTCTCAGAGCTCAGCATATTAATATGGCTTTACTTTTTGTACTTCATTTTTATACTTTTCTGCTGGATGGTTAAGATCAAGTTAAAGCAAGACCTATAAAACAAAAAAATGTAACTTTTGTATTTGACAAGGTCAGTCAAATCCCCTCAGGATTTACCATGAAACCCTGTACAGCAGTTTGAAGATCTTTTGTCAGCATCAGACATGTGGATGAGTCAAAATGGCCATTGCTTTCTGTGAAAGCCTAAAAAATGTTTTCTCTCCATGTGACTCTCCTTAGGCACACTCTACATCATCGATCACTTTCCTCTGTGGCCCCATAATCTCCTTGATCAGAAAATTTGGGACACTGCTGAGTTACAGGATGTTATAGTACAGGTTCTCTTATGTCCTGAGTCCTCACTGACCTTGAAAGGCTAGGGCCAAAATAGTAGCTATCCTTGTAGCCCTTCTTTTTCTCTAATTTTTTGGTCTGCAAACTTAAGTTAACCCTCCAGAAGAGCAGCTTAATGATATTATTATCCTGTAACATAGGCTGTTGAGCTTAACATCAGTATCTGTCTGAATGTCAAATGCCAAGGCTCAAGTCAACAACTTCTGACATTGTCAGTCATGGGGATAACCTACTACTATTATAGACTACTGGACTATATTGGATTACTTTGCTGAATTCATGCACCTACAATATATGAATGACAATGGAATACTCATCTTTGACAAAAGTAAACAAAAAAGGGGACTATAAATGAAAGTCCATTTTGTAGTGAAAAAAAATCTGTATATACAAAATAGCATAGATATAAAGCTACTTTCTCTTAGTTCAATGAGAAGAAAGTTTTGAACTAATAGTGTTTAGACAAGATATGTCTGCATCTTGTACTACGAATAACTACTAAAGACAACAATATGCAATGTATTAATTATTGTAATTATCCTACTAAGCTGTTTTGAAACTGTCTCATTGCTACTTCTTTCTCAATAAGATTAATTTAAAAAAGGACTGTCAAATCTCCTTTCAGTCTTGAACATGCCAAATGGCTCAGACTTTCCTAAAGCTCATGGGTCACAGATAAGAAAGGCTGTACTGCAAAGTCCACCCGCAGGACTTGGGAATATTCCCATTTCTAAGAAAGCCAGCAGTGATTCCCATCAATTGAGTGGCAGATGGAAACAGAAGGGAGAGAGAAGAAGGGCAAGCTGTAAATCTCCTAGCGCTCAAGGGGGTTTCACTTTTTCTCTAATTCATAATAAAAAAAATCTCACCCTAGCATTTTACAATGTGAAAAATTGCAAGGCTTATTAAAATTGTATTAAACTCAAGAAGAGAAAATCAAATACACAGGACAAACATATGTGATTCTGTCTTATTTGAAGTGTGAAATTTTTTTCTTTTTGTGATTGAGAAAATTATATCTATGTTTATATCTATATCTATATCTATCCATAGAATATTATCTGTATAGGGCCTTTTGGTGGCATGCAAAAATTATTAAGTGGCAGATAGTGATGGTACTTTTAACATGGTCATTAAGGTTCTCTGTACTTCTTACATCAAAAGCAGTTGAGTCCTAAGGAGGTGGCTTAGAGTAAGTAATGAATAGCACTGTGTCCTCAGATGATGTAATCAGACAGGAGCCAAGATATTGGGTTAGGGGAGTAGGTGATTGGAAAATTAAGTAAGTTTAACTGTGGAAGTGAATCAGTACCTTGTCACCATGCTATTGATTTACATGAAGAGAGTCTGTGTTAAGAACCTCACTGAATCAGAAACATCCAGAATAAGGTTCTGAGAGACAACTGTGTGAATGGTGTAAACCTGGTTACAAAACAAAAATACTATGTATGACTTTAACATCTCCTTAAAGGGGTATAATAAAGAAAATATATTTGCTTCTTAAGGAAACTGTGATAAAGTAAATGATTCAGTACATAAGAAAAATTTTTGTTAACATTTTTTAGGAAAAGGTTACATATTAAAATAATTTTTCAGTTTGATTTACTCTTTGATGTTAATTGATTTAGCTAGTCCTAGCCCAAGTCCGGTGAGTGTGCGGAGAGTTTCCTGCTACCCTGCGCCG
>NW_004524805.1:2151994-2171680 GCF_000260255.1 Octodon degus
AAAAAATAAATAAATAAATAAATAAAATTGATTTAGCTGTCCAAATCAATTTTATATTTTGCAAAAATAAAGCATTAGCTTTGTTACAATCTATGAAATTATTTTTTATTATTTCTTTGTACCTTGAGCAATTGAAAATCTGCAAATAAATATGTTCTTTCCTAGGAAGCAATCACTGTGGTGTTTGGAAAGTTTAATTTTTATGTTAAATGCAACTGTCATTGTATGCTTTAGAATTTATCAAAATGACAATGAAATATGCAATTTCTTTGAAATATTATCAGCAAGTAATAAAAAATTTAAAGATTATTTAAGTGTTTTTATTTTTTGAAAGTAGATTTTAAAATCCATTTCAGTTGGGGTGTGAACAGAGCAAATTAATGCAGGTAAATACTTCAGCTAAGTGCTCTCGGATGAATTGCAATCAAAATTAAGACCTATAATTTAACAAGATAAAGTCACCTCTAACTTACTCTTTGTTCATTTCAAACAAGGGGAATTAAATGTCATTACTGAAATAAGTCATTATGGAATTACAGCAATCTCTGCATTATTTTTTAGTTTCTGTCAGTTTACTCAGTATTGTACAAAGATACAGAATTCACCACTGAGTTCTATTAAATAATTCTAGAATTACATAAAATGTTTTCCATCAGTGGAAAAATCTCTTGGTTAATCCACCAAATGGTGAGTGTATTAGACATAAGGGTAACCTCAAATACTTCATTATGGAGTTGCTTTTTTTAACCTGATACCGTAACATAGACTTCGATCATTTTCAGACTTCCTTTTTGAGTTTAACTGCAAGAGTATAGTCTATTTCACTTACTAAGTACAATTCAATACAATCTAAACTCAAAACACAAAGGAGACAAGACAAGGACTTAATTTACTGACCAGAAGTACTTTAGTGAAATAGAAACACTTGACTACATGCACATTTTCAATCTTGTTAGTGAGTTGGTGTTTAGCTGACATTTCCAAAATGGTTTATCTGTAAAATATACTTAGGGTTTCTTTTAGCTTTTCCTATGCAAAGAATTAGGGTAGTCTCAACTTTTTCTAGCAAAGGATAATAATTCATTACATTAAAAAGTCTGAAGTATATCATCATTACAGTTCATTCTTTGCTATGGCAACTTGCAGAACTGGCTGCTCAAACACGTAGTTCTAGCACGGACAGATAAACTATGGATTATGGTATGATGTTATGACCCTTTTTAAGGAATTTTATATGTTATATATAAGCATATTTATATTTCAGATAATAACAAGTGGTTTATGTACACTATGTAATTATGTTAATAAGTAAAGGAATATTTTGATTCTGGGCATAATTTTAACTTTTCATGTCACATACTTTGGTTGATTTTAACACAATTATGAATATGCAGATTCATAGATCACTATAGATATCTGCCAAATCAAGTTCAAAAGAATGGGTTCAGATATCTTTAAAACTTAGTTTGATGCAGTCAGAAGAGAACTGGTTAAGAACCAAGAGACAATGCCAGGTTGCAGGTTTTCCCAGGGCTCTGGCAGCCTTTGCAATTCATGATCTCTTTAATTTCTCTCTCCAAACCTCTAGCTTCAAATTCCAAACCCATTTCTTTTTCCTTACAGAACTTCTGGTAGGCAAATAGCTGAAATGACCAAAGGCAAAGAAAAACCAAAACTAGAGAAATTATAGCTGAATATATAAAAATTTATAGCTGAGGTTTAGGCTGGACTAACATGTTTTACAAAGATAATATGGTCTATTTTTAAAAAAGAGTTAAATGGTTATTGAACAGGAAATATGTACCATGAATTAGATGAACTGGGGAGATCCTTACCCTTAGTACTACTAACATTGAATGCATGATGGTTTCGATATGCAGGAGGTTGTTCAATGAAGATAAATACACATTAAAAAGAATAGTATATGAAGGCAAGAAAAAGGAATTAGAACAAAATTGGTCAAGCTATAAAAATATAATTTAAGAAGTCTTTTGAGGCATTCTATCATGAGTAAAATAAAAATCGTAACATTTTCAATTTTAAAAGGAAATAATTCAATATAAAATAAAATGTAGGCCTGTCTATCTCTTATCTCATATAGGTCCTCTGAAGATTAGCAAAAGGTCTATTTTCACCAATATTACCATGAAAATAGTCTCAATATCTTGATTGTATGTTCAAAGTGTTGAATATAATTGATATTCATCATCATTAATGTATCAAGCTGAATCACCAAAGGAAATACAGAATCTGTTAGTTACAAAGAAATTATTTTGGAGGAATATAAGTAAATTCTAATAACTTTGATATGTCGAATAAAAAGATTATTTTATTTGCATTATCATCAAGTTGGCTGTATACAGTTAACATTTATACATTCCAAGCAGAAATCCACCAATTTTAAGAAACTTTAAATCCTCCATAGTTAATTTCACAGTCATCCTTCTGTACTGATTTATCACAGTTCTTGTTGTAGTGAATCTTCAATGACAATGGAATAAAGTTATTTCACCTTGTTGTCCTATGTTAGTTCCCACCATAAACAATTACAACACTGCTCAAGAATATTTCTCTGGGTTGTCAATGAATTGACATGAATATGGCCTACGTGGGTTACATGGTGTTACCTGTATTGCTATTTGGTGGGGATTATCTGAAATATTAATATGCTAATACATATCATTGATCTTGAAGGGGGTCACAGAGTATGTAGCATCCCTAAAAGAATTTTGAACTACTGTTTTGCCAAAACTACTTTCAAAATACGATTCAATATGATTGACCCTCTTGTGAATCATCCAATCTCCCCTTCATTCCCACCTTGGTATTTTTCAACACTTGCCCTGTGCATTATTAACTATAATAAGCACTGTATAGCATTTCCTTTGTTGAGCAAATACACACTCTTGTTGAATGTACATCAGTCTCTTCCAAGGAGACACAATATGATATACACACTTTTAAAAACAAAACTGTTTAGTGTGGTACTGGGGAGTTGACCCAGGGCCTCATGCACACCAGGCAAGTGTTATACCACCAAGCAACACTACTAGCTTGCTTATTTATTTATTTTTGAGACAGGGTCTTGCTAAGTTGCCCAGGCCAGCCTTGAGCTCGTGGTTTTCTGCTTCAGCCTCTTGAGTAGGGGGATTATAGAATTGTGTTGTGGTTTCCTTTATTTTTTTTTTTGCAAATGACGTCTTTGTGGATTTATTTTATTAAACACACCCTGTATTGTCTTCTCCCCCCCAGCACATCCATCCCATTGAAGCAAGTTATTTCAGTAGCACTGCTTCATCTGCAGGGACAATCCTGACCTCACCTATAGTCAGGTGAAGCCAATACATTGGTTTGTGGGTGTGGTTTCCTTTATATATTCTTTGTATATGAGTTGCTCACTTATGAATCCAAGTAGTGTAGACCTGCCTAGTATAGAGAGATTATTGAGGCTTTCATTATAGAAATGAAAGAAAAACAGAACAAGAAAAAACTGTCAGTATTTAGTCTTTGATGATCAAAGGAATCTTTGAATTGAGTCAATAGTCATGAAGTTCAGGACTGAGGGGAAGAGAATATTTACAAATCCTATTTGTTGTAATTTAGTATATTGAGAACCAAGGGCTGATTAACAAATCTTAGAGTTCATTATGTAGCAGATACAATGTAAAGAAGTATAAACACGTGATGTAAAGAAAACGGAACACCATTCCAGAAGTACGGTGTGAAGAGAGAGATGCCGAGGTCAGGGGAGAAGGGTATCCTAACCTTTCCTCTCCATTTCATAATTCTAATGGGCAGGAGTGTTAGACTGGCTCAGAATAAGGTGAAATATTCTTCATCTTGTTTGAGTTTTTGGGGAAAAACTGTTTTAAAGTGTTCCCTGAACAATCTGGCACTTGCAGTTGTCCCAGGCAATGAAGCAACTGAAAGTCCCTTACTGACCTGAGCTAATTGAGCTGCTTTGGGAAGAGATCCCAAAGTTCTACCATGCCTGTTAGGAAGGAAAAGAAGGCAGCTGCATGTGCTAGCTGTGAACTGTTGGGTACAAACTGTGCCTACAGGATGATCATGCTGACTGGAGGCCAAATGTGAACTAGTTAGACCTCAGGAGGACATGCTGGGGAGACGCAAAACCGCAGCTCATAGCAGCAGTCTGAAGGCTACACACCAACATGGCTACAGCTCAAAGGACAGCCAGTGTCCCCACATGAACAGCCAGAATCAAGTGGTAGTGTTCTAAGGACCCTGCTGAACCTGTCCATAAAAGAACACAGGCTCCTCAGCCAAACCTGCAGTGAGACACACTTTGCCAAGGTTTTTTCTTGCAATGGAAAAACTATTTAAATTAGAATGGATCGAGAAAATTTAATCAATGTATTTGCATAGAATGAAAGTGCAAAAAGATTCTATGATTCCTAGAAAATTAAATGTATTTTTCACACAAGAAACTATGTACAACTTTCAACGTCCCCCATCCTCCTAAGACACATGTTTTCTACACCATGCTTCATATTTGATCTTGTATTACTACCTATGTCTCTTATTTTTAGACCACATTTCTTATATTTTCCCTACTTCACAACAATGTAGCTTCATGGGGACAAGGCTACATCATATTTCTCATTGTCAGCAAAATACTAGCACATGTCACTAGAGCAGAGAAATGAATTATAATATCTTTCATAATTCCTACAAATCCTTCAATATTTGATTCTGTTTGGATTATATAACATATAACAAAATGAACCTAGTATAATTAAAAATTTAACATTGAGCAAGTATAGTATCTCTTAGCTAACAGTACCACATAAGAAGTTTCCAACAATACATCACTCATATAATCATGCGGTTCCTTTAACCAGCAGTGAAAATCCAATATGACCATTACATATTTAACATTAGCTAGATTGGGATTCTTTTAGAAACAAAAATAAAAATATTTCAGAGCTCTTCATCAGCAGAACCACTAGCGTGTCTGACTGCAAAGTAGAAGATGTTTACAATGAAAATAGAATATAAATCATGAAACAAGTTAAAAATAGATTTTATCTCACATGTAGCTTTCTCAAGTTCTCTGTACAGTAAAAGTAAAACCAGCCATCTCTCAGAGTTGACCTTTCTGCATGGCTTACCTGAATAAAGTGAAAAGAATTCAAAACTAAAAAAGGACTCTCTCACACCCAAATGGGGTGACAGATTGGAACCAAGTATCTTTGCATTGCTGCTGTCTGAGTTAAGGGGATAGAGTTAAACATACTGTATTTGGTCACTCCTGTTTTGTTCCTATCATCAGGGTGGTATAAATAAGTAGCCACTGGCCTTTTCAAACCTGTACCACCATATTTCATTTATGGCATCCAACAAGGTCAAAAGCAAAGAATAAAAATCTCCCAGCATGGCTAACTTTGTCAGTGTAAAATGTAGCTCACTATCCAGCCCATTGTTAGCCAAGGTGTTCAAATAATGTCTTGCTTCACATGTGCGGAGCTCTGATAGGCTTCAAAGTCTGGGGGAAAGCCTATGCAAGCTTGAAATCTAACCTTCTTCACCCTTCCATCTCTTTGTCTCCTGTTTTCTGATCTTTTTAATCCAGAATCTTAAATAGAAAAATTCTGTCACAAGACTGAAAACAGCATGGGGTCAAAATCCCATTACAGGTTATTTAAAGCAACATCTGTAGTCTTCTGAATGTGTGAAGAGCAACTCAGATGACCTCTGGGGACTCTTCTTCAAATGTGTTCTATTAAACACACATAAGCACAAATAAAACACATCTTAAGGGCAGATAATCAAAAGCAAAAGATCCCCCTAAAAAGCCCTAGATATGTCTAAATATTTAAAGTATTTTCAAACAAGCTACATATATCTCTGGTTAATTAATGTAAAAGCAGGAATTTTTGGATGAAGAATATAAGGGAATATACTGAACCCAATTTGATGTCTTTAAAGAAGTACTACTTCTCCAGAACCAATCATCTGAACAACAATGTGGCCAAAGCAGATGCTTCAACCAGAGGGACTTAACTGCCTTCATTACATGCAAACAATAGCACCATCTAGCATTTGGGGTTGGCTCAAAAAAAAAAAAATGCAATAGTCAACTACCATAGAAAAGAAAAGAAATACAAGGAAATTTTATGTGTAAACCAAATGACTCAGGGTTTTTCTTCTGTCCTTTGTTTCTTTTCTGCATTACTCTTTGGCCATTTGTTTAAATGATAAACCTTGGTGTTAACAATATACCTAGAGGGGCTGGGGAGATGGCTCAGTAGAATAAGCGCTTCCCTGGCAAGCGCAAGGGCCTGAGTTCAATCCCTGGTTCCGCAAAACACACACACAAAAAAACAATATACCTAGAAAAGTAATAACTTTGATCATAATACATAAATGGGTATATCTGTGTCCCTGTAATTAGAAAGATGGAAATAGCCATTAGGTTAGCTTAATAAAAATGTTATGGCGAGCTAGGACTTACTCATCGTAAAATGCCCTGACCATCTCATACTGTATAGATGAAGCCATTGAATTTGGAATGAGGAAACTAGAAGATTAAAGTGGGCTTTTGGTAATGATACAGCCAATATGCTGAAGTAAGGCAACACATGTGAATAGCAAAATCTTAAGAAAGATGTCAGTTTTTACAGTTTTTTTTTTAAAACTGGAATGGGAAAAACCTACAAACTTTTAAAACAGAAAAAGAACGAAAAGAAAACCACACAAGAATTTATGAAAAGTATGTTTCCATCAACACTAAATCAGCCTCTGGACCTGTTTCCAGCATTAGGAACAAAGTCTGTTATAATTCGAAAGTAAGATCTCAGAAAAACAACAAGAAGCATACTAATAAGATTTCGCACACACCAGCATTTTCAGTATAAACCATTTGCAAAGTCCTCTGGTGCTTCCTGGTTCTCACAGTTGGTTCTCAGGCAGCAGGACGGAACCACCACACCCTACATTCCACAGCAACATCAACACTTACCAGACAAACTGACATCCCCGAAGCAATGAAAACACCACTTACCTAGAAAAAGAAGAAAGCAATGCAGAGATTAAGATGCTATCATTTCAAGGCAGTTGTAGTTATTCTTAGATTATTCTAGTCTATGTATTGCTAGTATTTTCTCAGTGAAAAGCATTATGTTTTTAGAAGAAACCCAAGCTTTAATTTATATATGCATGAAGGGAGTTTTATAAGGAGTGAGAAAGTCTTACTGCTGCAAAAACCCTTATGAGTTTATTTCACTCTCAATCACTATGACATATAATCATAGGCAGACAAATAGGAGGAGGTGTTAGCAGGAGTCTGAGGGAATTAAAACACAATTCTATTATTTCTATACAGAGAAAAAGATGGTCACAGTCTAGCATCAAGTGTATTCTGCAATGAATCTTCATCGAATTATCAAAGAGTATACTTACCTAAGCCAGGGCTTGATCTAAAATATTTTCAATTATCATCTTATTTAAAGTGTAAGCATTTATAATTTGTATGAACCTTCTAATTTCAGTTGCTAATTAGCTACCAAACACAAACCTTGGCTCTATGACTTTGGTTACTTGCCATGAAACAGAAGGGGAAAAACACAGAATCTATGTACTAGAAATTAACCGATAAATTTGACAGCAGTTATAATCTCTAGTACATAAAGAAATAAGTCAGCTGTAGTGATCTTATTTCTAATAATACCAACTGTACTTCCAAAAACTCAAGTCTTGCAAAGATCAAAAAGGAATTAAACATGAAGCATAGTTTAGGGAAACACAGTGATTGTTTGTGTCTAGATGTCCATCCAAAGCCTCATGTGGTCACAGAGCTTTTTCAGAGGTGGCTGACTATAGAGTGTGTGATGCTTGGATCAAGGGTTTGTAGTGAGTAAATCAGTCCACCAATGGCTTGGCATAGTTATGGCTGGGATTAAGGGTGTGAGTACTACACCTACCCTAGAGTCATTAAGCACGGTTTTCATTGTGGACACCATCTCTGTAGTTATCTGAGAAGTTACTTCTGATTTGTTTTTTTCTAGAGCCTCATTCAATTGCTTTGTTGTTACCACTTCAGAGAGGCCAGGTGGGTGGCTTCTGGATTGTCCCACCTCATTGCTCCCTGGGTTTGCTTTTGCTGAACTGGATGTCTGGGGTTGCATCTTGTTTAAGTGTCTTCTCATGTTCTTTTCTTTTTCATTTAATTCCTGGGTTGATGCTTATAAATTGCCTATGGTGGGTTGCTTTATTGCTAGTATTTACAACCCTTAGGTAATTACTACTTATAGGAGGTATCTTTCAGGTGTAGCTGGTTTTTGGATTTTGATTCTATTGTAAGATCCTACTTCTTCAATTTATTGAGAATGAGAAGTTGCCACCTGTTTGGACCAGTTGCTGGTTGTTTGGCACTGGTATTTTCTGTGGCCTTACTAAATCTCAGTCTTGGGGCAGGGAAAATAGCTCAGTTGAATAAGTGCTTGCCTGGCAAGTGCAAGGGCCTGAGTTCAATCCCCAGTACTGACAAAAATCAATCAATCAATCAATCAATCAATCAATCAATCTCAGTCTTGGAGTACCAAAATGAACAGCTGCTTAGAACCATTATGTCACTTTGGCCATAGTGGTTCAATCAGAGATACAAAAGATTCTAACACAGCCTAGAAAGTAACAAACTGAGCCAATCATTAATTTGCCACATTTAATCATATGAACTAGATTTGTGGTCATTTTACAAAATCTAAAATGAACCAGAAAATTATATGCAACATACAAGTCCTTCATGTGTCAATTTTGCCTCAGGGGTCAAGGTTTACAATGGGTTAGGGAGAAAATAGAGGATAGAAGAAGAGGAAGAGATTAGAAGTAAAACTGGAGGACCAAGGGGGAATCACGCTGATTTTGGGAAACTGGTGCAGAAGACCAGAGGGAAAAAGAGAAAGAAGAGATAAAAGGAAGAACAGAGCAAATCCATGACCACAAAAAGGCTGGAAACTACATTCACACTCATGTACAAACAAGGTCTAACAATGTAGGAGGAAAAAAAAAAAGAACAAAAAACCAGAAACAAAACCACCTCTACCACAACAACAGCAAAAACAAGAAACACACAGAAAAAAAAGAGAAAAGTCTACTTCCAGGTATGTCTCTGCTGTTACTGGTAGACAATACGTGGAGACAGCGTCCTGATCCCTGCTGATCCATCCCAGCAAGCCAGCAGTATTGGATAGGATATTGTGTAGGATATTGGGTAATTTCAGCCTTCGCCTCTGGCCAAGACCAGACTCATTTTGCCTGTGGTGCTCAGCACTCCTGTGGGCCTGAGCCTAGCTGGGAGCAGCAGGACAGAGCCTGGAGTCCTTCTGAGTTTTGAGCCCAGTCGGCCCCTCTCCAAGATGACTCCTAGCCAGTCTCCCTCTCACATGGGACAATGGAGCCCTCAGCATTCACTGCCAGCTAGTGCAGTCCTTCATGCCCACCGCTCCCCCCACTGCTGCATCTCTCTGTGGAAGCCTCTGGTGTCACCAGCAGTCACCACATGTCCACAGATTTGCATTGCTCTTCTTGTGCAGTGAGTCCCATCTTAGAGAGAAGTGGCTGCCAGCTACCTCTCCCTCTTTTGTTGAAATTTGTCTCTCAGCCTCTCTGTGGGCTTCAGTTCACGCTTCAGATCCTTCCTGGGTCCAGGGGCCACACTTTCCTCCATGTCTTCCTTGTGTTGCTATATTCTAGCCACACAGAAGGCTGGATGGTGGCTCTCGGAAATGCCCTTTTTTGCTACTCCCCACTCTGCCTTTGTGTTGCTCTCTCCCTGACTTTCTCATGGGAAAAAGTTGGAGCATCTTCAAGGGTAGGGGAATATTTTGGAGCATGACAGCTGCGCAGTTATTACCAGGTCATGCATCATATGAGCCCAGGCAAGGTGAGACAAAGAATCTACAGACAGAGCCCAAACGCTAGCTGATGTTAGTTCAGCAGTGTTTCTTAAAAGAAAGTAGTGGGAAAGAAAATGCAAAAGGAGCTGAAGACCATGGTTTAACAATCCCTGGTCTCTTCCTGTGTATGCTGAAACCAAAATGCATTTCAGCATGCATACTAGTTAAGGTAGCAGTTGTGTCCATGTCTTATCCTTCTTATCTAAAGTGCCGGGCTCAAAGTCGGTACCAAGTCTTATTTATTTTGTTGGCAAGAAATGAAGGACTGGATGCATCTGCTGAGCTCAGCACTTGCAGAAGCAGGCGGGTAGGACTTGCATTCCGGTTGAACTCTGTTCTGCCAACACTGCTTAGTGATCATAACTTCATATCACAGTATCTTCCACAAACCAATTTCTCTCCAATGCTTTTCCTTTTGTGTATTACTTCTTTGGAAGTTTCATCAGCTGAGTGACTTTTACTTCATTCCTGGCATCAGTTCCAATGAATTCATCATCTTTTTCAAACAGTACTTTATCTTATGCTACTTTGTCATATTTAACCACTTTTAAAAATTTTAAATGAGGATCTGAGATGTACTTATGCATGAGCAAGTAATCTTTGGGTATTAAAATTTGCAAAGAAGGGCTGTCCAAATGACTCAGCAGATTAAAGTGCCTGCAAGCAGGTTCAGGGGCTGGGGGTTTGATCCCAGGGCCTGTCATGTTGGCCCCACCCCTGGGGCATGCTGAGATGCAATTGAGACTGGGCATGGTTGTGCGGGCCTGTAATCCCAGCTCCTGGGAGACTGTGAACAGGCAGATCACTATGAGTCTGATCTAGTAGTGAGACCCTGAACACCCTGTAGATTCTTCTCTAAAGTACAAAAAAAATGCAAAGATATTGTTCTGCTCTTCAAGACATGTGCAGTTTGGAAATAAGACAGACATAAATTACTATACAAATTTACTATTTATTATAAAGCAAGTAAAGTTTATACCACAGGATTCCTAAGAAGAAGAAGATGAGCTGTGGCTGTGGATGTGTTTGGCAAAGTCCTTACAAATGGACATAGTTATGATAAGTAGAGATTTGAAGAGAGAAGAGTGTTCACAAAGCTGACATAGTGAGAAATAAAGTGCAGAGAGGTAGGAAAGTTCAGGGAACATGCTAGAAATTCAGAATAGTAAGACTTGATTAGACTGTGACATATGAGAAGAGTCCCCAAGATTCATTATGAAGTTTGGGTAGAATTAGTAGGCAATGTTCAGAAGGTTGTCAGATAGATGTCAAGTTTAGACATTTAGAACCTGTACAGGGAAAGCTCCACATGAAGACAGAGGCAGAGATCACAGTGATGGATGTCCACCCTGAAGATATCAACATGGCTGGCTGTTGCCAGAAGCCAAAGAGAGGCAGGAATTTGACCATTCATAAAGGACCAACCTTACCCACCCTGCAAATTTGTGCTTCCACCCTCCAAATTGAGAGACAATCAATTTTATCTATCTAAGCAAGGTTGGCCAAGATACTGTTAGAAGCATCTCTAGTAAGAGAACAAAGATTTTAAAAAAGAAAGAAGAAAATATTTCTAACAATCATTGCCAGAATAGACAGTAGTCTCTGGGATGGGAATTTATATAATTTTGGAGCCTCTGAGAATCAGAAGCTAAGGCAGGATTAAACTAGAAGGACTTTCCTAAGGGGAGATACCGCAATAAGAGATATAGCAAGGAAACAGAAACATGGAGGGAGAGAAGGAGGTTGGGCAGAAACAGCCTAGACTGCAGCCCAAACAAGATTTGGCACAGCTGCCAGTAAATCCGTTAGCTTTTCCCAGAAGTGTATCCTTGGTATCATCTGCTCCATACCTCATCAGTGAGTAGCCAGAGCACAGTGGACAGCCCCAGAATCCTCTGCACTAGGGTCAGCCAGGCACACCGCAAGGGCCTCCAAGCAGGAAGTTAAAAGGCTAAGATTAGAGCTGGTGTGATGCACCAAGAAGAGACACATTTGGGTAGAATGTTAAGCACCAACTGGAAATTCAGAGGCCTAGAATGGAGGTCTGGAGTACAAGCAAGAGGTCAGGAATGAGAATTTCTGAGTCCTCTGACACAAAGCCTCATGTGAAACCCACAAATATGAAATATATGGGAGATAGAGAGGGAAACAGAAAGAAGCTCCAAACTAATGAAGTTTGCAGAATATAGTATAAGAGGCAGGAGAGTGCGGTTTCCTGGGGCCAGGAAGTAAGGAGGTTCACTGAGAGTCGTGGGGTGGTGACCTTCTCAGAGCCATGTGTGCAGTGCAACAGAAGAGAATGACAAAGGACTTTTCCATTAGAGAGGACTTTCCAGAAGGCAACTGATCTCAAGGGAAAAGGAAGAAAATCTGCAAGGTCAGGTTGTGGACAAGCAAACGCTGAATCTATACTTCTACTTTCCTGGTGAAGACCAAGAAAAACACAGAAGATAAGGGAGAAAGACCCTATCAGTCTTCCAAGGACAACTATTTGACATTCTGGGTGGCATCTAAAAAGTTACTATCAGATAAAATGATTTCATAGCTCCTTCAGTGTCTCTCATCTCTCAATGTCTACAAAATATTAACGTTATCTGTCCTGGTATTCTCAAGCAACGTAAGAAGCTCCAGGAACAATATAAACATCATATGCCTGGTTTAAATTGTGATCTTTCCAATTGCAGTATCTTTCACCAGACAGGAAGATTCATTCCCATCTGACAACAACCAGAAAAAATTAAATTAATTATTTCTTCATTCTTGAGTCTAACTTCGGGTCCTTTTAGCAAACCCCTATATGCTGTGGTTCCAAATCTATAGTTACAGCCAAAAATTTTTCACAGGGAGCTCAAAGCTAAGAACTAACAGGTCAATACCTGAGCTTTGTAGCTACAGTGTGTTCCCATAGTCACCACGATGTCTTCTTTGGCTGCTCCCAGCTTGAGAGGCGTTCCCACAATCCCAACCCTTGCCTCCACTCCTCAGTGAGGGCAAAAAGGTCACTAAAAAGTTAAACAAAGCACTTAGTCACACAGGGGTCCTGAGGCCTAAGACAACCATGTCAAGTGAGACATTTTGTGTCTTATTTATATTTGGTTTTGCTTCGCGTCTTTCTCAGGAAACCTGATAGAGCTAAACTAAAGCCCATGAAATATTAATTCTCTCCAAAGAAGGGAAGTTGTAAATGTCAAAGCTGGAGGAGATTTTTTTCCTGTTTCCTGTTCCCTTGATTTTTGTACTGCCTCACACAGATTTCAATACCATTCACTCATAAAAGTGCCCATTTAATAAAATTACACTCACACACACTCTCAATCAATCATTAATCAATCAATTTAGGTCTGAAATATGTTAAATTGGGTGTTTTTGTTTTATCACTGCATTTCTGAAATAGTTTGCTTTATTTTTGTAAGTTTTTACTTTTAAATGCCATTCTCATTAAGTAGCTTCATAATACAAAGTGAGATACTGTAACTGAAGAATAACTATTGAGAAGGTAGAGCCTCACATACAAATTGTTTTTAATGCCACATATTTTCATAATGTGGAATCCCTGGCATTTTTGCTTATTAATGTTGATTTAGCATGAAGTGAACTAAAGAGTACAACCAAAATGACTACACTTTACTTCAGTATGAGTTATTAAAGTGCTTGCTCTATAAACTTAATTCCAATCTGACAAACACTTCTGTGATACTAAACAACTATTTACTCTTACAACCCAGGCATGTTTGTAATTCCAGCACCAGTGAGAGATCCAGACACACAGAGCAAAGCCCTCCATAGGGGGAGCCTTTCGAAGCCCCTTAACCACATGCCTGTAGGAATTTGTGCACTTCATTAAATGCACATACAAAGTGAACAGCAGCAGCGCTGTGTGCTCATATGCATATCACTGAGCAGATGCCACTGCAATAGACAGCCCAGCTCTCTGATGGCGCTAACCTATTACACAAAACACAGTGAACATACATAGGTTTTGGCTCTAATACTGTGCATTCAATTTAACCAATACAGGTAAAATATAATGAAAAAAATGGCTTATATACTAGTAAGCAGAAGAATAGTCATAAACAAGGCATAACTAAGAGAATATTTTTAAATGTTCTGGAGTATCTCCTAGATCCCGAAGTAAGCTTGAAAAACCATGCCTCAGGAAAGCAGTGAGTCAGTGCCATGGCTGAGAAGCCATTGGAAAAAGTGGGTATCAGCTCTGTGCCCCTTTTTCTTCCTCTCTTCAGCAGCTTGAAGTCTCTTACTACTCTGTGTCTCATCATAGCTCTTTTCTCTGTGAAAGCCAAATTCCTTTGCTAGGGCTATCCATGCCAGATGTGAGTCTTATACTAATCTACACATTAGTCTTTGTCAAAAGGATCCTAGTATAGCTCCTACATCCCTCAGAACCTCTTGGGGAACAGGGGTGACTTTTGCTCTAACAAGATTACTCTCTGTAGGCACCTAAAACAGGAAGAGGTTGGAGGCTCTTCCTGTCAGAGAGATCAAGAAACACCAAGACATGATTAAAGGTTGCAACTTACACTCCACCTTCTCTCTCATTTTTGAGGGAGAAAGGAGCTGAAGATTCAGTCAACCATGAATAGCCAACAATTTAATCAGTTAGGTCTACATAACGAAAACTCCACAAACAATGCTAAAGAGTAGTCTCCAGAAACCTTCAGAATCAGTAAATGCATTAGGGTGACAGGAAAAAGGATCCTCAGCAGGGGCAGCAAAGCTCTCTGGCCTTTGCTCACACCTTGCCCGCTCATCACTTCCATGCTCCTCTTCAGAGCTTGTATCTTTCACTGAGACTGGCAAGTTAACCAGTATGGAAATTGCCTTCTTGGGCTCTGTCAGAGCTGAGAAGGGGACTGAGGGAATCCTTGACTTTGCAAACAAGTCAGATAACAGCACGGTTATTTTGGGCACCCAGTTTTTGTGATGGACATCTACAAAGAGTATTGTAGGACTTAAAACCTATGAGCTTAGTCCAGAATTAAGACCACTATTGGACAGCCGGTTGTTGTCCACTGAGTTGGGAAATCCTTTGCTATAGGGAAAATCCCACAAATTTGGTGTCTAAAGTACAGAGATTAAAAATAGCTCCCACCAAGTCAAGCATTTCTCCCTCATTGGACCCAGGTTCTATTAACCTAGTTCAGGCAAACCAATCTGACACCCTAGTGTTTTATTTCTCCATCCCATCCCAAAAAAAGAAGAAATAAATTCAGATTCACCAATTGGGATGAAGTGCCCATTGATGCCCTGTGGTCATCACTGTAGCTAAGAAACACAAAGTGCTTAAGTCTGCTGGTGAATAGAGGGCTATTCTCAAATACAGAAAGGTTGCGCACTGCAGTACAACTGCCTACTTATTAACCAATCTTCCCAACTAGTCTACAAAGCCTATGAGTATAGATTTTGCACCTTTTTGTTCACTATTTCTTGATAAAACAGCACAAAGAAGACGCTCAGTAAATATCAGTTGAAAAAATGAGTTTTATCCTTTTCGTTGACTAATACACTTTTACTACTATTAAGAATACTAGTTTTTTCATTTTTAATGAAAATACTAAAAAAGAGTTTCTCTTTCAATGCTTTCAAAAGGACTCCTGGTGAACAGAGAGATTAAAGCTTTGCTTAGATTAGTCATGAGCAGAACGGATTCACTCCTCCCCATCATATACTCCCTAATATAGATTAATTCCCTGCTGTAAGCCTGGATTTCCTAGATGTGAGGCACAAAGCATAGGTTCATTGACGACTCAATCACCTCATGAATTACAAAGAATTTTCACTTCGCTTGAAGCTCTACTATTATTCATAGATGACATAACTTAACCAGCCGTGAATTTTACCACTCAAAAACTCCCAATTGTTAACAGTGTCTCAGAGAGCCAGAGTACAGTACAAGTCCTCATGTGTGTATGTTTGGGGAAGTCTACATACATTTTAAGTGCTGGTTTTTTAATCTAAGTACCTCAGAAAAATCCTAGGCAAGTCTCAAAAAAAAAAAAAAAATGAAAGAAGATATATGACAATACCCAACCTTCTTAAATCCAAAATGTGAATTAAAGTTCTCCTATAATCAGTTAATTCAAAAAATTTTGCACTAAATGTCATTTAGCCCTCTAGTTAAGATAATGTCACTTGGTGCCTTCCTGGGGAAATTACTAAGGGCCCTCCTGACTTCATTTTGAATCATTCCACTGAGGTAGAATTCATTCCTCCAGTGAGTCCAGTTGCATTACTGCAAAAATAATGATCAATTAGCTCTTCTCTTCCCAGGTCTAAGGAAATAACATCTCCATAAATCTTTTTCTAACAAGTGAAGCAGACTCTTAGGAAAACCTTATCCCAGAACAACTCTACCTGGGGATAATGCCTGAAAATCCTTTTTTCTTTCTTTCTGGTGATTTATTAGTCAGACTATTTCAATTATCCTGACTGAAAAAGCCTCTCAAAAGCCCTAGTTTAAGATGGCTAGACTTGGTTACACTCTTCTGGGCCAGATAAGCTGGTCTTGCTAGAGGAACTGAATTTCTTCAGATGTGGATTGTCCCTGGGCTGTACCTGTTGGTCAGTAAGATTTCTCCCAAAATGTGGATGATTGGATTTCAAAATGAAAAGAACTTGGAGTTTTATGCAAAGACTAAATGTTATTATCTGCCATAATTCAACTGATTATTCCTATGTGAGAGGAGTAAGTGGCAGGGACAAAGATAACTGTTGGTTGTGCAGGACCAGTTATTAAGTTGCCAGGATTATTTGATTAGTGCTTCAATAGATTGCTATGCTATGCTGTTATTAATTCTTTTGGAAAGACACCCAGAAGGGGAACAGATGGGTCAAATGGGACCTCTAACTACTTTTTTTTAGGAAACTCCATACTGATTTCCACAGTGGTCGCACTACTCCACACTACAAGAAGGATTCCTTTTTCCCCACAGCCCTGCCAACATTTGTTATTATTTCTTGAAAATTAACCACTCTTTCTGGAGTGAAATAGAATCTGAGTTGTTTTAATTGACATTTCTCAAATGACCAGTAATGTTGAGCATCTTTCATATATTTATTTGCCCTTTGTACTTCTTCTGAGAACTGTGTATTCATTTCAGATGCCCATTTTTGTATTGGCTCTTTGAGTTAAAGAGATGTGAGGCTTTCAGTACTTTATATACTCTAGATATTAGTCCTTTGTCTGAGGAACAGTTGGCAATTTTTTTCCTGCTCTGTAGATTGTCTTCTCACTATTTTGGTGGTTTCTTCTGCTGCACAAAAGCATGCTAATAAGATGAGATCCCAGTTGTTGATTGTTTATGCTAATTCTCGTGTGATCAGAGTTTTGTTCATGAAGTCTTTACCTATACCTACATCTTCAAGTGTTCTACTTATTCTATCTTCCAGCAGATGTAGTTTTGTTTTAAATTTAGATCTTTGATCCATTTTGCTTTTAGTTTAGTTCATGGTGATAAACACAGGTCTGGTTTTAGTTTTTGGCAGTGGACAGAACTTGCCCTTTTATGTAGGTTCTGGAGGCCACCATGACTCAGCCCTTGCAGGAACAACTTGAACAAGAAAAGCTCAGGGAGGAGGTTACAGCATAGCTGAGCAACATGCATTACTCATTCCTGATAAATGCAGTATGTCCTTCTACAGAGAATAGGAAAGGAGCTGTCTGGAGCAGCAGCAAAGGGATGTTCGGACTCTCTGGTCTCTAAATCTGCCTCTGCCTCCTGTAACTGTCAAGAGTCTGGGTTTTGGTACTGTCCAGGGTAAAATTGATTAAAGAGCATTCTATCATGTCTTCTGGTGTTCTAGGAAGTATTCAGGACCTTAGATGCTTCTCAAGGACCCACTTACGATGCAAGGACATGCCCTCGACTCCCAGCTCAACTTGATCCGATGGGTGCCCTTGTGTAGTGGGTGTCCATGCAGGGGCATCATTCGGTGAGCATGGACCAAAGCCATTGAGCATAGCAATGCCACTGGCCAATGTACAAATCTCTGCTGGAAAACCTGAGGGTGCCACACCAGGGCCTTAATAGAGGCTCAGGCCCACAGCTAGCTCACTCACTGTCCATCCACAGCAGAGCCCCTGCACACACCGGATGAGCTCTCTGGTATCTCCAGTCTCCAGACTTTCCATTAGCTCCTAACTTCTTGGAGACCCATGAGTGACACATTTCTTCCATTTTGTGGATTTTGGTTTCACCTCTCTGTGTTGTACCTGACAACCCTATCCTCCGCACCTCACACTCAAATTTCCATCTCTGCTCAAGGGTCTCTTGGGGAATGGATGTCTTCACATACAAACAGTCTGAAGGGAGACTTCAAGCCCAAGTTTAAACAATGAAAATCACCACATGCAGTCAAATATTGCTTGGCATTTTGTTGTTGAAACTCAAAAGCATTATTTTCATGAAGATTTTAAATTTTTCAAAGTTTTAATAAGTTGCACTTTTAGCTATCCATAAATTATCCTTATAAGAAAAACTTCTTCCCCTATTTATGTAGGTAAAAATGGATTGTGAAGATCCATCTCCCTCTTCCGACTTCCCACCAGTATCTCTGTATGTGTTGTACTTTAAAGCAACTATGAATATGTTTCTCATCAGACCCAGAACAGGTGGATCACTGTGGCTCATCAGAGTATGTTTTATGGCAAAGAAGTAAATCAGAGGCATGTATTAGGAAGTGCCCAGGGGTACACCCATGGTAATGACCTTTAAAGGGCAGTATTAAGTTATGAGACAGCAAAACCACCAAGTGAATGATTTTGCTGTGAAAGGTCACTTGCAACTAGAACAATATTTCCCATTTCAGCACATGATCTGGTACGTTTTGGCACATTTCTTTTCCAAGGGATTATATGATTTCTATAAAATAGACTGGATGAGCTTCTGCTGCTTTGTGATAAACATGTCCAATTTGGGTTTGTGGTAAAACAATTATCTGTAAACTGTCCTGGTTCTATTTGTTGATTTCAGTGTTGTACATTAAAAGTTTGCCTTCGTGTTACTCTAGGTTATTTTGAGATATTGTAGAATTTCAGATTGTTTAGAATTATAAGGGAGCTTGGAAATATCTTTATCTAAATTAGTCTGCAAAGATGAAAATCTCAGAAGAAAGGAAGATGCTCACCTCAGGGTGCACAGCAAGGAAGACATAGACCCTCAGCTCCCTCTTCCCTGTCCTGCTGCAATTGCTACCCTAATGTTACACTTGCGAATGTCAAGCAAGCAATTAGTACAGTGGAATAACAGTACTGCATGTTGAAGTCCCCAGAACATTTCCTTAATTTGCTGTCTTTGTTTAATAATCCAATTATTTCATATCTTGGTTCCTTCCCCAAGAGACCACAAGGATCTTAGCATTGTGCTTTCTTTCCGTGTGTAGTTCAGCAGAGCTCCTATGTTTGCATTATAATCCAGGCACACGACCATATGCTTTTATGCCCTACTCATTGTTCTGGTGTGTTAGAGCATGGCTGTATTTTGTCCCATCTCCTATCTATGGTGATCACTCATGTGTCACAACCTTCTGTTTTGTGACAGGACTTTTTTCCCCATAATTTTATTGAGAAACAAATAGCAATGAGATAGTTTCAAATCAAATTGCTAGGACAGTTTCAAGAATTAACACATTGCATATTCTCTTCCTAGTGGTTATTTGCTGTACAAGATGCGGACTTGAGATCCTATTTACAAACACCATTAGAACAAATCCCTCTATTCATGAAGAGAATGTAACTATATATCTATCCTAG
>NW_004524805.1:2171855-2172406 GCF_000260255.1 Octodon degus
TCTTATACTTCATTTTTATACTTTTCTGCTGGATGGTTAAGACCAAGATAAAGCAACACCTATGCAACAAAAGTTGTAGCTTTCGTATCTGATAAGTTCAGTCAAATCCCCTCAGGATTTATCCTGAGATCCTGTACCTCAGATTGTAGATCCTTTTTCAGTGTGTGACAGGACTTTTTGCACTAATGGAAAGGAGAAAGTTTTCTGTAATCTGTCTCTGCCTCCGTACTAGGAAGAGAATATGCAATGTGTTAAATATCCAAGGTCTGAAAGGCTCACCAGTGTTTGTCTTTTTCTTCATTGAAAATATACAAATTGATGACCTCCATTCATCTTATAATGTGCTGCATAAAATGCTGTTTTTGCACTATCACCATAATGTTGCCACAGAAATCAATAGTTTAAGAAAAGCACATTAGTCACTGGATGGTCATTCAGCTAATAGCAAGCAAGCCCACTGCCTTCCTCTCCAGCAGTAGCCTCTGCATGGGCACTTACTAGATACACAATAGTGAATAAACATTATTTGGAATGATTAAGCCATTTAGAAG
>NW_004524805.1:2172537-2175342 GCF_000260255.1 Octodon degus
CTCTCCCTTTCTCTCTTTTGCTACAGCTCTACTCTCACTCCCAGAGAAATAAAAGGGGAATTAGAGGGGGATTAGTGGGAAGACAATAATTTTGGTACTTATCTGAGTTAAAGTAATAAAAAATAAATAAATAAATAAAAACCAAAAAAAACAAAACCCTTATTCCAGGGGGGCCTGGCCATAGCTCAGTTCTTTAAGTGGCTGCTTCCACAAAGCTGTCAGCCTCAGGTTGCTGTAGTTCGATTCCCACAACACTCCAGCCAGCCAAACCACGCCTGAGGGCATTCAGAGCAAAAAAAAACAAAACCCTGAGTTAAAGTAATTATCCTTCCATTTGTTTGCCAAGAAAGTATGGTATCTCTCAGCTACTTCTAATGACATGACTTCTAGCCATTCTGGGAGGAGTTTGGATTCATTTCAAACAGGCCTCTGGGCCCTCTGAGCCCCAGCTCAGCACCCTTGTGCTGAGTCAGGTTCCGAGGGGCCAGCCGGGATGCTCTGACTTCCTCACCCCTACCCTTCCCTAGAGTCCCACTCCCTGCAAAACCACCTCATTCCTGAAGCTTTTTGTTGTAAACTACACTCTTGTCTGTTGACACCTTTGTACTTCAGTTTGTTTCCTTATGAAATAGGAATAATGCGTGGCTTGTCCTGTTCACAAATTTGCTATTTATAATGATAAAACAAGGCAGCAGTGCTTTTAGCATTCAAGAAGAAAGAGGCTAATTTAATGCTATTATACAAAAATATTATATCACTGTATTTTTCTACCTCTTTACATATAATAGAGATGAAAGATAGATATGGAAGATTTCTCTGGAAAATGTTTAGAACTCAAACACAGCATTGCTTTAAGGTTTTTTTCATTCAAAAATGCCAAGAAAAATACTATGTTTACTGAACTGTATATTTCTATGCCCATATATTGCCACATACGTGCATATTTTTGATATGCAAATTTTTGTGAAACCAAAGATTCAAATGTCTTTCTCATTGATTGCCACAGGCTTTTGTATAATAAAGATAAATACATAGTAAAATTGCAATTCAAAGAAGAACATTCTTATCAGAAAGAACAGACTGGCAGTATGTTTCCTTGTTCTGTAGTACAAGAAAAAAATTTTATGATATTCAGCAAGTTAAATATTAATTTATTGATTTTTGCCATTTTTTTTTTGTTTAGAAACACATGGCAACAAAGAGAGCAGTGTATTTGTCAGTATGATTGAAAGAGCCAAAAATACTAACTTGTAGAGTGTTCTTTTTGAGATTCAACCAGGTGGTTTAGGGTGTAAGCCAAGTTACTCTGCAAATGCACTGTCAGGCGCAGCCTGAGTTTGCATCTGTGTCCTCCAAGCTTAAGATTTGTAAAGGAGAAAATAAATATTATATCTATTATTAATAATTTTTTTAAAAACAAGGGTACAAAAAGTATAAAAAATAATACTAGCACTGAAATGTACAATTAATTCAGGAGAGCTGAAAAGAGTATCATTATTTTACCCCAAAAGTGAATTAACAGATCCTATTTTCATCAGAATCAACACTTTGTTCAAATCATCTATATCAACTGTAGCACCCCATACCCTATTGTAATAGTGTAAAAAAAGGTGATTTATGTCAACATTCTCTCTTACAAAAAGTACTCCTTTGTACCAGAAAGAGCAAAACTTTCCACCAGAAGATTCTATTAAGAATATTCTTTTTTGTGTGTGTGGTACCAGGTACTGAACTCAGGACCTTGTGCTTGCCAGGCAAGCGCTTCTTCTACTGAGCTATGTCCCCAGCCCCTCTTCTATTCTTTAGAAAGCTCTTTTTAGTCTTTTATTTCTTTATTTCATTGGTACAGGGTCTTGCTGTGCAACTTGCACTTGTAGTAAGACTCCTGTCTCAGCCTTACAAAATATGAGTAAAGCAGTGCTGATGCTGTCTCAGGGGCTGGCTTGGTGTGCCTGGGGTTCCAGGGCCGGCATGGCACGTGGCACCTGGGATCGAACTGGTCCTTGTTTTTGACAGGTGGGCGCTTAGATTGCCGAGCTATCTCCCCAGCCCTACTCTTCTATTCTTATAGCAATGGAAGCAATATGGTCTTAGACCAGATATTCTATAGGGCTGCTGTCACCCCCTAAGGGAATTATTTGAAATTTGCAGGGTCACTGTCTTGGCTTGTCAGGAAAATGTGTGATCTATGATATTTGGTCAGCAGATATCCAGGATGTTATACATCCTGCTGTTTTTAGAGCTGTAGGCTGCAAAAATCATTTTCCAGTATGATTGAAAGAGCCAAAAATACTAACTTTTGAATGTCCAATGGATATTTATACAAGTTAAAATCAGTTTATACTTACTTGACCCCCATAATACAACTCTATTGCAAATATAAACATAAATTATCTTTGGCAAAGTTTTAAGGTACTCCAAACTTTCTAGGAATTCAAGTACTGTTTATATTAAAAGAAAACATTTTCTACTCATTTCCTTCATTGCTATGCCAAGATTTATTTATGAACTCAGAAAGCCACATCAACAATGGTAATCCCATCCAGTGGTGCCTTAATTGCCAACTTAATCTGAGTGCATCTGTTTGTGTATTTACTTTCCACTCTTGTATGTAGAGGTGTGTAGGGAGATAGCTCAGTAGAATAAGTGCTTGCCTGGCAAGCACAAGGGCCTGAGTGCAATTCCCAGTACCACCAAAAAAAGGCCTCCTGTGTATACAGCTGTGGTCATCTGAGAGCACTTGTCTTCCACCAGTGCCACATCCAAACATAGAAGTGTACTTTATTGTATTATGAAATTTCCTTT
>NW_004524805.1:2175562-2203980 GCF_000260255.1 Octodon degus
TTTTTTTATAACTCTTTAAAACCAATTTTGCATGCTTATCTCTGGTAATCTAAGCAACTAATCTGAAGACAACATTATTCAGTATAACAACCATTGTTGAATTTTTATTATTTTGTTTAGCAAAATTCTGTATTGCTTCTAATTTCCTTTTTACCATTTTTAATTCTCTTTTAAAAAAAGGAGTGTTGAGTGTCAGAGGGTGGAGGCCCCTGAGATAAACAAAGCAGTGCACAGAGGTGTCTGGTCTTCTACTGCTTTGGCCAACCACTGTGTGGCATTTGAGGAGTCACACTATCCCTTTAAGTGTACTCAACAGAAAATACTGGGCTAGATTAAGTCTCTATAGCACCTTCCCATTAAGTATCAGCTCCCTGACTTTGACACTAGTTTGTTTGACAATACATAAACCCTTTGCCAAAATGAAAATAGTTAACTGGAAAGAGTGTCATGGGTCTGGTACAGTGCAGTTTTTAATTGTCCTTTTTTATTTTTCAAAGAGAATAAAAATAATTTAAAAATAATTTAAAAAATTAGAAATGATATAGAATTTCACTAAGTAAAATGATAGGAATTCAGCAATGGTTTTATATTGCACATTGTTACCTTCAAATTCGTTGTTCAGATTATCAGACACAAGCATGCAAAATTGGTCAAAAATTCTAAAAAAATTAAAAAGGAGTAAGAAAAATTAAATCAGCATTATTTGCTCCTGTTAACAGACTAGCAAAAATTAACATTACAATTATCAAAGCTGTCTTGTGTGTATACATATATTTTCCTTTGCTTTTTCTTCCTTCTTTTTTTCTCCTTTCCCTTATCCCAGTTGTTCCTTCCCTTTGAACAGTTCCTTTGCCTTTCGCAGTATCTATTATACCTTTCAGATTTTATTTACTCTTTTAGGTTCTTTTCCTAGGGAGATAATACCATATTTGTACATGTAGCTTTGATTTATTTCACTTATGAGTAGGGTTTCTGGTTTCATCCATTACCTATAAAAATCTCTTTTATCTTTGTTTAACTGAGTAATACTCTGTTGTATAAAAACATCACATCCTTTTATCCATCCCTTAATTGATGGACATTAATTAAGGGATGGGTTGTTTCCATGATTTAGCTATGACAAATTGTGTTACTATAAACATGAGTGTGCACATATTGCTGTGGTATGACATTCTCAGTTCTTCTGGAAAAATACCCAGCAAGGGAGTAGCTAAGTTGAATGAGACCTCTTATCCTAGTTTTCTGAGGAGTCTCCACACTGATTTCCATAGTGGTTATACCAGTCTATACCCTCACCACCTGTGGAGAAGGGTTTCTTTTTCCCCACAGCCCCTCCAGCATTTGTTATTGGCTGACTTCCTGATGGTAGCCATTCTCTCTTGTGTGAGATAGAATCTCAGTGTTGTGTTAATTTGCATTTCTTGAATGACCAATGATTTTGAACATTTTTTTCATATATTTAATTTGCCAATTGTATTTCTTCCTCTGATAAGCATGTATTCATCTCAGATGTCTATTTTTGGACTGGGTGTTTAAATTTGGAGGCCTGATGTTTTAAAAATTCTTTATATGTTCTAGATAGAAATCCTTTGTCGGAGGGACAGTCAACTATTTTTTTTCCAAATTGTGACTTTCTTTTTACTCTGTTGGTGATTTCTTTTTACATGCCAAAATTTTTCAAACAGATGAGATTCCAGTTTGATTCTTTGAAATATTTCCCATGCAGTTTGGTTTTACAACCCATGTGTTGATGTATCTGAATGGCTGCTCCAGATAGAGATGGAACTTCATATCTTCCTATCTTCTTTGGGCCTCCTTGACCCATTCCTCAAAGAACCAACCACAATCTGACTACTTTTTAACCTGACTTTTTTTTTTTTTGGCCACCTCAAGATGCCTTCAGGGCATTTCTGGTTTGGCAGGAGTATCTGGGAACTTCACATCAGGATTCTATAAAGGAATATTGAGCAATGCACTCTTTGTACACCCACTGAAATGATACAACCCTTGAAATCTTTGGGAGAAGTTTGAAAATATGGGAAATATTAATGTACTAACCAAAAATCGGGAATCAAGAAGTTGAAATGGGAAAAATGTGACTAATGACAATACTTTTAGGGCACTCAAAGTCTTGAATTTGAAAAGCAAAAGTAGTCTCTATTTTCTATGACAAATATTTATTGTGCAAGGAAGCTTTCTTAGTTCATTCTGCTGCAACAGAATACAATAAACTCAGTAGCTTGACAACAGAAATTAATTTCTCATGGTTTGGTAGGTTGGCGTCCAAGCTCCAGGTGTCCACTGACTTGGCTGCTGGTGAGGAGCCTCTTTCTGACTAACAAGTGGATTCCTTCATGCTATACCTCCACATGGTGAGGAGAAAGAGGAACAGGCTCTCTCTTGGGCACTCCACCCTCATGACCCCATCACTTCCCAAAGGCCCTTCTTCCTAATACCTGCACTTCAGGGAGTAGGGTTTCAGCATAAGCATTTTTCAAGGACACAGACTGTCAGTCCCACACCACTAATTTTGTTCCCTCCTAAATAAGAGTTCACTGGAAAATCTTACTTCAAAACATTTTGATTAAAAATATTTGCCTGAGTATGTACAAAAAAATTAAAAACAAGCCTGTCTTAATAGTTAGTAAATTATAAGCCTTCAAAGTCATAATTGTAAACACTACAAATCATCCAGAATGAAATATTTGAAGGAAATGTGAGAGGAGATGATTGATTCTGCATTTCCTCAAGCTCTAGTTTTAGAAGATGAATTTTTAAAAACTTAAAACACCTATCTTTACCTTGGGTTTAGGAAGTTGTTTTAGTTTTGTTTGGTTTGCTTTTTGAATTTTGAATTTGTCTATTTCTTATGAATAGTGAGCACTAGAAAGAAAAACAGCCTGGGGTCCAAGCTAATAAAGGATTTAGTTGACTGTCTTAGTATTTTCAGATCAGGTTTGAGTTCTGAAAAGCACATGACACACATGTGACTACAGACCATAGATGTCAAGCAACAGTAATAAGCAAACTCCTTATAATTGGGTTAAGTCACATTAACTTATAATTTTAGCATCAGCACACTTTATAAAACTGCACATTCCTGATTAATTGGAAAAGCAGTAGCCATACTTTGATTGTGTTGTCGATTTGACCTAGGCATAAAACCTGGTCAAGCAGACTAGAGCATTTTCCTACTACACTAGGGTTGGCTGTAATCAGTTCTTAGGTAAAGTATCCTATGGTCAGCCCACTTCCCCAGCCTAAGATTGAGCAGACAGATTCTTTTATTCACTATCTTCCAACCTCTATTTTCCCATCCTAACCCCTGTGCGTTGAAATTGGTTTGAATACATAGAGAATGGAATCAGCCAATCATTGAGCTTTAATAGACCCTATTGCTTAGGTGCACCTTTCATGTTGTCTCTTCTAGGGAAAATCCAGTTCCTAAACAATACAACATAGAAAATTGGAGTATGCTTGGCTATCTCCTTGATTCCTGCAAGCTAGAAGAGAGACTGTGGAGGATGGGGCTGTCTGGGTTCTGTGCCCAGGGCCTTTGTTGCTGATGGCTGTCCCTCTTTGGACTTTTGTCCTTGCAGTTCTCCATTCCCTCCCACCAAATGGCCCCAGGTGCCAATAGATTATGTAGACCTTGAGCTAAACTTAAACTCTGACTTCCAAGTACAATTCCGGAACCATACTGTAAGCTGAAATAGAGTACTGCTATATAGCTACACCTAGAATAAGATTGGTAAGCATCTTACCAACTGGGGAAGCAGTCCAACCAGTAGCTAGTTGTTGAGCCAAGTATCTTAACCTCTCTGCACCTGTTTTTCTCACCTCTAGAGTATGATTACCATCTGCCCCAATTTACTGCTGTGAAAGAAAAACTCAACCCAAAGCCCTTTGTAACTTGTGCAGTACTAAGTTAACATAATTTCATATAGTTAATTTTTTTCTGTTTATCTAAATGCATGGAACATAACAAGGCCTTGGCATTCTCTCATTGATTACTTCAATATAATTATGATAATTATTAGTTTTTTTATTGACAAGCCCATAATTGTCTAACATTGATTGGCAGTGATGTGGCATGGGCATGAAAGTGATTCCATGCTAAACTTTCTGGACATACTGATATTAATAGTAAATATTACATATCTGTTTAGTGCTATCAAATATATAATTATAAATTCCCAAGATTTACACTTGTGATAAATCCACATTCTAGAGCACTCTATTAGATTCAGTCTACTTTTGCTTCCCTTTAGTTTGAACACTGGTGGGACTCATGAAAATGTTGGAGACAGACGGTGATACCAGTTGTTCCTCCACTGGTTTGTTTGCGTGTTGAATTTTTTCTTTTCTTTTCATCGTTACTCTGTGATTTAACAGTAGGTGGTTAATGGAAATGTTATTTGTGGTGGTGGTAGGCTAAATCTGTGGGAAGTGAAGGGGTAGAGGGGCTGTTGGGGGGAAAGAGAGAAATGTGTTTACACTTGAAGATGTCACATGAATCAGTTGGAGCCCAGAGCCCTTGATACTGGAACTGGTGTGTGCTCTGCAGGATTCATCTACATTGTTACACACTCCTTCACACTTAGAAATCTATTAATTTACAATTAGTTGTATTGATTTTCTAGTAGATTTGTAATTTCTGTAATAATTTACAGAGTGCTGAAGAAATTAACTATGCCCCTTGGAAAGATAAGCATTACTGAAAAAATAGATCCCAGCACGAGTTATTGAACACATCATTGAACGTCTGGATTTTTAGCTTTAAAGTCTCATTTAATTACAGCAGAACTGATTGGGCAATTCCATTTTACAAACAAGAAATATGCCTCCTCATCTTTCTCCACTCATATTCATGATCTTTTATTGATAATTCTATCTTGAGATACAGGTGAGAATATGTATATGTTTGCCTTGTGATTTTTTTAAACAGGGGGCTTTACAGTCTTTTTAAGCTTTACTATATGAGTAGAAATTGTCCCTAAAACATATCTGAAACTGCATTTTCCTTTATTATAAGGCATAACAGTAATATTAGACAATTAAGCTTGCAAATGCTTGTAATTATTTTAAATTACTGCAGTCCCTTAAACATCATAGGGAGAGTTCTGTCTAGTTAGGGAGACAGGAGGATGAAAGACAGTCGGTGCAGCTCATGCATGCCATGGCAGAGAGAGACACGAGACACCAGGAGACTTCAGAGAGGAACTCAGTCCACAAAGGACAATGGGTGCACCAGGGAGGGGGGTATCTGATGGAAGTGATTCTGTGCTAAAGGGAAAATACAATTCAGTTGTCATAACTTGTGGAAGATCAAATGCAACTGAGTTTCAGAATGTGTTTTCCATCGTGAGAGCCGTTGTCCATTCAGGATCATTTTTGACAATTCTATGAAATGGCTCAATCCTATGGTAGTGCCACTCCACTTGGTACTGTTTCTCTCACAATGACACTTTTTCAAAATGATTTCTTCTTTGAAGAGCAAATGGTTACAGGAAATTATTATTTGTTCAGAGAGGACAAATTCTGGGGACTCAACTCATGCTGAGTCAAGATACAAGAAGCACCATGGGTAAAAGCCCTGGGGATGCTGTTCCCTGGCTTAAGAAACACTGCTAAGCATGCCTGATACAAATTTACCTCTTTTCCACACTTCCCAGTGCTCCAAGGCATGGGAGCAGAGGGAAATGACACCTGTAGCTTCAGCAGTGCCAACAGTGGTCATGTAGAAATCATATTATCCCTTTGAGTCAACTCCATGAAGAATGATAGGTGGCACTTTGTGTCTAGCACCTTCCAGAGTTAACTTCAACAGCACGACTTAGACCCTAGTTTAGGTGAGGCCTGCTGTGGTGACACTCAGCTCTTGTGGATGCAGGATGAGAAAGTCACTGCATTCCATGTGACCCCATCTCCTTAGCACTCTCTGCTTAATTCCTTGTTCTGGTGATAATACTGGACGGGCAGCACTGCGTGTTTTAGCTCTGCCCCTTTTGATTTAGAAAAATGTGAATCAAGTTTACATGGGCCACCGGTGGGGATTTTCCCCGTTGATTACAATTTCTTGCAAGCCCTTCTTTGATTCTCAACTTTAAGTTCTGCAAAGGTGGCAACCACACAATATCTTATTCCAGACCCATGTCTTGCTCAGAATAGCTGAACAATAAGTATGTTGTAATTTATGTAAAGAAACATTGCAAACTCTACAGTCCTGCATTGATGCAACTCAAGTTTGATTTTTTAAAGAACGCTCTTTTCTTTTATTTGCAAAAATTTGTATCAGTTAAAAATGCAGTAGATATTACAGTTGTGGGAAGTTGAAGGTGAATTTTAGCTTTGGAGTTATCCAACATGTAACTGAGTACTTTTACAGTGCTTTTAGGTTGTTCCTGAGGAAGTATTCTAGTAAAAGACTCAGACTATCTACTGCATTTCTAGCTCTGTTCTCTTAGATGCTCTGAATTTAAGAACATTTTTTGAATCCACTTTTCTATTACCAGCATTGTTTCTAGGGACTGATGAATCTAGATCATTATAAAGGAAATCTGAAGGAACAAGTTTAAGGTTGACAGTTTTTCCAATTATATGGTGCCAAATAATTTGCCTGAAATGATTTTTAAGTTCAAATGGATGTTGAAAATTAAATCACACTACAAGTGACTAAATGGCTGATATAAAAGAGATTTCCCATGAGTGTAATAACCCCTGCATTTTTATCTCAGGTACAGTTTTTACAAATAGAAGAACACAACATTGTTTGAAGTCATATGTAGTGCTGAAAGAAGGGCACTAGACAAGAGGCACTGGATTCTCCATGTGCTTGTGACCACTACACCCTGTGAGGTCATGTCACCTCTCCAGTCCCAGAGTGGGGTGGGTGAGATAATCTACATTTCCTTTAGCTGTAAAGTTTTACGATTTTACATACATTGAACAGCACTGAAAAAGATGAAGAGAACAAGATATATGAGCCAATGAAAAAAGTCAGGACATGCACAGCAGGCCTTGTGTTCAATCCCACTCATGGAAGGAAGGAAGGGAAGAAGAGAGGAAGGAAAGAAGGAAAAGAAAGAGAGAAAGAAGGAAAGAAAGGAAGAAAGAGAAGGAAAGGAAGGAAAGAAAGAAAGGAAGGAATGTAAGAAAATGAAAGGAAGGAAAAGAAGGAAGAAAAGAAAGGAAGAAAGAAAAGGAAAGGAAGGAAACCAAGAAGGAAGGAAGAGACAGAGAGAAAGGAGAAAGGAAGGAAGGAAAAAAAGAAAAATTAGAGCAAAAGTCAACTTTCAAAGTGGCAATTTGGGGCTGGGGAGATAGCAGTCTATGTGCCTGCCTGGCAAGCACAAGGACCAGGATTCAATCCCTGGTACCACATGCCATGCTGGCCCTCGGTGACCTGCTGGAACTTGGTGTGGTGCTGCATGCCTGTAATCCCAGCACTGGGGAGGTGGGAACAGGGGGATAACTAGAAGTCCAAGTTACAAAGTGAGATCCTGTATCAAATACATATATTTTTTAAAGAAGTTTAAAAGTGGCAATTGGCATCACACATTTTATCAGTCAGTATGGTCATGCCTTTTCAAAGTACTGACTGACTACTTGACTATTTTTTTTATAAAGAGCTTACCACAGATATTTAATATGTGTGTTTTGTAACTGACTGTTCGACTATTTTTTATAAAGAGCTAACCACAGATATTTAATATGAAAGAGCGGTAACATATGAATATTTTGAATGCTAATGCCAATGAATATTTATTGTACAGTGGGTTATAAATCTTATACTCCTCCAGTATTAATCATTAGGGTAAATTGGTCCTTACTGCCTTCCGATATTTGTATCTATTAGATCCTGGAGAATTTAACTTCAAGATCATGGTTACTCCAAATTTTTTTAAAAAACTATAGTGGGTCCCAAATTATCTTATGTTCTAAAAGAACGAGAGGAGAGGGTCTCACTATGGCAAAAGGATCCATGTGCTGAACATAAGTCGCCCACTCTTCCAGCTAAGTTCTCTAGAAGTTTGCTGCGGCAGAGCTGGAGCTCCAGCATCAGCGTCACTGGTGTCTTCTGGGTGTGCTTTGCTTGTCTCAGGCCTTCTTCACCATGGGACAATGTGGTAACCAGGGCATAATGCAGGCCATCCTTATCCAAGTTGGTCTCAGCACCTGAACCAAGTCATCCCTACCCTTGCACTGGATTGTGCAGATATTTGTTTGACTTGGGACCCATTCTATGCTAACCCTCTGGAGTTATAAAACACACTCATACCTTGGAACTTTCAGATTACTTTGAAATAGAAGACAAAGCAAAAGACCACCTGAACATATTCAGATGTGAACAGAAAAGTAGCCATTCATGGAATATTGCCTAAATAGGTCCAGACACTTTTCCAGGTATGTGACAAACACCATTATATCCCCAAGAGAAAACAAAAGGGATGCTACGCTGTTCTTCCTTCAGTGCCAAGGGAATGGAAGATCACAGAAGGTTGGAGCACTAGAGTATCTAGACAGTGGGCCAAAATCAAGCTAATTTGTCTTCACAAAATATTTTTTTTCACAAAATATTTTTAACTTTTTAGGTAAAAATATTTTCATATTTACCGAAAAACTATGAAATAAAATACACCTAGCATGTGTTTCATTTGCTTTATCATTTGAGCCTCTCTCATCTTCTTATAAATATGAAAATTATTCTTATAATTTTAGACCTATTTGAGGGTAAAGCCCTTTCACCTAAATACCTCAGGATGTATATCATAAAATAAGATGCCACAGAAGGGTTTTTCAACTCCAGTGTATTTAACATTGATATGATATGCTTATCAAATCCACGGTCTTTATTCTAATTTTGTTAATGACCTGATAATGCTCATATCTTTACAGAATTTAGTCTGCTCTCAGGTATTGGATCTACTTGTCATGCCCCTTAATGTACTTTGATGTGAAATGGATCCTCGGCACAGCTTTGTTTATTATGCTATACCAATTTTCAAACAAAATGTAGACTCCTCACTCTGCTTTGTTTTTCAGTAAAAGGTCATCACTTTGTGTTCATCTGAGGTTTCCATCTGAGATGCTACACACCTACCATACAGCTCCCATGTGGACCTTGCTATGCTACACACCTGAAGGCACAGGTCTCATTGGTGACAGTAATTTTAATCATCTTCTCAAGATGGAGATCTGATCACACCACTACATAATTGTTATTTTTCTCCCTTACAGTCAAAAAGCAGTCCACAAAAAGACATAAGGTGATATAAACGTGTTTTTATCAAAATGGTCTCCTAAATTTATCAACTCTTGATTTCTGCCTGATATGCCTTTTACTGGGAGGGCTGCAAAAGGCTAGCTTTCCAGTTCAGTATCATTTCACTCAGTGTTCTCTGTGAGTGAAAGCCTTCCCTTTTCAGCTATTAGTTTGTCAGTTTACTGATAGAATAAGACATGCATTCCTCTTTTTTATGCTGTGCAACTAAATACTATATTTAATTATCTTAATATTCAAATTGTGCTACAACTAATCACCCAAAACTCTTTAACAGTTGGTTTCTGCATCCTTCTGGTCATCTGTTTTGTCTGTGTTCTTTCAGCACTCCTTTCCAGCATGATAATATATTCTGCCTCATCCTGTCTTCCCCATCTACTGTCACCCATTGCTTCAAGTCTCCCTGGTTCCTTTGAGTAGGAAATCATCTTAAAAACCGCAACCTGAGTGCTATATATGTTCTTTCAATGATGAGTGAACTAGGAATTATATGCATGGATGTACGCACTTGTGTACACATATAGAAGTACCTGCAGATTAATATGAATGCATATATATTCATATACAAGTATAGGTACATGTATACACAGATAGTGTTTGTATATACTTACATAGTGCATACACACACACACACACGCACACACACATGTACATATATATGGTAGTTTTTCTTAAGTAGTGAGAAATGTGGCTAATTCCACTCCATGTCTCACAGGCTTTTTTCTTATCATCTGTGGGGAGCCACTCAGATTGCATCAAAGCTCAAGGGCATCTAAGGCTTCCCAAGAACATGACCCCAGTTTTCTAGTGAAGGCATACAGTGGATACAGTTATGTAACCATGACTTAACACAGGCAAACATGCTGTACTAGTTATGGCACTATCTGAGAATGTAAATACAAGATAACAACATGCATAAGAAATTCTACAACAAAGATGTGGGTGGCTCTCGCACCTTGTGCTCTGTTTGCTCTAGCTGCCCCCTGTTGTAGCTCATGCTTTACACACATGCGTTCTTTAACCTTAGAGCCTCATCCTTGAAAAATCTCCCATGGGCCCCCGAGAGGACCGACATCATCCTTTCTTTCTCCACCCTTTACAGTGGTTGAGAAATGCATCTGAGATATAATTGGACTTACTAGTTTTCAATTTGTCTTTAGTCTTAGGCTTTAGTTTTGTTTCATTTTCTTGGTGCTGGCAATACAACCCCATGCATGCTGCATGTTCTACCACTGAGCTGCTCAGCGGTTTGTATTTTTAATCCTCCTCATCCTTAATGATTTAATTTTATTTTCTGAGTTCCCGTCTTGTGTACCTTGGGGTGGAGAGGCTAAAGAACCACACTTTCCAGTGTGAGAGATACCCAAGCAGGTGCATTCAGAAGAATGTCTCTTCAGAGACCCCTTCCTTTCCTGGACTCTCCCATTCCTGAGAGTAATCAACTTATTTTTATTTTTTGTTCTTGAGTTTCTTTTTGTAAAGACAAGCAGAGATACATAAGCATTTCCCTTGTTTGTTACATAAACTGCTCCATACATTCTTTTGTATCTATCTGCCCCCAACACCATATCTTGAAAAATCACCTGATTGCTAGTTCTAGAGATTTTTCTCAGACTTCGTTTACATCTGCATAGTAATCCAGTGTGTTTATATAATAATAAATTCCACCATTCTCTATGCTTAGACATTTAGGTGACGTCCAATATTGTACAATTGCAAACACTGCTGCAATGAGCAAGCTGTGTATATGCATTTTTTGTTGTTGTTGGGGATATTCTCAGAGTAGTCTCCTAAAAATGAAATTGTGGGTTGAAGGACAAGTTTCCAAAGATCTAGAAATGGATGTAGGATGATTTCTTTCTTTTTTCTATTTTTTTTTTTTTTTGTACTTTAGGGCAGGGTCTACAGGGTGTTCAGGGTCTCACTACTAGATTGGACTTGTAGTGATCCGCTTGTTTACAGCCTCCCAAGAGCTGGGATTATAGGCATGCAGCACCACACGCAGTCTCAACTGCCATCTCACTGTGTCCTGGAGGCGGGGCCAGCATGAAAGGCCTGGATTGACCCCAGACCTCTGCACCTGCTTGCAAGCGTTTTAATCTGCTGAGCTATTTGGCCAGCCCTCGTAGGATGATTTCTACCCCTTTATACTCCACCTAATATCTGACAAAGGCTGAAGAGTTCACTCACCTGACTTAGCCTTGGTTAAGGAGGGAATCTAAGTATATTTATTGGATAGAGCCTCAAGTATCTCATTTATAAATTAAGAGGTTTGAGGCTGGGCAATACCTCCGAAATCATTCAGTTTTAAATAATTAATATATTGAGTCTCCAGGCCTAATACATCTATTGATTATAAGAAATGGCCCTAATTCTCCATTCTTCCTATAGTTATACATGTTGCAACATAAGTTGGCAGTTTTCTCCATCAAGAAGTGGAATATTTCTCACACCTTAGGCTGGAACTGGTATTTTCAACTGGATTTGGCCAACAAAACTCAGAGAGAAATATGAGATATAATGGTGATGCAGAGGCCTTGTGAGCAGCCACTCACTCATTCGAAACCATGTCTCTGTCGCATGGAGAAAACCTGGCCTAACATGATGAATGCACAGAGAGAAGTGGCACAGTCTGATCTATTACCCTTAGACAGGCAGGTGGGACCTTTCTAGGGGAGCCCCAGGCCTGAACGCACCAGCTTCTGACAGCTGATGCATGGCTAGCCCACCTGGGTTCAGTGACATTTGACCTAGATCAGCCACTCACGTGACCCCCAGATTCACAAGCAATGTAAGGTAATTATATTAGGACAATATGCTTTTGGGTGTTCTGCTGCAGAGGAAAGCAGGTGGTGCACCAAAGGCCATGGCATTGTCTTGACAACTCTGTCTTGGTCTTTTTAGAATGTGCAAAAGAATGATCTTGGTCAAAGGAGAGGCATTTTTAAGAAAGCTGCTATTGGGTTTCCCAAGGAAAGAGTTGGCCAGACATGGCTAACACATTTCATTGCACAGATTGCAGAGGTGTGGAGCAGTGGCTCCTACCTTGGTTCCCAGTTTGTCTCTGGGGCTTACTGGTGATGTTCTCCTGATACAGCCCTGAGCTGCAGAGCCCTCCTGTGAAAACAAGGAAGCGTGACTGGATCTTGAGCCCTGTTCTTTTCTGGTTTGTCTGCTCCTGCATTAACCTCATGGGGTTGAAGTCTGTTATTTTGCTGAGTTGATCAGTGAATCCTGACTTTCAAAGGTCAGGAAAGCAGGAAGGTAAGGAGTTGGGTGGGGAGAATTCTCAAAGCAAGGAACATTATTGTAGCATTGATGGAGCCATGCAGAGAAGGCGATGCCTGAAGGGAGCTTTCTGCTTACTCCTCTCTCTAGGGATCTTTAAGGGAAAGAGATCATGGGAAAATATTCGGCAGTTTTACCCTTTGTAAGCATTTCTGTTCAGTTATATGAGGGCCTTAAAAGATAATTTTGCCCAGAGGTAACAGACTAAGTCAAGGATGGATAACATTCATCTATCTTGAAGTTGCTCATGTACTATTTGACAGAACATTCAATTCTTGTGAAAACACTACAAAGACATAAATTGTTTCTGAGAATGTGACTAGAATCAAGAATTAGTACCAAGTGGTACACAAAATACAGGCTTTACTTATATACCTAGTGTGTTGAAGATACCGAGAATGGAAAAATATCATTACAGAATGTAAAACTGTTGACTATTTCTCCAATTAAGACACAACTGGGCATTAATTTTGTACATAGCTTATTGTATTAGAAAGAGAAAATTTCTTCATTTTTTTTGTCTATTTTTTTTTACAAACATACTGGCTAACACAAATCATCTGGTTTCATATAGCTCCATTTTTTAATGCATAAATCTAAAAAATGCCAAACAGCTTGTTCAACTGCTTAGTACTCTGAGCACCTGCACACTCAACAATGTTTTGGTTGTTTATCACTCACACACCTCTAAGCCACGCAATATGAGCCTTCTAGATATCTCGCGGTAGGTTCCTTGGGTGTGACACAAATTGCGTTCATCAACTTAGAATGAGTGAGCATTGCTTCACGGTCTGTGTTTTAGCTTGGTAGTTAGCAACCTTTTCCTCATAGCAGACAGATAAGGATTTCAGGCTTTTAGGACACGAGCAATTTGCCCACAAGGGTTACCGCTTCACTGAATCCTTATTTAAAAGGACAGATAACACACAAGGAAGTTTGTGGGTTCTACCTCATGTCCCACTAACTAATTTGATTTTACACAATTTTTTCAGTCTTTTTTTTTTTAAATATGGCAAGTAGAAACTCTGGTTACTAATTTCTTTACCCTACTGTTTTTCATGGCCACCGTTCAAGCACTTTGGAAGGCATGAAGTACCACATAAACAAGAGATCATTTTTAGGCATTCAACATACTGAGTTGGATATACTGCTAATACTCTAGGACTGTGATGTATGAAAGCCATCTCGCAGGTTCAAACAAACACACCTGTGGATCAATGAGTTTCTCCATCTACATCGGGGCCCAGTTTAGACAGTTCCATAGCACAGACCTGGCCTGCACTTGTATTTAAATTATACACTTTTAATATTGTAGCTGCTTCACAATGCTATGCTGTCATAGCACAAATGTATTTCTCATTCTTGGCACTAGGGTTTGAACTGAGTAAACACATTGGAGAATCCCTTCTACAAGTTGCCTGCCAGTGACCCCTTTCCCACAATTTTCTCCCTTTTTCTAGTCTATATTGGTTTATGTCCAGATAGATGCACAAATATGCTTTGATATAAACCTGTAAGAATCTATATATGCAACACTTTCTTCTCTTCCCCTGCCACAGAGTGGTACAAGCCCATGTGGAGACCCAATGATCCAGCTTATGACAGATTAATTTAATGGGCAATGAACCAGGAGAGGAAAACAAAATCATACACAGACAGCACATTAAATTCATTATTTGAGTCTTGGCAGTTGGAGAAATAGTAATAAAAATATCCCATTTGTGTCCTTAGTCATAAAACCGCAGTTCACGACCAACACTGTGTCGCATGAGATTTTCACCGGGCTCACACACTCACACACTCATCTTTGCACTCATGTCCCATAACTGATGCAGTCTGACCTTGCCAGGAGCAGCACAAGACATGGGGCCGGCCACCTTAGGAAAGACTTCATTATCAGAAATTGTGAAACAAGTAGCTGCTAAGTAGAGGTTTGATAATAGAGCCAAACTCAGCTGTCACCTGCTGCTCTGTTTTGCACTGCAGATGTAAGGATATAGAAACATTTTAAGCTGCTTAGGGGCAGAAATAATGGAAAACTAGTGATTTGGGTAATTTACATATTTATAGAGACTGTGGAGATTTTAGTCAGGAAACAATGAAGAAAACAGAGTTGTCAATGAGCAAATGCTGCCTGCCACGAAGAGCTAAACCCGGCAATTTACAGCTAAGCTCAGTTACACCTTTGAAATTTCCACAAAAAAGAACACTAAGTACCAAGAATGTGCATTTGGGTTCAGGTTATCAGCTTTAAAACTCTATAAAACGCATGCATCTGGACATGTGACATCTCATACACATAATAAATGACATTGCAGAGAATAAGAGCACAAGAGAAAACCAGTCTGTGCGAATGGGCAACAGGGAGCCCTGCGCTGCTCTCTTGGGAATTCTGACTTACTGGAACAAAGGCCTGCAGTCAAAGGAGTGACTTTTTAATAGAACACTCAGAGGTATCCATGGCAGGAGGAAAGACCTCACGTTGCATTCTATCCCTGCTGGTCTTGGAGATGCCCTCACCGTGTCTCAAACTGGCGATTGGTCATCTGTCGCCTGTGCAGTCTGACTCCCCACATTAAACTTCCAAATCACCTACTAAGCACATTGCCTATATAAATACAGAGATATGGTAGGTAAGGTGGGGGACACCTTTTTTAGACCCTATAATCTATGCACAGTGTACTTATTTGCCTTTCTGACCAGCTTTCCATTGCTGGGATAAAATACTTTATAACTACAGCTTAAAGAAGGAGAGGCTTAGTTTGGTTATTGCACAGATTTCAATCCATGATCAGTTGGCTGCAAGAAAGAAACTTTATGGTAGCAGGGTGTTAAGGAGAAAGTGGCTCGACTATTGGCAACCAGGAAGCAGAGAACAGGAGGACAGTGACAGCCAGAGACACATCCTCCACTGTCACACTCTCAGTGACCCGCCCACTGAGCAGGGCACCCTCCTCTCAGCATATTCAGCTGCAAGCATCAGTGGATTAACCTGCCCATGAGCGTGACACATCATGATCCACTCACCTTTCCCAGAGTCACTTAAGTCTGTCAAGTTGACAAATAAAATTAACCAGGTTAATCTAAGTTGTGCTGAAAATCAGTTTACTAGATCCCAGGACTTTGCTTATATTTCTTTACAGAAGAACATGAAGTTAAGATCTGTTGGAAAAGTAACCTTACCATACAAGTGTTCCATTCCTTTAGGCCTCTGCTCCAAATTCCATAGACCTTCAATTTTCTTCCTGGAATTTGTGTCAATTAGCCATGGCTCTGACATTGGGCATGTCAGTGCATGGATGAGTAGATAGTGGTATAGGTTTTATTTGACTGACTAATTGATTAAACAATTAAACCATGAAATCATTTTCTCTCTTGGGGGGTGACATATCCAGACTGGGAGAAAGAGGAAACAGAGTGAATGAAAGATGGGAAAGGAGAAGAAAGAGGAAGAAGAGAAAAAAGGAAAAAGAAAGGGATGGAGTGGTGGACAAGTGTGGTGCATGGTAGGAGATTGGAAAGAAGCACCTCCCTGGCTGCCATGGGTGCCATTCATCTGCTTCTCCAACAAGCAGCAATGTACAGTTTCTGTGCAGAATGAGCAGAGGATGGAGAGGAAGTACCATGGGCGAACACCATGGTATCTGCACCGTGGGCGGCAGACTCTGAGCATCATTTCCTGCTCTTTCCCTCTAGTTGGATCAGTTTTCATTACCTGTTCATTGCCCTACCTGTCCCCCACAGGAGGGAAGGAATGCCTGTTCCCCACCGCCCTGTCTCGTGTGTTGTGGCCCCGCTGAGCCAGCAGGGGTGCAGGTAGGAGTGCTGGCATCTGCAGACTGGGAAACCCCTGGGGAAATGCAAGCTGTCTCTTTCAAACCTCTCCTAATCATAAAGTGTCATTTCCCATCTTTCTACATATTTCTTACAAATTCCATAAACATTTAAAGGTATTTTTCAATGGGAAACTTAAAAAAGTGCAGGGAGCAAGGGCTTGAGCCATGGGCCCACTAGTGCCACACTGATTGATCTCACACAGCTTCAGGGTACAATTGCTTGAGGGTGAGGAGACATATGTGAATGGACTCAGTGTTAAATGGGAAACTGAGTGTGTGGAAGTGGGGACCTACAGAAAAACCAGGATCTTTCCAGAAAGAAGGCAATTTTTAGACAAACCAAACTTGAAGGGAGACCATGTTCACCTATTTCTTGGACTGCCATGTAGTACCCAATTGTAAGGTTAAAAGATGAATCAAAATGTAGGTGAACCAAGCTGTAAAAGGCTCAAGTCAACAACTTCAGACAGTTGCCAGTTCTGCTGATAACCTGCTACTATTATGGGCTATTGGACTATGTTGGGTTGTTTTGCTGAATTCAACTACCTATAATAGTTGTACTGACATCAACTTCTCAAAAGACAGCTTCTCTAACAACAATGGAACAACCATCTCTGACAAAACAAAACAAAAAAGGGGATATAAAGGAAAATTTTGAAGTGAAAAAATATATGTATATACACAATACTTAGGATACATATACAGCTACCTTCTATTAGTTCAATAAGAAAGGTTTGTATTAATATTGTTTAGACAAGATATCATGTCTGCATCTCGTCCTCTGAATAACTACTGTGAAGACAACAAAATACAATGTATTAATTATTGTAGCTGTCCTACTAACCTGTTTTAAAACCGTTTCATTGCTATTTTTTCTCATTAAAATGAATAATTTTTTTAAGAAAAGTAGGTGAACCTAAAGCTTTACTCTGTAAAGGCAGAGGGAGGCAGCTACTGAGCTATTACATGCACATAACTTCGTAAAACTATTAGCCAGGACAAAGCCACCTAAATCCTCAGGCGGTAGCCGAGAGCCTAAAGTACTAAGCTTGTTACAATTATTATTTCAGCTGAAGTTAAAGCGATTCTCCCATGCAATGTCAAAGGAAATCTGTTAGAGCAATGTGAGAAACTTAAAATGTTACCTGTAGCAAGATTTCCCTGGACATCTGCACTGCATGTCTCTTGGTCTATTCTTAAGGTAGTTTAAAGATTTTACATAAGTATGTGTGCTCATCTCCCCCATCAAAGCCCTGACTCTTGCTGTCCTACCCTACAATTCATCCAGCTAATGCTTTTTCCAGGCAAAGGTGTTGCTGCCAAGCCCCGGGCAGGGAAAGGTGCTCTTCAAGAGTAAGCGACTGCCCCAGGCACAGATCAGTGGCCCTGACCTGCTGGATTTGCTGCTCAGCCCTGGCTCTTTCTTCCTTGAGCATCTTTAAGGGATGTTCTGTTATCCAAAAAGAGGATCTGGAGGGCCCTGGAGTGTAAAAGCCCGCAGGAAGGAAAACAAGATGGGGGCCATTGAATCCAAGCCTCTCATCTACCAGTGAAGGATAGTCAGCCCATGCGTGGAGGAAGAAAGCAGGCTATCTTCCCAAGTGCAAGGAAAAAATCAATTTTAAATCTAACTTTATGTCTGTGGATGGGCTCTAGGCCCTGCCAATATTGCCAAGGGGGAAGGAAAGAAGTTAAAGGGAATCAAAGCAGAGAAAAACGTGTTAGCAGAAAAGCAAGAATAGTGCTGGCAGAAAAAAAAAAAAATCTCCAGACATTACTTTTCCTTTCTTCCTAATTAAAAGAATTCTAAGATCTCAGGCCATTTGGAATAGGATGTCTGCAGTCCCCTTTCTCTAAAATATACTTGGGGACAAGATTTACAAACTGTCCATGCCACACTAATGCAAATATATTCCCCCATCCAGAAAGCATTTCCACAGCTCTTACTGTGTGTCAGGTGCTGGAATGTAGAACAAGTAGAGGCCCCACGCAGCCCTTGCATTGTGTATAACCCAGTGAGTTTTAGGGCACCTTGCCAAGAGTGCTTGAAGGAATTATGTGATCTTGCGGCCTAATAAAAATTAAACCTAAGAGCACAGAGGGTCCAGGGTACAGTCATGCCTAGTAGAAACTTTTAAGAAAATTATTTTGTTGACCTACTAATTTTGAGAATTCATTTGAAAGTTGGTTTTTTGCCTTTACTTAAAATCAGTTTCTTTCCAGTCTCCCTGGTGTATTTTGTTCATGTGAAAATTAGAGGCTCAATGATTCATGTATTTACATACATTGGGGCTTTGGTTTTCAATATTACTATTTTATATTTAACCAGTAAATTATGTGCCATAATTTTGACAGCAACCATCTCTGACTAATGAGATTAGGGGTGATTTTATTTTCTAAATTTTTGCTTACTTATATTTTTCTAAAAATTCTAAAATGAACACGTTACATTTGAAATACAAACAATAAACTATTTTAAAAACCACTGTGTCCATTTGAAGTCATATGTTAAATGGGATTTTATTTATATGCTGATGTGAAAGGTAGGCCTATAATAAACTTCCTTTCAAATGCATGAATTTGAATTTGTATGAGATTCAAATATGTGTTGAAGGCAGAGCTGGTTACTAAGAGTGGGGAATGCAAGCATTGGAAACCTTGAGCTCCCTAACTTAACCTTCAGGGACTGTGAAGTGGTGGTGAGAAATGGAAGGTGAGTCCAGGCAAATAAATGGAAGGTGAGTCACAGACTTCTGTGGCAAAGGAATAAGGAGCACGAGTGTAATACTTAGGGAAGAGTAACATCGCTGTAGCTAATAGGCCCAAACACAATGGCTCGTGCAGGTTCTTTCCTCCTTTCTTACAACATCTACCAAGGGTGATCTGTTTGACAGATGCTTCCCTCCCTTCTGTTCTTCAGACAACCAGCAAGGCCTAACTCTGCCATTTTTCACCTGTGCACTCCCAAAAGGACTCTGGGAGCTATGGCCCAGGCACAGGGAATGAGTGAGCATGGAGCTGCACATTTAAAGGTTTTTAAGGCTACATCTGCAAATTAAACACAACACTTCCATGTACATGTCAATGAAGAAAAAAACCCATAAGGCCAAGTAAGAGGCTGTTACATAAAGTTGGGCAGCCATAGAAAGGAAGAGCCAGAATTGGCAAGCCACTGGCAGGTACTTCCACAGTCACAGACAGGGTAGACCACAGGACTGGCGCTGGGTGGAAGTTAGTTAAGAGGCTTGTCCCAGAGCAGAGGAGAACATGCAGTGTGAGACATATGGATCAAAATCTAATACAGTGTTTCACAGACAAAGAAATCTGGAAAGACTATGTTCTAGCATCATCTTGGAAATTCGGGGAGCCTACTGATACAGTAAGTGATCACAGAAGCTTGATAATGGGTGCGATAGTTAATCTTCACTGTCAATTTGATTGGATTGAAAAATGTTTTGGAAATGAGTAAAACATACTTCTGAGTGGGTCCATGAGGGTGTTTCCAGAAATGACTGGCATGTGGACAGTAAAGAAGAGCATCTGCCTGAATGTGGGCAGTGCTGTCCACAGGGAAGTAGAGCAAGAGTGAGAGGAGGAGCCCAAAGCACAGGTTCTGCCTCTTTGGTTTCCAATTGGCCATGCAATGGGACCAAGGCACTGGAGCCTGAAACCATAAGACAAAACAAACCTTTCCCTCTTTAAGCTGTTTTCTCAGGCATTTTGTCACAGTGATGGAAAGCTGCCTAACTCGACAAAGAAATCTAATACGTACAGAAATGTTATTTAAGAAAGCCGGTATTTCCCACAATACCTGCTGGCAAATTGAATGTCATTTGTAGGTCAGTCTACCATACCGAAATTATTGCTATTAATAAATATTATTGGCTTGCATAACTTCTAAATTTGTGCTGAGAATTTAAGAAAAAATGTGCACTTTTTTAGTTTCTAATCTTGCAGTCAGGAAATGTACCTGATGTATTAGACAGTGACTAGACTGAGTTTTTATTTTGTTCTATCATTGTGTAATGATTACATTGAGGTAATCAATCAAATCAACTTTTTATTTCTTTTTTCTCATCCATATAATGAGGGCCAGAATATTGACCTATCTTGTAATGCATTTTACAAAATCAACATAAAGGTTTATATTAATGTTATTCATCAAATTAGCAATGAAATGACTAATAAGTAATTAGCCATGGAACAGTGACTCCATTATAATTATATGCTCAAAGATTTGCAGCCCCTCTAGAAGCCTTGACCTCATAGAGAAAATAATTAACACTACTTCTTATTCTTTGATATTAGAGATGGCAAATGAGGTTATGGTCTTAAAAGATTATTCCTTGAAGTCAATCCTTGGAAGGCTTAGAAAAACAGAGGCCTCACAATCTAGCTAAAATATTTATCAACCAGCTATTTTAATCCAAGTTTATGAGTAGTCTAAGAAAAGGAATTTTAAAATAATTTTTGACCATAATCACTTGGCAGCCACAATTTACTGTGCAGTTATGGCCAAGTCCAAGAACCACACCACACATAACCAGTCCTGAAAATGGCATAGAAATGGCATCAAGAAACCTCGGTCACAAAGATATGAATCTCTGAAGGGGATAGATCCCAAGTTCCTAGGGAACATGTGTTTTGTCAAGAGACACAATAAGAAGGGCTTCAAGAGGATGCAAGCAAACAATGCCAAGGCCATGATGCACACGCCCAAGGAGGTCAAGCCCAAGATCATTCCAAAGGGAATAAACTGCAGGCTCACTCGACTTTCCTATATTGTCCACCCCGAGCTTGGGAAGTGTATCTGTGCCCACTTTGGCAAGGGTTGCAGGCCTTGTTGGCCAAAGGCCCAGGCTCCAGCAAAGTCCCAGGCTCCAGCTTCTGCTCCAGCCCAGGCCCCCAAAGGTGCCCAGGCCCCCATGAGGGCTCCACAGTAAAAGCCTCTCATCTGCTGATGTAAAAACAGAAGGTGTGACCTCAGGTGCCATCTGTGGGGGACTGGTGTCCTCCTGTGCTCTTTGTACAAATAAACCTGAAGCAGGAAAAAAAAATTTGACCTCCAATAATATTCAAATACAAGTTCAGTGAGAAGAAAGATTTGTACCAATAGTGTTTGGACAGGATATCATGTCTGCATCTTGTACTATGAATAACTACTACAAAGACAAAATATGAAATGTATTAATTACTGTAACTGTCCTACTAACCTGTTTTGAAACTGTCTCATTGCTATTTCTTTCTCAATAAAATTAGTAAAAAATAATATTCAAGTACATATTTAATGATGTTTAAAGTAAGAATATTAGGATAGTTGCTGAAAATAACATCTAGGTATTTAGAGAAAGGATGACAAAAGTTTTGATAGAATTTCAGTTGCCTTTAAGGAATAGTTAGAAATGCATCAGACAAGGTAAGGAGGGTAAAAGAACTGTAGGATCATGCAATATTTCTCACAATTAAAATCAGGTTGAGAAGAATTAAATTATTAGCTTTAATCATAGATGAGAGCGGTAAGGAAGCCAGCACCTCTTTAGATTGATTTTTGCAAAGTATTTGGAGAATGCTTTCATGACAGCTTAATGTGTCTTTTGAGATAAACAAGGGTCTCATGGTCAAAAGTGAATCAGAGCAATCCTAGGTTAAATAAGGTTGATCCTGCTCATGACTGCATGCCATGCAGACTATGGGGCTATGTAAATGAGCTCTGTGACCCTTTAAGAGTAGCATGCACAACAAAAATGTTTCAAATCTAAACCAAGGCCCAAACTTTCTCAAGCTCTATTCATTCACGGTACAACTCAGAAATAGTCTTAGCAAGATTTTATAATGTGCTTTGATATGTGGTTCTCTTTAATACAACAAATGTGACAAATGTCAGTACATACAATTCTAACCAGTGTTTATAGCCATCTTAGAGGTATGTGGGCCTTTTGGACTAAGAAAGATTGATTTTTATCTTGATTATTAGATTATTCAAGTCTGGGAGATAGCTCAGTGGAATAAGTGCTTGCCTGGTAAGCTCAAAGTTCTAAATTCAATCCCTGGTACCAAAACAAACAAACAAACAAACAAATAATTCAAGGTTAAATAGACAAGTCATCCTATGAAAATAATGTAATAACAAAACATTTAAATCTGTGTCACCAGGGACTATTGATTTCTGAACTAGAAACATTATCTATCCAAGGCAAGGATATTTTGGATGTAAAAGATGTCAAGTACCTTTGCCTGACAGGAGCCAAGAGATGTGGCAGGGATACAGGTGGAAGACTCTGAATGAGGTATAAAGAAATTAGCATGGATGACTGAGTATGGACAGGTATTTACTGACGTGCTTCCTATACCAGGTACGGACGAAATCTTAGCAGGGCTTCTTGTTGCTGCCTGTAGAATAAAGGCTAAGTCAGAAACAATTAGAATGAAGTTTCCCTTTTATGTAGTTGAGTTTCCAACTTTTTTCCACTCTTTCTGATCCAAATACCACTCCTCATACTTTTAGTTTCTGGATCTATGCAGAAGATTGTCATTATCTTGAGTTAATAGAAATGGCTCCTTGTGAATGTAAAAATGTCTATTTAATCCAACATGGAAAACACTACCTTAGGGAGCCACACATGGTGGCACACGCCTGTAATCCTGGCTGTTAGGGAGGCTGAGGCAGGAGGATCAGTGTGAATTTGAGGCCAGCCTGGGCTACACCCCAAATGCAAGACCAGCCTAAACTACAGTGAGATCCTGCCTAAAACAAAACAAAACAAAACAAAACAAACAAACAAAAAAGAAACCCCAGCTACTTCAGAAGGAGCACATATTCTCTTAACACACAATGAAAGAATGTAGAATTAAATATACAAATCCTTACTTAACCATGGCCAATGGTCATTTTTGTGCTCTTAAAAAATGATAACTGATGAGTTCTGTTGTTTATCCAGAATTGTTTTTCACTTGCATTTAAGATGTATGTGATTTAAATGATTTACTATTCAATTAACTATTACACTTCCATATGAATATGTAGGTGTGCATATATGAATAAACTATGAATTAGTTGATAAGTACTGAACACGTAAGATGGGCCAGGCACTATTCTAAGTTTTTTCTCTTTATTTATTTACTCTCAGTACATCTCTATAATGTTGGTACTGTGATTAGTTCTAAAGAAATTGGTAAAAAAAAAAAAAAAGACATTGGTGCATATACATTGACTTTCTCAGAGTGATATAGCTTGCAGGTGGTTAAACTATGATTCGAATCCTGATCATCTTTCTTCAGTTATCAGCACTATTTATTTTATATTTGCATGAATATATTTCCTTCAGAAAAATCAGATTTTGTGCACTTATGCACTATTCAGATACATAAATAAAGATATATATTATATCTTAGTTTTTTCCCTTATAATTAGATTAGGTAAAGCATTCATAATAATTTCCCAAGAGATAAGATAATAATTTTATCCTCTTGAAAATAATAACCTGACATGGCATGTATACTAATCTAGGGAATCACCTGGCCTCTCTCCTTCCTTGGATCTGCTTGCTGTGAGTGAGTAGGCAAGCTGCCTACATTCACAGTGACATAAATGACTGGCACAATTAGTGAGAAAATAGAGAGGGGTCCTGTTTTTCCTGAATTGTCTTGGGAACCACTGCAATTGCTCATTTTCCTCTGGAAGATGACCTGCCGACCAAATACCCATTAGCCACCTTTTTCATTGCATTCCAGGGTGGTCCCGTTCATTACAAGGGCCACTTTTACTACCGCAGCACTACTCGTTATGAATGACCTGTGTGTACACTTTTGCATCTCCAGCAAAATGACAAGAGACAAAATAGCAGAATTGGCTCATTTCCCAGTGAGCTCCTGCAAATTCTTTACATGTTTCAGAGGATGTATCATGCCTAGTAATCCTTTCTCACCTCAAAATCAAGGACATAACCATAGTCAGTGTTCCAGGATGCATTTGGGGGAATATACACAATGTGTCACAATCTTTTTCTCTTCCTCTACAGGTCCTTCCTCTACAATCCTCTGGTCCTACAGGTAGCATAAAAATCATTGCTCTAAACTCACTCTGTGACACTCTACTACAGAAGCGTGTTAGTTCAAAAATGACATTTTCCTGTTATTGGAGCTGCAGAACAATGTAGATTAGATTTAATCATCAAGACTTCGTGGGGACACAGTCCATCTCAAAAGAGATGAACGTCAACAAAATGACCAAATAGATCACCCAAGTAGTTTCCTTTGAGCACCCACCTTTTGGTTCCCTTGCTCCTTCTCTCTCTAGGACTCTTCTCTGGCCTCCTCTCTGGAGCTAAGCAGAGCAGTCTCTCAATTCATCCAACATTTCCAACCAAGAAAGAACCAAAATCAATTACGCTACAACTTGGTATAATTGATCTTTACCTGGGGTATGAGCTCTTCTAGCCGATGGTTGCTTACAGTCCTCTGCTCTTTACCAATTAATTTTAAATGTCAGGGAGTAAAAGGAGGAGATTTTTTTTAAGGTGGGAACTTTTATAGCACCCTGGAATAGTCCTGCAACTAAAGGTCATGAGCCAAATGACTACGTGTGTCTGTGTGGAGATCTGGACCAGGCAGGAAGAGAGTGGGGTGGCCGGCAGTGCCCTGAAGGGCGTTTGCACACTCTCTAAAGAGGCTACTCTGATGTCACGCAGTATGGAAGGCTCAACTCCATGTCAGCCTTTGTCAATTAAATAAACTTTTTTTAAATGTGAAAGAGTACTGAAAGTGTAACCAATATTTTATTTTTTTCAATCAAAGTAGAAAACTGTGTCTGTTAACATATTTTCTTCAGATTTTTAAATGTGAAACATCGTTTAGCATTTAACATGAGTCCACATGGAGGCCTAGAGCCCATGTTGAGCAAGCATTACAAAAACACTGAGGCCTGAGCACATCAAAAGGCCTGCGATTTGAGACTCTTCCTTCAGTAGGCATCTTTTCCCTGGTTTGTCTTCAGCCCCAGGTCTTCTGACTCCTATCATAAGGCTTTGAATACGGTGATAGCCCCATATTGGATTTAGTCCCAAGGTTGGCCATTAGTGTCTTTCATAAAGAAAATGATTTACAATTTTCAATGCATTGTTAATGCAAATTACTTCATGTGATTTTCATAATGATCAATTAGCATGCTTTTATTATTGATTATATAGTGACATATCTTTTTGCTTAATCATGATTATCTGTGGTACATATGTACACATTCATACACATATACGGTCACATATGGTATGTGTATTAAAAATGGTAATTCATAATTATCTGCTATAAGGTGATATACTTTGTTTAGTGAAATCTTGTATTGCTTGTAATTTTTTTCTATCACTGTTTTGTATTCTTTGAAAAAAAAAAAAAAAAACCTCTCTCCAAATTCCTAAAGGTCAACTGCAGGATTTGTGTTCCATGAACAAGACCAGATTATGTAAAAAGAGACCTTGGGGATAAAATAGCTGCTGGGAAATAAAAAGAACAAAACTTGACTAAGCTCTAGTAAACTGTGTGCAGAACCTAACATAATCAGACACTGATCTTTTGGTGGAGGTGGTACTAAGGTTGGTAAGATGCTTGTCTCAGGGAAGGTGTTCTCACCCACGCACTTCCAGGGAGGAAAGACTGACTTAATTCCATGACCTGGCATGGCTTATCCTAATGAGCCATGGATAATTTACTATTAGAAATAGTTCTCTGGCTTACCAGAGTTTAGAATCTCTTCCTGCAATTTGGCACTCACCACATAACCTTCTGACCACAATCTGACATTTGCTTTAGATTTCTTCAAGGCGATGGATACATGAATGAGGAGAAATGGGCATGGAGTTCCTTTGGCAGATATCATTTTTACTGTAAACTTACAAATTGGAGATCTGTCATATAATGCAAAGTCCTGTGGACAGGCTTAGAGTTGGCGTATGAGGGTCAGTTGAACTCCTGAGTGACACAATCAAGACCAGAACTTGACAAGCCACTGAGCAGGCCTTCTGTGTATGTATCTGCCAAGTGAGCTCATTTTCTGAAGGGATCAGGTAACCTTCGACTGGTGTCCTCACATCCCTACCCTGACTGCTTTTTTATAATCCTAATCCTCTCTTGCTAGAGAAGAATCCACTGCCCTGGGGGATGGGGTGATTTTCCCCAAATCACATAATCACTAGGTAGCTGATAGGATTAGGACCCTGATCTTTCCTCTCATGCCACTTTTCTATCTAATGTTCCATGTTGGGGGGCGCTTATCCTGGTATTACTATTAAAATGAGCATGCCCTGACCACATTGTGCCATTCTGCACATGTTCAAACAGGAGGTTCTTCCCTTGACAGCTCAGGGTAGTTTAGGGACTCTGTAGGGATCTAAGGCCATTGAAGTAGTTCTAGAAGTTTCCCTGCTTCTCCTAGGATGTGTTTTGGGCACAGCCCATGTAGATTCCCTCCCTCTCTGTTTGTATATAAACTAAAACTGAAACTTGGGTTTAGGCATGTGAAACTGCAGCTATGAAGATTTCTTTTTAGAAAAATAAAGTTTTATTAAGCTATAACTCACATGTTGCAAAATCTACCCATTAAAAAATACAATTCAGTCATTTCTTGGATATTTACAGTCTAATGTAGTAACCATATTATAGTCAGAGTTTGCAAGGGAAGCTATGTAATGCAGAACACACAACATATAGGATTATAGTGCCATTCAAAGAGCCAAATAAAAAATAATGCAGGAAGTCTGTCCATACATTAGAGTCTCAAAGAATCCGTGGAGAACCTGGATCCCATAGCAATGTCCTTCATGCTTCCAGCTGAGGTCCTAGAGCTCATGACAATGTCCTCCATGAGTCTAACTGGAGGCCTAGAGCCCACGACAGTGTCTCATGCAAGTCTCTTTCATGGATCTGCCCTGGGAAGGCCCCAAGGTCAAGGGTGGATCTGTGCCAGTGGGCTGAGGGATCTGCAGTGGAGCCAGGAAGTGACATTAAGTGAAGAAGCAGAGCTCCCTGCAAAAGTACCACAGCTATCGCAGCAACAGTGGGATCTTGAGCTCCTCTGGTGGTTAGCAGCAGAGTTCATGTCAGGAAGGCCGTGGGACAAGGTCCTCCAGAAGAACTGACAGTACCACCTCTCCCTTTCCAGTTCTCCTTTTATGCTGGTGGCAGAACTCCTCAGGTCGGCCTCCCACACCCAGCACCGTGCTGACTCAGTTCAGCTGGGCATTCCAAGCTGGCCATCAGTTGTCAATCCACCACACATATTTTCATTTTATAATACTTTTATTTTAAGAGACTTCATGCCATTAGCAGTCACTCTTCATCCTACTCCAGTTCTGGGCATTCACCAATCTACTTTATGTCTTCATGAATCGGCCTAGTCTATGGGATGCCTTTAAGTCGAATCACAACATAGCTGATCTTTTATGATTGCTCTTTTGTGCCAAGAAAGTGGTGTTGTGAGGGGCAGGGAATGTTCTGCTGTGAGCGACTTCACGTCCTACAGGATCGCTGCTTTCAGGCTGATCTCTTTGCCCCAAGTGACTCCATTTCATAAAACATCAGCTTGCACCATGTTAGGTACAAATTCTGAGACAGAATGTCTTGATAACTCCCCTGTGCCAGTAGAGAACTATTAGATGCTGGACACACCAAACTTATTCACAAAACGGCCCGCAGATCCACAGTATGATCATAAAGCACAACCTGATAAATAAATTAACCTTGCTAATAAAAAAACCGCTGCCTAAGGGACCGGCAAATGAGACTGAGTGTGGTGGTGCGGGCCTGTAATCCCAGTGCTTGGGAGGCTGAAAACAGGAGAATCACTATGAGTCCGGTCTGTGTAGTGAGACCCTGTACTAAATACATAAAAAAATTTATGCCTACAAAAGTATCAAGTTGAATCAAGTATATGTGGGCACAGGTCGTATCTGAGTTGTATTCAAGAAAAACAAGCCTGAGATCTTTTTTTTTTTTCTTTTTCTTTTTCTTTTTCTTTTTTTCTT
>NW_004524805.1:2204080-2234056 GCF_000260255.1 Octodon degus
TGACTTGAAGATTTCTTGAGGGCATTTCTGGTTTCCTGTGGGGTTTGAACCACAGCATCTTGAGGCTGACTGCTTTGTTTAGCAGGCACTTAAACAACTGAGCTAATGGGCAGGCCCCCAAGACCTGAGATCTTATTGGATACAACAGATAAGCAGACAATGCAGTCCCCTCACCTGCATCGTGTATGAGGAGGGAGAGCTGACACTGGGTGTGCTGGTGTGTAAGACCTCATGAGACCTCCTGGTGTGTAAGGAGGTCAACAGACCACAATCTCCAGCTCTCTTTACTGTGCTCACTTGGCTTCACGTTCTTGGTGCCACCCTCAGCTGCCTGCCATCCACTCTTCTGCTTTCATCAACTGTGCTGGCAGCAAGCCCCAGGTCTCCTTGATAGTCACCTGATGACTTCCTGCATCTCTGTGGCCTCTTGGCCTTGATTTTCAGTTCTTCATCTTTCAATCCCATAGCCACTGTTAACCCTTTCTTATGATTGTGTATAGCAGTGTATGACTTGGGTGCTACCACTGTATATTAGTAAAACTGCAACAAAAGAACACATGGCTGCCTAGCTTATTGACTACTGAGTGCCCATGAGCACTTGGCCTAATCAGACTGACAGAATTGGTGTAGCTCATTGACTCATTGTTACTCAAAACATTCTGACATTGCAGAAAGACACAGATATGTACAGTCTATGTTGCTGGCATAGCTCATGCATGACAAGCATGTGTCAACATTTCATTACTGGTACTATGAAGATATGAAGAATTCTTGTGGCCAAAGCCTCAAAGTTCAAACTATGCTGATGATGTGCTTTTGAGGTTATTGTTCCTTTTCATTATTCCAGTGAATTTTTGGGAAAGAATTCCCACAGTCTAACGTTTTAGCCAAGAGAATCTTTGCTATTCTCACTTTAATCTAAATAAAAAGTATGCATTGAAAACTCACAATTGCTTGCTCTTTCTGTTATGTTACTTTTCGCACAGTGTTTCCCTCTATCCTCTTTCCCATCAGTCAGTTCAGGCTCTTTCTGCTGTCCCATGGAGACTGCTGCTCTCAGCCTGACTGTCTGCTGCCTTAGCCTCAGTAGCACAGAGATCATCCTGCTTAGCACCAGGGAACCTTTCTTAAAGTTCACAGGCAAAACAAATGATTCTGTCTTTAAGCTTCCAAGCACCAACTCGGAGCTTGGCCTTACATTAGTGGATTCCAGTTATTACTCGAGTGTTTCTGCAGTGATTAGGAGCTGCATGAGGACAGGGACCAGGCCTCCCTTATTTTATCCCTTACCTACTCCCAGCTGCCATACTCTGTAATCAACAAATGCATTATAGATTGAATTGAATTGTTGCAGCTCAAAAAATGTCACCTCGGTAATCTGATTATTTATATTGAAAGCACATGTTGATCAGATGATGACAGATGGGGAATCCTTTAAAATTCTTTTATATGCTTGAAAACTAGATTCACCTTAGAGGAATACAATTGCTTTCATTCTTACTGAGATTTAATTAACAAGGGGAAATTAAGTTCCTATCACAGAGAAAGACAGTGAAAATCTGGATGACACATTCATAGCACAGGAAACTTTGTCTTAGGACATTGTCTATTCTTCCAATCCCTTCCATTTTAAAGACCATTTACTCTTTTCTAAATTTCTCTCATATCCTTTTCCCTCTTTCTTATGAATATGGTTATATATATTTCTGAATCTCTTTGCATTATTAGGTATTCACCTTCCTACAATGTTTCCATACACATAGACAAATGAATACACTTTATGCCCTGATAATCTCTCTATTGACAGTTTATTTCAGCACATTTAATGACTTTAAACTTCAGAGAGGAAAAAAGGAATTTCCTTTGCTCCTATAGAAACAAAGTACAAGAATACTAGTGTGATATCTTTGGGGATTTCATAAAACAACAGGAAAATAACAAAGTTACCCAAAGGTCTCAGATGTACAAATTATCTGGAGAATATGTTAATCATAGAAAGGTTATAGACATGTTGAATAAAATAATTTAGGATACAATGCATTTGCTAAATCTCTACCACATGCAACACACTCCCTCTGAACTTGGGCTAATCAAATGTTAGTGCTCAATGCCAGCTTTCTTTTTAAGTTTCCCAGATGTTGGAGTCCTAGTTTCCAAAATGCCCTTTAAGACAGCACTTCCAGTTTAGCTTTCCCGGGAGTGGGATGGCCATTTGGTACAATGTCTCTGTCCACTTAGAAAGGCTTTCACCATCCTTGTCAAAACCTAATCACCATGGAACCTTGTGGGCAATCTGTTTTCCTAACGCGGCCAAGGTCAAAGCAGGCAGCATATTGCTCTAATTTTCTAGCTCCCCTGTTCAAGGTGCCATGTACTTTTATTATTATTTTGGGGTGTATGTTGGCAGCAAAGCCAAGGTACAGCTTGGCAATGGAACCAAACCTTCAGTCCTTCTATTTGCCCAGCTTTCTTGCATCTAAATGGTGGCAGCAAGGAGGAGAAGCCACAGATGCCACCCGTGATGGTCTCCGGTGAGCTCTCACTTTGCCGTGCATGGCCTGCCTCAGCCCGAATTCCTTTTGCTGAAGTGTCAGCGTCAGATTGCACTTCCATTTTCATTCTCATATTTCACTCTGGGCACCTGGGATGTGGCTAGACCTGACAGGAATAAATTTATAAGGATTCAAGCTACAGAAATGCTTGAATATATTCCAGTTAAAGGTCCATGGGGCAACAAAGAAATCATCTCTAACTCAGTTGTGGAGCGCTGTAACAAGGGCACTTCCAGGGGAGAAAAATCATATTTTATTGTTGCACTTGCACTGCTCATAGCTGTTAAGGACTTTGCCACTCTTAAATGATGATGCATTAAGGACAGCATTCAGCCTCTGCAAGGGAGGGCAGGACCAATGCTCAGGGCTGGCTTAGGCTCCTCCTGGCCACTGTACTTTTCACAGCTGCCCCTGAAAATCAGTAACTGAGTATACAGATGCTGGAGTTGGACTAGTGGTTTTTAACCAACCATGTTTCATGACAATTCTTTTCGGCAAAATAATTTGTATTAGTGAAAGGCGAGATGAGAAAATACTTTGCCCTGAGCAGCCTGCTAGTATGCTAACAGTTGCTATTATTGAAAGACTAATGAACCAAAATGCAATGCTCACATAGACAGACGGGAGCACCGGGTCTCGAATCATAAGCCCCAATGAGTCCTTTCTCTGCTGCTTCCTGGCAATGTGGTTTTGGAGGACTGTGCCTCAGTTACCTCACTGGTAAAATGGGTTTCTCTTGAGAATATAATGAGCTCATGTATGCATGGTGTATGTTAATTCTATGTAAATATGAAGTCATGTGTGTATTACCACATGCATATTCATGTCCCAAGCGATGAATGGAGTCTACTTCTGTACTGTACTGTTCTTCATGGGATTTCCTAAAGGATTGCATGGGCAATATTTATTTTCCAAGTAAATATTGTTTGGGACTGATGGCATCCTTAAATAATAGGACTGGGATAAGTTTGAGAATGGCATCCTTGGAAGCTGGGAAGATTCTGAAGTTATTTCTGTCACATCAGGAATCAATGTAAAAAAATGGTGTTAGAAATAGGAAAAGAGCAACAAAGTCCACTGACCAAGTGATGAGTGATTCCATAAAATGTAGCATGGAATGGGATATCCTACACAGCCTTAGAAAATTGTGTATCAAAACATCTCACATGATGTGGAAGTATATTATATATATGTAGTATATATTACATATATGTAGTATTGTATATATATTCATGCATTTTGTATTTTAATTTTTAAAATTCTTTTTTTCAGTACTGGACATTGAACCTCTGCACTGAGTTACAACTGCAGTCATGTTATTGCTCAGTCTGGGCTTGAATTTATGATACTCCCGCCTCAACCTTCCCCGTGCTGGGATTACGGAGAGTGGCACTACATCCGGTTCATACATTTTCATATAAACATGTATATAGAAAATTTTAAAAAGTTAGAAAGGACCCCACCAAAATTACCTCTGTTCCTGTACACAAATGGGGAAGACCTGATCATTGAGGAAGCCTTTTCATTCTCAAAAATAATTTTTGATTATTATAAATTAAGTATAAACAGCAGTCTTACATGAATGTTAAAATTAATGCAGTTATAAACTGATGACTAGAAAAATAAAGATCAGATAAAGCAATAATACCAGAAGGTTTTGCGGCATTCACAATACTGTGACATTTTAAGAGGGGAGCTAAAAAAAAAATAGTTCATACAGAGAAGGGGGCCCAACCGGTAGACTCTTGCCAGGGAGTTCACAGCTAGTTTACGTGTGATCCTCACACTGTCCTGAGGGTGATAGCCCCATTTTTGCACTGGTTTTCATACAACTTTAAATAATAATAACTAGGAGAGAGAAAAGTGCTTGGGAGCAGACCCAGATGTTGGTTGCAAAACATCCTAAGTCACTAACGTTTAGCAAATGCTGCAGTGCCGCTAACTCAGTTTCCTCCTCTCTAATATGGGAAATGCCACTTGTACTGTGGATGTGAAGAGGTAGAATCCTAATCGCGGGTCCTAATGCACACTGGGTACTTAAAATTAATTAATAGTAATAAGAAGTACCAGAAATGGAAATGACCAAGAGTTATAGTTTAGAAGCCCAGAGAGGATTATTATAGATGTTATGTTATATTAAAGCGAGAGTTCTGCTGAATCCGTAAGTCCAATCAAAGGAACTTTGAAATGTATGAGCAGCAAGGTGCCACCCCAGAACCCATCTTTGTAGTAGGGTGCCCTTTCTCCATACGGCCTCTTTTCCAAGGAATTCTTTGAGTTAACTGGTACTGGCGCCAGCCACTAGGGAAGGAGTACCAGGTAGACATTTGAAAGACAGTGAAAAGAGATGGCTCAGATGGAACTAAGCCAGGCCCTATAGGGAAGCAAAACTCCAAATGCAATGCTTACATTCACAGGCCCATAATTTGAATGTTGTCAATGAAAACAGAATTTTATGCAGGAAGTTTAATTGATACTAAGTAAAATTAGCAAGGGCTTGGCTTATAAACCAAGACATGAATTCATTGGCAGTGCATACTGTAAACATGAGCAGATAGCCAGTTTTTTTTTTTTTTTAACACTTGAAAACTGGATTTCTAGAAAGTAGACTAAGATGAAGGAGTCATAGGACTGAGAGATCTTTCTTCTGTTTCAATTGTTGCTGTTTCCAAGGTCTCCACTAGAATCATATTTGGCATAATAATTGCTCAATAAATTGTTGTTGACTTGATAAAAAAATGAAGATGAAAGGAAGGATGGAGGGGAAAAAAGGGAAGGGAGGAAGGAAAGAGAGAGAGAGCGAGAGCGAGAGCGAGAGCGAGAGCGAGAGAGAGAGAGAGAGAGAGAGAGAGAGCTCAGTTGTACTAGTATCATCTCCCCAACCCCTGAGGGTGGGTGGGAGGGAGTTGACTCCCCTGTCACCTTAACCCTGAGGCTTCCCAGATTACCTGCACAGGTTTCTTGTCAAGGGCTGTCTTGGTGCACTCTGATGATAGATAGAGCTGCTGAGCTATGATTTATCCTTGTTTAAACTATCATTCTAGGGAGATCCAGATTTTTTTTTGTACCAGGAATCAGACTCATGACCTCCTGCTTTTGAGATCCAGAATATGAAAGGAGGCTGGAGCCCAAAGCAATAGGGCCTGGCAGAAGCTTGGCCCCACTCTTCCCTTACTGGACAGCTGATGAAAGCATTCTGCTTTCCTGTGAAATTCCAAATTGTTTTGTTGTAATCCGAGCCCTCTCACTGTAGAAAGTACTGAATGTTTCAACTGGTGAGCTCTCCTCTTAGATCCCGGGAGAAAGCTTAAATGAATTTAAATACAAATTTCTCTTTTTTCCTTAAACTACATATTCTTACATTACATTTTATAGTATTACCTGTCTGTCCTTAGCAATGACCAGATTTGAAAGCCCCTGCTTGCATCTATTGGAACTGCTCCTTTTACACATTTCATCTCATTGCTCAGTTCCAGGTCCACATTGCACAAATCATTAATGACTAATACCACCCTTAAAATTCTATTATCTTCCCCTATACCCTATGGCTTTCTCCAAAACAGACCAGGAGTGTATAGACTAAATTGAAGTATACTATACGACACCCACCAGTCAGTCATAAATTTCAAAATTGCAGTTTCCTTTGTTTCAGTATTTCCTTTGTTTTCCTTTCCTTACCTTTGTTTCTTGACATGTGATTTCCCCCATATTTTAATTTCATAAATACACAAACAACATAGGTGCCTCCTTCAGCCATAGATGATCCATTCCAAAGTCCTTACAGAAGGCCTGAAGTCACATGTAGCATTGAACTTTGTACATGTTATTTTACCCTTTATATACAAGTTATGCTAAAATTTAAATTATAATTAGGTATGGGAAGAGAATGAATGACAAGATACAACCATATGCTCTCATAAAAGAGATGTGGCCATGGATCCACTCAAGATATCTTCTTGTCGTGCGTGCACCTCTTTTCTTGTAATGATATGGGATGACATAGAAAGGAAGTGCTTGGGAGCCCCTCTACATCAAATCTGAGTTGCCAGCACGACTAGGCTTGTGGGGTACTTGAACACAAGCACTGCCGTGCTGCTATAGCTGACCTGGAACCCAGGCAGCTGCTAAGTCACCGGTGGGGTGGGACCGTGTGTGCAGTGCAGGCATGCTGGTGAACGGGTCATCTCCATCCCAGGCCAAGTGGTGTGGGAAGGTTCTGGGTTTCATCACCCTGCTTGGAATACAGACTATATAAAACTTACAGGGTACTTATTTTGGGAAATTTCCATTTAGTGATGCTGAAGTTACATAAATCTGAGAAGTATTCCTTTAATCTACTACTCATTTCCCTTCTTCTCTCAGTGGTAATATTGCTTGATTGCTGAAATCCAAAGCCTTTTAATGCTCTTATATCTTCTTAAAAGGTTATGTAAGGCTACTTTAGATACATAAATTAGACCTTAGTATATGTCTTACTGTGCAACATCTTTCACTTAACAAAATATTTTAGTAATATATACCATATCATATAAGGTCACCACTCTCCAGTATTTCTACAGTTTGCTACAATATGGATACAGTATCTTCTGTTGCACTATTTCTATTTATTTATTTACTTATTTTTATTATTATTTTTTGGTGTGTGGTACCAGGGATTGAACTCGCGACCTTGAGCTTGCCAGGAAGGCACTTGTGCCACTGAGCTCTCTCGCAGGCCACTGTTCCACTATTCTTGGTTGATGGTCCTTTAGGTTTTCAACTTTTTTGCTTCCAATTTTATTTTCAGTAACTAGCTTTTTTAAAAAATACTTTACATTTTTTAAAAAATAATTTTATTGAGAAACAAATAGCAATGAGACAGTTTTAAAATCGATTACTAGCACAGTTTCAATAATTAATACATTGCATATTGTTGTCTTAGTGGTTATTCATAGTACAAGATGCAGACATGATATCCTGTCCATAAACACTATTAGTACAAATCTTTCTTCTCATTGAATTAAGAGAAAGTAGCTGTATAGCTATCCTATTTTGTATATAAAGATACAAAATGGCCCTTCAATTGTATCCCCCTTTTTTGTTTAGTTTTGCCAGAGAAGGGTATTCCATTATCATTTAAATATTGTACGTGTGTGAATTCAGCAAAATATTCCAATATAGTCCAGTAGTCCAGAATAGTAATGGGTTTTTCATATGACTAGCAATGTCAGAAGTTAACTGCTTGTTTGGAAACATGTGTGCATGTATGCAAATAGGTATAAATACAGGATAGACTGCCAGAACTGGAATCATTAAGGGGAAGTACATGTCTGTTCAATCTTTTAATAGAAATTGCTTAAGTTTTCCTTAAAAAGGTGGTACAAATATACCTTACTATTATAGCTTTCTATGAATGCCTATTTCTATGCATCAGTGACAACATGAAAATTTAGTGAGCTCTTTTGGTTGCTTACTATCAGATAATTTAAAAAAATGATGTCACATTGATATTACCTTGTGATTAATTAGGTCAAGTATAAGTTTATATGCATTTTAACCATGTATTTCTTCTGTGAATTTGAACATTATTATGGGTGTCGAGGCAGAAATACTTGAGGGCAGCATCAGAGAGGAAAGAGAACTCCAGAAATCTACAGAGGCTACTTAGCGAAAATTCACTTGAGTCCTGTTAAACACGTGTGTGGGGAAAGATCTGAGGCTAGGAAAAGGACCACCCCAAAGGATTAGAATAAACAGTGTCAGAGCCCCTAGAGCCAAGACTAGTTTAGTACTCCATAGTGCCTGATTCATAATTACCTCATAACTTGGGAGCGTGTTTTAGGGCAGTTAGAAGGAGTTTGCCTCAAGGGTGGGAAAAAAATCCTCTGACCCAATTTATATTCCAGAAAAAAATCTCATGAATATTTATAGAAATATGAAAATTCAGAAGCCAATAAGGTAAAATTAAAAATGTCTGGCATCTAATAATAACTGACCCAGAAATAACAGATGATAGAATTAGTAGACAGGGTTATTGAAATAATTATTACAAACTGTATTTCGTAAATCCAAGAAGCTAGAGCAAAAATTGAACATGTATGAGGAGACATGGAAAATCTCAGAAAGATTCAAGGAAAAGCTTTTAAAGGTGAAAAAGAAATATGTAATGTTAAAATTCTAGTTGATAAGATTCATGTTAGATCAGATATTATAGACAAAAGCAGTAGTGAATATGGTGGCACAGCAACAGGAAACACTCAGAATGAAACAGTGGAAGAACAAACACATGGTACTGTGGTTTGCACATCCAGATTGTCTCCCCAAGGTTTACGCCTTAGAGGTCTTGACTTGAATGCAGTGATGCTGGGAGGGACTGAAACCTTTCATAAGTAGAGCCTACTGTGAGGAGATGAGGCCACTGGGCCTCTCTCTCAGAAGGGATTAAGCAGCACTCACAGGACCCCAGATAGTTCCCATAAAAGTGAGTCACTATAAAAGAGCAAGACCAGCCTCACCCCTCTCTCTGGTTTCTTGTCTTGCCATGTAATACGTCCTCTTACATATACTAACACCAGCATGACATCCACTGGAAGTGACACAGCCAAGGGAGACCTCACCAGAGGCAGAACTGATGACGTTCCATGGTATTGTACTTTGAGCCTTCAAAGCTCAAAATAAAGAAGATAAGTAAACTTCTTTTCTTTATAAAGTACTCAGCCACTGGTATTTTCTTGTAGTAACAGAAAATGGACTAATACAATCAATGAAGGAAACAACTTCAACTCAATATGTTGCCCTCATGGTTGTACATATATGTCAGAATTTATCAAATTTCATACTTAAAAATGCTCTTATTATGGACCAATAAATGTTTTAAATGGCATTTTGAAAAAGTAATGGTGATAATAAATGCATTTAGTTACCTATTGCTGAAAAATATTTTAGAGTTTAGCAATTTAAACACAAGATAATTATCTTCTCATAGTTTCTATAGGTTGAGTTTTCAAGCCCAGCCCACCAGAGCTCTTGCAATCAAAAAGACATTGGCCATAATCAAGGTATTGTTTGGGCTGCCTGATCACTGGGTAGCTAGACTGAAGAAGACTCCATTTCCAAATTCACTGAAGCTGTTAGAACTCATTTCTTGGTGAGTGAAGACACAGGTGACAGCTTTAGAGAGTTTGCTGACCTTTGGAGTGAGGCTTCCTCTACTCCTGGGTGCTAAGTGTGAGTTCCATCTTGTGGCCCCTTCCACTGGCAGGTTAAGGTCAAAGGCAGCAGACTGTCTTATCAGATGACTAAAGGGATGAGAGAGGGCATGTGTGTGTCTGCTCGTAAGGCACATTCCTGCACACAATGTGAAGACAGGGGTGGCGTTCCTCAGCGCTGTCACAGTCTGTTGTTCAGAAGCCTTAGTTCCCCTTACCCTCGGGAGGGAGGGGTGCTACTCAGCTGTGCCCCGGAAAGGCAGAGGTCGCCCTATTATCTGTGTACCAGATAGCCATTCCTTTCTCCTTAGTAATTTAATTGGTAGATTCACTTAAAGATTTAGGCTTTGTTTTTGACAGATTTTCTTTATCAAGTTTTCTTTCTACTTTGTGATACTTTATTTTCATCTGAGTTTGTGTGGCTTTTTCTCATTTCATTGCTTCAGTTGTAAAAGAAATAAATAAAAGATTAAAAAATTATATCAAATGCAGTTTTGGCATCTACTGAGATGACAGTATGGATTAAAAATCTGTAAATCCACATATTTTCAACAAATATGTGGAATTAATTTCTAATACAATGTAGTGAATAATCAGTGTTGAGTCAGGATTGCATCCTGAGAAATTCTTTTTAAATATATCTCTGCATTTGATTTACAAACATTTTATTCGAGATTATTGCATTTAAAATCAGAAATAAGCCTGAATTCTTCCTTTCCTTTATTTTGCAGCCCTTATTTTCTTTTTCTTTTATTTTTAATAAAGATCTTTCATTGTCTCATTAAAATATCACAGATTGGCTTTATAATCCAGAAGCTCATTTCGGTGGCTGGATTAACTCTTGGATCTTATTCATTTGGCTGCTGAACTATTTCCTTTTCAGAAACATAGACACCATCCAAAAATTTTCTTGGTGAATCAAAGCAGCTGAATTTGAAACAAGCTCAAAGTCATTTCCTTCAAGGATTAGCTCACTTTTCTGGGCTTGAGATACTGAGCAAGCAACACCTGCCGTCAAATGAACTCAGCGAACGTATTTCTCACCCAAGAAAACCTGGATTTCGACAAGAGACCCAGTACTGACATTGATGGGGAAGTGAGTGCACACAGACCCCATCTGGTAAAGGAAGTCTAGCGCGACCTCCTTGGTCACGTTCTGTACATGGCTACAGATCATGCGGATAGTCACCAACTACTTTCTGTTTCCCCACCATTTGTCAATCTAGAACCTCTTCTTTTTCTTCCCAAGGAGACTGAGTTCCACATTGATGTGATTGAATTCCCTCCATAGGGCTCCTCTGGGGCTCTTCACAATAAGTGTGTCCTTTAACAGTGATGTCAATGTTTTCTGGAATATGAACAGTCTGATTGCTAAGAATGGTCTTCATTCTTGCAGGAGATATGGCAACGAGAATAGCCCTTATTTTCTTAATGCTAGTCTTTTTTTTTTTTTTTTTTGGTCCTGGGAATCAAACTCAGGACTGTGCCTTGCCAGGCAGGCACTGTGCCTCTAAGCTACATCCCCAGACTTCTTATACTAGTCATAAAGAATGAGTTGGAAAACATTCTACCATTTTATTTTCTTTAGAATTATTTACGTAATAAGGGAATTGTATGTTCTTTAAACATATGGTAGAATTTCTCATCAAACCACATAAGAATTTTGCTGCCCACAGAGCAACAAATAAAGAACGGGATAGGGCTGCTTGGGTGGTCAGTGCCCAGTGAAGTTATTGGCCAGGCAGTGTGGCCATTGCCTTAAGGCATTTTCCTCTTTCTTGTATTCATTGCTCTTGAATTTGGAAGTCTCTGGAAAATTCCCACCCCAGTGGTAATCCTTGCCTGTACTTCATCTGAGTTGTGTGTGCATGTGTGTGTGTGTGTGTGTGTGTGTGTGTGTGTGTTTGTTATGTTTTGCTTTGCTTTTACTTATGATCTGCTTTTTCTGTGGACCAGATCTTGCTTGCTAGTAAAATTTCTGCAGTTACTCTTAATTTCTAGATTTTTTCATAGTATACTTCATTGCTGACCAGAAGGCTTAATTCTTATTAATTTTATCTTAAAAGAATTTGAGATAACTAGAAAACATCATTTTGTTATAACTACTGTCTTGACCCAGTATTATTTTATTTTTCTAAAAAAAAAAGAATGGATTGATTCAACTTAGATTTTTAAATTTGCTATTAAATGAAAGCCCCAAAACTTTGTGAACTAAAACTTGTTTCAGATGCTCTGGGTTTATACAACACTACAAAGACTGCCTTAGGGCTGGGGAGTTAGCTCAGTGGCTTAAGAGCCTGCCTGGCAAGCGCGAGGTCCTGAGTTTGATCCCTGGTATCAGAAAAAAAAAAAAAAATGGTTTCAGCCCTTGAGGCATGATGTTTGGGCTGGGAAGATAGCTCAGTAGAATAAGCACCCTGAGTTCAAACCCTAGTACCACAAAAAAAAAAAAAAAAAAAAAAGACTGCCTTATAAACTATCAGAGAGAAAAGAATAATATTTTCAGTGCAGTGGACTTTTAGAAAAGAAAACATTGATAATAAGAAATATGAAATTAATTAGCACAGTACATGACTTTTAAAACAATACTCAAAGTCATAAATTTTAAAGATTAGGTTCTGGTTTTAAAGCAAGATTTGAAGTAACAGCTTCTAAGATAGAAATAATATCTATTCTATTGTTAAATAAAGCTATATTGAATAAATAGTTCAAAATTTATTTTTTCCAAGATGTCACTCTCTAAAATGTTAATGTGTAAAAAAACTTAAGTCACACAATATTTAAATGTTGTCATTCAAATCACATTTGTCAGGTGACCTTGTATGCCACAGAATTAAATGCATTCAGGTAATTAGTGTTTCTACAACTACCTTATCCAACACAAATCAATTAAATTGAAATAGGCTAAGACAAACAAAAGCCACTTATATCACAAAGAGAATAAACAAAAGGCTGGAGTATTTTTATGTATCTACTACCCTTTCACTTCAATGTGAATGACTAATCGCAGCACCGCCACCCCCCCCCCAGCACATTTAGCATTCCCTGCACTTCAGAGAATTTGAAATTAGTTCAAAGATAGCTTGTGAAAGGAAGGATTTTATTAATTATGGGAGGTATTCTTGCTTTGCAGGCAGGCAACTCGCTGGAGTACCCTAGATTGGGTCACCTAGGTTCCTTGACCTGAAAACACAAGGCCTTTGCTAAGAAGGGCTGGGAGGGCCAGGGTACTAGAGAGCCCACTTGGCCTAGGTGCAGGACCGCCTCTGTTCCCATCCATCCCTCTGTAAAGCCAGGTGCAGGGGTGTGGGGAAAATGCAGGGCGTGCTCCGTGGTCTCCACCCACCTGGACCACACCTCTTTCAACAGGCCAACCACTGCTAGAGGATGATGAGTTGTCTACTGCCTTAACTCACACTAATCTAATATTGGACAGATGCCTGCACTCTTTCACAGCCTCAGTATACTGTTCTACATCAGGAGAAATTCCATCACTATATCCCAAGATCATCAAAGGGAAGAGATTACTGGAGTAACAACAACAACAACAACAAAATGCCAGAGAAGTAAAATGTTAAAAATGTAATCGTGCCTAATAAAGCAGCCATAAAAGGAAAGAAAGGCTTAGAGACAAATGGTTAGAACTCACTAGTTTATATGAATGTGAACTTATAAGCTATAGCCTCTCATTAATTTAGGGCATTTAATAATGCAGATGTAACAAGATAAACAAGAAAGAGGTCTTGTGGTTCTAAATGAGGAAGAAGCAAATCCTCACACTGATTTCCACATTTCAGCAGTCTTTATTATTACATTTTCCATGATAGAACAATAAAATTAGAGCATTAAAACCTGTGTCTTCGTCTTTGCCCAAGCAACTGATCAGTGTCAAAATGTCACATCCTTGTCACTGTCAGTAAACAGAAAGTGGTTATTTCTCTGAAACATTTTAATGGTACCCAGAGAAAAAATAGAATTAATTGATACTTCTATAATCCTTTGAATTTTCAAATATCCAATTTTTTAAAAGGCTACATACTCTCAGAGATTAAGGAAAAGAGAGCTGAAATGCTTTATAGAGCAGATTTATTCATAGAAAGAATATACTTCCCTCTGAACTACAGCCATGAGGGCAAGAAGAGAAGACTGGATACTTTCCTTCAATTGCATTTCCGAGCTTCTCATCTGTTTTGTTTCTCGGATGAAGTCTTTATGGTCTGAATCTTTAGAGCATCATAATGCCGAATTACATGACTCATGTCTACTCTAACCCACTCTGAGGGGCAGCTCTGAAATAAAATTAGAAATGGCACACTAATCCTTAGCTTTTTATTATAATTTTATTTTATTTTTAAGTAGCACTTACATTACAACAAAATGCCCCTTGTGTCTGCTAGACTCCGGTATAAATGAAGTGGAAATTAGATATACAGGCACGCATACAACATTCAATCATGGAAAACCTTCATTCTTGTGTAAATTAAAATGATCTTCTGCACAGATGCAAAAGAACTCATCCAAGTAAAAACATTTACATGTAATTTACAGAATGCTTTCTCCCTTGGAAGCAATTGCTTCCCCGAGAATCATAAAAATCTACATTTTAAATGTTGACTAATGTTCAAAGACACCGAACCAAGCTAATAAACTGCAAAAATTGAAAGAGATCCAAATGGGAAAATATAAAATAACCATATATTTTGATCTTCTCAAGAAATGTTTATCTGCGGTAATTTTAGGTACTGTATTAAGCAAATTACTCAAATTATAATTGCTCCTCTTCTAAATTTTGCTCCCTAATAATAGAGCAAAGCATGTATTCACAAGGTCTACCTCATCTAATGTGGATGCTGACGTTCCATAGTAAGTTTTTGCTTTGAAGATTTTTCTTGGCCCTCATACTATCGTGCCCACATAGTGACTTCCCTAATTCAGGAAAGGCTAGTTCGGTGCACCAGTGCCATGTCAACACAATCAGTGTCCTTGCCAGGCTTAGGCAACAATCACAACCACAAGAACATCTTACTTAGACACAGACCATGTGCTGTGGCCACACACTACGATTTTCCATTTTCTTATTTATTGCTTATATTTTTTATCAATGGTGACAAATCATTTTGCCTTCCTTTTCTTTATTTCCTCCATGTATGAAATAAGGATAGTAAATAAGGACAGTAAATTACTCAGGTAGGATTGAGAAAATAAGCAATAATGCTTAACTCTGTGTATGAAAATGCCAAGTAATGAGAAGGATAGAGTGCGAATAATTATATCCTAATCTTAAGCAAAAGAAAGCCACTGCAACTGCAAAAAATTTTAGCCGTGGCTTTCTGCAGTTCAAGCAAAGAAGAAAATATGATGCATTAAAGAGCTCTCATTATCTTTTTTTTTTTTTTTTTTTGGCAGAACTGGGGATTGAACTCAGGCCCGTGCGCTGTCCAGGGAAGTGCTTATTCCACCGAGGCATCTCCCCGGTTCCCTAGCTCTCATTATCTTATAAACAAAAGCACATGCTTTTATCAGGAAAAACCCTTTTAGTTGGGTACTGAATTATTGAGAATTTGCTTCTGTGTTTATATAGGACCCTGATCAAGATAACTGATGGGATCCTCCGGAGCAGCCCCGCAAGATCCACTGGCAATGGTTATGTGATCATTTCTCATATCAACCCCAGATCAAAGACCAGGCCATCATCTTGTAAAATCCACAGCTCTGTGAGGGAGTGGAGGTGGCAGTGGTACAAAGTTGCACATTCTGGTATGTACCTTTCTGGTAATCAGACTTGAGGAAAGCAGAAAAATTCACTAGCAGCTGATGTTTTGGCAGGACCCTTGGGCTGTCGCTTTCTGCTAGAATGTGATGGAAACAGACGCTGGTGAATTGAGATGCAGAATACAGCAGCAGCTATTGTGTGTCCTGGCAGGAAAAGAGCTCAGGTGGTTTCAGTCTCTGACAAACAAGAGTCAGGCTGACGCTTTCTTATGAAAATCAAGCCCTTGCGGTGCACCTTGGCTGTGAGGAGGCTGCTGTAAAATGACAGGTAAGCGGCAATATTGGCCTTGTGATGCTCTAGGATGCTGATTATGTCCCGAGGGAGGATATGACAAGGCCAGTGAAGAGGGTGAGGGTCTGATGTACCACTTATCTGCCTGCGCTGCAGGCAACCTTTCTGAGGCTTCTAGAAAGCTTTGTTTTGAGTGTGGCAGCTCTGAAGTAGACCTGTGGAATAACTTGGTTGCCTGGCTGTCTTTGATAATGAACTGCCTCACTCTTCTGTTTGGCTGCATAGCCCTCAAATTCTGAGCACTCAGAGTCCCTGCCCAAAACAAAGATCTTGGTTTTCCCATAATTGGTACGGAGCTGTCATTTCTGAAAACAACTAGCCAATAGGCTCTGCTGCTTGTTGGGCCACTCCCTGTTTGCAACTGGAATGTCAACCCATGCCAATCTGCTTGAGTAAAATTGAAAAAGGGAGACCCAATTCAGCCAACATCTAGGGCATTCAGGCCTGCAGATTTTGGAGATTTAAATCCTTGTCAAAAAACAAAACAAAACAAAACAAAAACAAACTTTGAAAATGAGAAAGATATCAAAGCTTCTTTTTTTTTTTTTTTTTTTTTTTTTTTTAAAGAGAACACACCCTTCCACCCTCAAAATCTAGGACACTTTATGAAGATTCTGGCCAACAACTTCTTTCCTACTCTAGAAATGCCTTCAAAAAAAAGTTCTTGCTAAACTTCTGGGATGATGGAAGGCATGGATCATGTTAAGGCCAAGGAGGAATGAAGGGCTCAGGAGACAGTGGACCACAGCTGGAAAAGAAGTTGGGATGTCAAGCCTGAAGGTAGAGAGGGAGGTAGAAGGAGCCAGAGGTCACAGGAGCCCTGTGTGCAATGATCTGAGGTGTATTAAGAAGGCTCCAGCCCAAAGTCATGCTATCCGCCAATTGTGAAAAATCCCTTTACAAAGCAATTCTTTCTACTAAGCCTCACTGTCTCCCTTACCATTTATTTATTTATTTAGTCTGGCTCAGCTCACCCTGAGGGTGAGGCTGGCTTGTGGTGCTGGGGATTGAACTGTGGTCCCCTGCGCCTGCCTAACTTGCCTAAGCAGGTGCTTTAGACCCCTGAGCTATCTTGCTGGCCCCTCCCTGACCTTTTAGATTAAAGTGCCTAGGCAAGGCACTCTCACTATATTAGGGCTCTAGAGACCAAATGAGTGTGAATGAGTTTATCAAGCATTTTTACCCAGTATAACAGAGGCTGACTGGTGTAGAAGAGGACAAGAGGGTGTGTGTCTATGTGGTGTGCATGCACACATACACTAGTACGTGTGTGTGTGTGTGTGTGTGTGTGTGTGAGAGATTTGCACTTACAGCTGATAAATAAATACAGACACAACTTTACCTATGTGCACAACCTTGGACTTATTACTTGCTATTTTAGAATACATTTCTTCCAAACAAACAAAAATTAAAGTAGTCTATATTTCTTTAATAAAAATATGTACAACATATTTTAGAATATCTACTATGAAATACCTATACTATTGAATACCTACAGTAGATAGTCTAAAAAGATCCATTTTTAGGAGTTATGTTAGTTGTTATGACTTAGTCATTTTGCGTAAGAGTTGTAAAAAACCCAGAAGGCATGCAGGGGGCTGGATGGAGCAGATAGGACTGAATGTTCAGTTTCTTAGCTAGCCCTATGATGTGTAAAGGAAAAAGAAACCACTTCTACATGTCCAGTGCCACTGGTTAGAGCAAGCTAATTTATATTTACATACAATGCTCCAACAGGGAGCCCAAACCCATTTGGTTTCTAGCAGAACATGCTTATTTGCACACCATTATTCTTTAAACATTTGCTGAAAGCTAGCTGGTAAATGGTCCTTTAGGACATGCTTTTAAAAAAACAACCCCCTATTGCTTTTTGCACACTGTTTTCAAAAAGCCTCCATTAATAACTGCATTTTGATCAGATCTCATAGTACAAATGAACCTCCCATCAAAACTCTAAGGGCAACCCATGATATTATCTTTGCCAATTGAAATTCTCAAGGTGAAATACATATGTGCTGTAATTGGCACCTTTGAAGCATCATTTTCCCATGGAAAGCTTTCAGCCTTGCTGCCAGCAAATGCAGCCTGGCAGGTCCAGAAAGGTGAGGTCTGAGTATGAATCCTTCATTACCAGCAGGGTTTTACCCAAGTGACAGAGTTTCAGCTACCTGTCAATCACGCCCATCTCTCGCCTCACAAGCATCTGCAGGCACTAAGCTGGAGGCATCAGCCTGTGCGAATAAATAATTACGCTAGCTGAGCCATTTCATGGAAACGCAAAATTCTTTATCAACATTGCCTGCCCAGAAGCACTTGTGAAATCTGTAGCTTCCTACCACCGTCCAGAGAACAGAGCAATGTGTCAGAGGTGAACAGCAGCCAGTGGGAAACACTTCCCAATTCTACACACATACTTTGTTCATCTGCAGCTTCTTGAATTTCTGTTATCAGAGAGTGGTTATAGGAACCATCATCATAAGACTCAATACCAAACATTTCCTTCAAATAAGTGTATTCCAAAATACTTATTTTTGTGAGCCAAAATGCTCCATGAAATATTTGGGTCTAACAAATACTATGTGATATAGAATGTAAAAGTAATTGCTCTTCTATCAGCCAGGATTTTCCTGAGAAACAGAATCAGTATATATATTATTGCCTGTAAAATTGGATTGCAAGATTTCAATTTGGCTTCAATTCTAAATTTTTGTGTTGCTTAAGTTTTTCTTGTTAAAAATGAATAGCATTGAGCTCATAGTATGTACCAGACATGATCCAGTAGGTTTTTTAAATTGACATGTAATATTTCTACCTACTTGTGGGGTACCATGTTATAATTCAGTACACATATGCAGTGTATAATGGTCAAATCAGAGTAACTAGCATTTCTGTTTTCTCAACTATTGTCATTTCTCTGCATTTGGAACTTCAGACTCTTCTGCAGTTACTGTGAAATGTGCAGTTAATTTTTGCAGATTATAACATAGAAAGTTTAGAGAAGAAAGAGGATGATACAAGGATGTATTATCTGTACTATAATAAAAGCGGGGAAGCAGGTCTAATATTGTTATGCTAGGAGTCTGCTTGGATTATCTTCTTTAGTCCTCATGACAAACCTACACAGTAGGATCTATTGATATCCTTCTCAATAGGTTTTCTTTTAAAGTAAGATTTGGGGTGGGGGAGAGATTCCCAAGGTCTTTACTAGCAAGTGAGAGGTCTGGAATCAGCCAAAGCCTGTCTGCCTCCAACTCAGTCTCTTGACAACTACATCGCAGTGTCTGCCAGAACTCTGCTTCAACAATAGTTGAATGCTGAGCCAGCTGACTCTAATACAGTGGTCTTTGTCATTGTAACAAATTTTGCAATGTCATCAGTGGGGGCAATGACTGGCTTAAGAGAATTCATTCCCTAGTACATGCCAGTGTTTTTGTCCTCTGATAACATTTCACAAAGTGTACTGGAGGTAATAAAATTAATTTTCTCTTGTTTTCTTTATTCTTTTTTTTTTTGTTTTTCTGTATTTAGGGCAGGGTCTACAGGGTGCTCACGGTCTCAGTACATAGATTGGACTCATAGTGATTCTCCTGTTTTCAGCCTCCCAAGTGCTTGGATTACAGATGCACTCCACCATGCCCAGTCTCAATCACCATCTCAGTGTGCCCCGGGGGCGGGGCCAGCATAGCACATCAAACCCTGGCCTCTGTGCTCTGCCTAAGCAGGCGCTTTAGTCTGCTTAGCTACCAGGCCGGACCTTCACTTGTTTTCTTTTCTTTGGCTTTGAACCTTAGTCACTAACGTCATAGCAAAATGTCAGTGTAAAGGTTCAATTCACTAGTTGGAGGTTCTTACCAGTCAGAGGACTCACAGATTTAATGAACTGCAACTCATAGTCAACTTGTGAAAACATAGATTCCTGGGCCTTATTGCTAAAAAATACGATTTATCAATGTTGAGGAAGCCACAATGTTTAGTGTGTGCTTGTGGCATAAATGTTCACTGACGTGTTTTTGCTACTAAAGCTAGGGACTAATTACTCCAAAAGTAATGGCACAATGATGGAGTGAGACTCTGGAGGATTCAGGGCCTATTCAGACCTTCTTTTCTCCTTCCCTCACAAGAACAGAAGGGAAGAAGGGAGGGGTCAGGGCAGAACAGAAACACAAGGCCCTCATTTAAAATTACTAGGAATTTGAAGATGGCAGCAACATGGGATCCAACCAAGCATAGGACCTTGGGGTGCACAGGACTCACAACCAGGAAAGTGAACTTGTGTCTAGTGCTCTAAGACAAGAGGCACAGTCACAAGAAAACAGAAGAGGAGAAACCTGGAAAAAGAATTAGATGCAGCTACTCAACATATCTGGAAAGGCTACATTTGTAAAGATGTTTCAACTCTTAGTAAATTAAAGGGGCCCAGTCACTGGTCAACCCTGGGGCTGCATCATGCTATAGTAGTTCCAGAATCTATGAGGGTAGTGAGCTTAACAGAACCCAACAATCTAGTCACATATCACATAATTCACACTTCTGAAGTGAAGGTGTTCAGTCTGAGGAGAAAAAACTAGTGCAACAATTAAGCCAGAGCAAATCTGACTTAGAGTTGAAATTTGAGAAATTCAGTTATCACAGGGGAATTTGAAACATATGCTCTATTATTTTAAATAAAGCACAGTTTAAAATTAAGCTTCTAAATGCAAAGCCAAACTTGAAAGTGTAAATGAATGAACAAACTATGCTAGAAAGACATAATGTCTGGGAGAAGCAGGAGATAATTAAGAAAGACTTCTCTTCCCATAATAATTAAGCCATTCTCAATGTTTTGCTTAACCCATAGATGAAATCTGTCATTACATACATGCATGATCATAAAAAAAATCACTTAATGCAAAATCAAATGCTAAGTATTGTCAAGTTTACTTTTGTGAGAAGCGCCAGTGTCTGTGCAGACCCCTCCCACATCCAGAACATTCTCCAGCAGTGTTTTCCAGGAGAGGTATCCTGAGGGCTCACCACCAGCTCCTGGAGCCTCTTCAGGGTTGAACATTTTCTTTGCAGAGGTGCTTCTCTATCCTTCCTTAGGGTGGAGATGAAAACACAAAGCCTTGCTTTTGCTGAAAATTTAACAATGAGCCCAAAGAATACCGGCCCATTGCCTGGCTCCCACCCTAGCTGTCTGCGGAACCTGCCCACTGCCTGGAGCAAACCCTGTGAGCCTAGTCATTCCCCACGCAGCAGCCACTGCTTTTCAGCCCTCTCACAAAAGCTTCCATTTAATGTGGGCTGTAAAGCAAGCTTGACAGTAAATACAAGAAAAGGTCATTTGAGATCGGACACAGCTTTGCAATAATAGGAATTATCTAATGCAACACATGGCCATGTTTTGCCTTCACCCATGAAAGCCGCAGATATTTTAGATCAATAATGGGATAAAGAAAATCAAGATCTATTATGAAATTATGACGATCTTAAGTTTTAGTGTGTGCTGTTTAGGAAATGAGTGAACCGAGAGCACTGTGATTATGGAAAATAAGGCCGCTTGGACATTTCTCCACCATTGGAAACTTTTATTCTTGTTAAGTGTTGTCCAGTCTGATCTCCAGTAGCTGACAGGAGCCGAGATAGATTCTCAGTATATATGTGGCATATTTTTAAAAAAGTGCGGTAACTGTTGATAAGTTGTTCTCAAGAGACTAATCTTGAGCAATTCACTGACTCGATTCTCTTTCCTACATGTAAGCTACTGCTAATTTGAGGATTTTGAAATAACAGTGGTGATGCATCATAAAATGCTTCCGAACTTTCCAGAAGGCATACAGCACATTAAAAGAATCTATGCATGCAAACTACTGTGGCTAATTTAATTAATGAAGTAAAAGATAAATCTGATAAACGAAAATATTGAATTTGTAACTACAAGGAAAGGAAGCCAAATTAAGCAGTGAGTCATTATTTTACCTCAGGTACTTTAAATCTCTCTGCTCACAAAATTAGAACCATTTAATAGAAAATTTATACTTTTAATGAATATCCATTATAATAATGAAGCACTATTGGTATTAGCACGATATATACACAGAAAACCTTCCTACATCATCTGGATGGGTATTTTGAAAGAATTGTGTGCCTTGGGTCATTCATTTTCCTTTGTTTTTTTTTTTTTTTTTTTTTTTTTTTTTTGTATACTTTTACACACCACTGCTGACAACCAGATATCCCCCAAGTAATTTTCTTTTCTTTTAACATTTAGTGTGTGTGTGTGTGTGTGTGTGTGTGTGTGTGGCCAGCTCAGCCCACCAGGGGGCGCGGCTGGCTGGCATGTGGTGCTGGAGGATCGAACTGTGGTCCCTGTGCTTTGCCAAGCTTGTTCCAAGTAGGTGCTTTAGACCACTGAGCCATCTCTCCAGCCCCATTCATTTTCCTTTGTATGAAACTGATATTACATTCTAGTAGCAGCATTTCTTTTCAGGTAAACCTTAAACTATTTAAAAGCTAACTAACAGCATAGTGAGATGGTCCCCACATAAATCTGCTTGTTTGTTCTCTTATGCTTTCAATATATAGATTTTTTTTAAAAAAATTTGAGCCTGTTACTCAAGACAATGCTATAAGGCATAGACCAGTCTGCTTACCAAAACTGTGTTGATTTTGCACTTGTGCAAAGTATTATGCCTACCACTGAAGTTGATTGAAGAAAATATGTCAGAAAAAAATTTAAAAATTAGACCCACTCCCTGTTTTAGTGGAGCTGGGAGGCGTGGTGGGGTGCGCTAATTTCTTTCCTGAGCTGATTCGTTTCAGTGTGGCACTAGGTTGCTTGCACACAGCCCCTGGCTCTTCCTGGTCCTGGTGCCAGAGTGCATCACCAGGCTGAGAGTAGGTGATGGGAAAGGGATTTTCTTGTTCCCAGGTTCAAATCCAGATTCTGTATCTTCCAAGCAGGAATTTGGTCATGCTGTTTTCTCATTTGTAAAAGAATAACTTTTTACAAACCTTTCCAACTGTCTTTTATTGGGATGCCCAGTGCTCAGCATATGGTGTGTTCCCAGTAAGTGTTGATTGTCAGTTAATCTTGATCAGAATATAGTCTTCACATCCTGGGGAAAAGCCCAATCTTCTTCTTCTTTTTTTTTTTTTAATTTATTTATTTTATTTATTTATGTGTGTGTGTGTGTGTATGTGTGTGGCCAGCTCAGCCCACTAGGGGGCGGGGCTGGCTGGCATGTGGTGCTGGGGGATCGAACCGCGGTCCATGTGCTTTGCCAAGCCTGCTCCAAGTAGGTGCTTTAGACCACTGAGCCATCTCACCAGCCCCGCCCAATCTTCTTAACAGGTAAGACTATAATATACTCCCCTTCTATATTTAATTAGAAGCCTTTGATCTTCATTTGAGCCAAATAATTTTACTTCTATGTATTCTAAATTTTTCTAAGACTTAAGTTTCTTTAATTACTTAGGGAAAAATAGTTACATGTTCAATACACTGTATTAGAAACAACTGGATGACCTCATGAAAATATGGTTTGTATCTCTGGAGGAATTTCAGTAGGAAAAGAAAGGCTAAACTGGACCAAACTGATGTTTTCAAAAATAATATATGATCAAATATGAGTATTCTTAGTTTTATTGCCTTGTCATTCTTTGTAACAGGACCAAGTGGGGAATAAAATGAACTGCCCTAGGTTCTAGATAGTTCTAGGTAAGAAATAAACAGCTGTTGGCACCCAAAGGACAAATGTTTATTGTACTGTAAATTTTGCTTTTCTGATAAACTGAAAACAAGGAGAAATAAAATTCCTAACTTTTCTCACCTTTAAATCTTTTTCTACCTCTTTTGTTTTGAAGACTGCTCAGGTAATTTTTAAAAGAAGGTTACATTCTAGGGATTTGTCTTGTTTGGCTCATTATTTCAGTGGGAAAATTAGCCTTAAGCTAGAACCTAAGAACAGCAAGGCTAGATAGTTGCAGTACGAATTTATATAGATTTTAGTCCATCCTTAAGAATAAATGTACTCCATTTATATTGATAATTATGAGTACATTTATTATTTTTTTTACATATAAATTAGGTAACAGTTTGCAACTACAGAAGCACATTTAGGCCAATTCTAACAAGCAAAATAGGGTCAACCATTTGTTAAGTTCCAACTTTTTATTCTGAAATTTCTCTTCTTTTCTTTTCTTTTTTTCTTCTTCTTTTTCATTTTCTTTTTTTTTTAATGTATTTAGTGCTGGGTCTATAAGGTCTCACTACACAGATGGGACTTGTAGTGATCCTCCTGTTTTGATGCTGAGGAATTTAGGTGCTTCTGTGTGTCATTTCCTTTTCTGTGTATAAATACTGTGCACCTTTGTGAGTTGTCTCAGATTCATGAGTTGTTTTTTGTTCAAGTAAACTCTGTTTAATTTAATTTGTCTAAAGTTTTTCTTTTTATCAATGTGCTTCAGGCACTTTACTAGGCCCATGCCATGGAGTTTCATAAGTGCTAACTTGTTATTCTCACCATTGTTGGAAATGTAGTTTGTTATCCGGCTCACAGAGCAGCCCGAGATGGTAGTGGCTGGCCCCAGAAGGTCACTAAGCACTTGAAAAGCCGTTTGGCCAATGAGATATGCTACTCAAATGAGACACACACTGAATTCTACATAGTCAATATGGTATGGTTTAAATACAAACTGTCCCTTTATGTACTGAGTGCTTGATCTCTAAAGTAACAATATACAGAGCAGGGGCCAAGGGAGTGACCGGATCAAGAGGACCCCGCTCTTATGCACGATGACTTCACGGCTGAATAGGCTCTTAGGAGGTTGGGCTCAGTTGGAGGCCAGGCAGGATGCATGCCTTTGAAGGGTTTCTCCTGGATCCAGAGTACTTCTCTCTTTCTAGCTTATTTGTTTTACACTGAACCTGGATGCCACGAGGTTAGCAGGTTTTGTTTTTGCACCTGAGTCAGCTGATCACGAACTGAATCCTCTGAAACCATGATCCAAAATACACCTCTGCTCTTTTAATTGTGTATGTCAAAAGTTACATTTCTTCTTAGATAGGTCTTGATTTATCTTGGGCCTAACCATCCAGCAGAAAAGTATAATAACAAGATATGAAAAGTAAAGCCATATTAATATGCTGAGTTGTAAAAGGCTCAAGTCAACAACTTCTGACATTGCCAGTCCTACAGATAACCCATTACTACTATGGACTACTGAACTATATTGGATTCTTTTGATGAATTCATACACCTACAATATTTAAATGGCAATGGAATACCCATCTCCGACAAAACTAAACAGAAAAGGGGGATATAAATGAAAGAACACTTTGTAGTGAAATATACAGATAGATGGATAGATAGGTAGATAGATAGATATCTGCACATACAAAATAAGATAGATATATAGCTACTTTCTCTTTATTCAGTGAAAAAAAGATTTGCACTAATAATGTTTGGACAGGATATCATGTCTGCATCTTATACTATGAATAACTACTACAAAGATAGCAATATACAATATATTAATTATTGTAACTGTCCTACTAAGCTGTTTTGAAACTGTCTCATTGCTATTTGTTTCTCAAAAAAATTAATAATAAATAAAAAAATAAGTTGTGTATGTCAAGGGACGGCTTGGTTGGCTCAGTGGACTAAAGCACCTGCTTAGGCACAGTGCAGCAGCCAGGGTTTGATCCCCAGAATGCCGTGCAGGCCGTGCCCGTGGGGCACGCTGAGATAGCAATTGAGACTGGGCATGGTGGTGCAAGCCTGCAATCCCAGCTTTTGGGAGGCTAAACATAGGCAGATCACTACAAGTCCAATCTACATATTGAGACCCTGTAGACCTTGTACTAAAATACAAAAAAAAAAAAGTTGTGTATATCAGGTATTTAATTTTAGTAATGAAAAACTGATTAATACATTGTGTTAAGTAAGAAAACAGTACATTTATAATTCTCACATTGATTACAAGTAAAAAGGATAATTTGTCTGACTCACATTCAATGTGTTAGTGAAGCTAAGTGAAACTATTTCTTGCTACTTTTTTTTTTTTTTTTGTATTTTTTAGTACAGGATCTACAGGGTCTATATGGCCGACCCTCTTGCTACCTTTCAAAATTTAGCTCCGAGAAGATGCTAAAGTCAAATGTGCCTTTACCGTATTTCTGCCAAGTAGTGCTCGTCTAGATTCTGCATGAAACAAAGCTTGGTCAGCCCCTGAACATATATCCTGGTGCCCCACTCCACAGCTCTCGTGTTGTCTTCAGGAGCTCCCCAACTTCTTCCTCAGCCTTCATCCCGCAGCAGGATGAAGGCGGAAGGTGGGACCTGAAACTGTGCCCACGTGGGTGGCCCTATCTCCGCACAGCTCCAGAGGACAGGCCAAGACTTAGGACAGGTATCATCCCGGCAAAGCGCAGGGATCCAGGCTCCCAGTCTGAGGCGGCTCTGTTCTGGGTCCACCATGGAGGCTCACTCTGAGAGTGACAGAGACCCCGTGTTGGCCGAGAGACTCCATTCAGAGCCTTCAGAGTGTGCATAGTTCCCTTGTAATTGACTCCCGTACCATGAGGCAGCAGGTCCTTACGGCGCATTTCCTGGCGGAATTTCTAGAATGAAAAATGAAGTGAGCATTCCTTTCGTCTTTGTTTGCTTAAATGGTCACATACCCTACCCACTGCAAAGCCATCACCATCTGTTTTCTGTGATCTAATTACAAATGGAATAGGCCCTTAATTCCCCTTTCCATCACTTGGAGATCTATGACATGGAAATGCCTCGGCAAACACTTCCAGAGGACTTATTTTTGTCACATCTTTGATGCAACTTAGAGGGGCAAACTTATTTGTTTGGGTAGAAATAAATTTCACTCTGAGGTGTTTACGTGACAGAGACCGATATGTACTTTCTATCTGTATACTGCCTGCCTCTCCAATTTGTTTACTGTAGCCTATCTTAGAAAACCAGTGAAGAAAGGTACTTTACAGCAAGTTAAGTGCTTTTTAAACACATGTAAAATTCTTATTCTTTTAAAAAAATAATTAGCACACACTTAAGAGCTTTCTAAGCCAAACGTTGCAGGATATGTAACTTGGTATCATATTTCCAGTACACCGCTGAGTGGCTTTTTTCTCTGTCATAGTTGATCTTCACCCTGTGCCATCAGGGGAATTCGAACTCTATTTTTAGCCATTTCATGAGTTGCCAATTTAATGCATTTAAAAGAGTGCAGAGCAGATGTCTAAAACATTGAAGGTAATTAATTAAGTCCCACAATTTCCAGGCTACACAAAAACAATTTGCCATTGCCTGTAAAATGGTATAATTGAGTATTATAAATGTTTCCAGGCCAAGACTTGCTATGAATTATTTAGTGCATCTGTCCTAATTAAAGACCTATTCGAAGATTAATGTCTCGTAACCTGACAAACTACTTTACTTAGTAACAAATTATCCATATAATGACCTCAAACTAAATTTATATAACCCAAGAAGCCATCTGAAAGAACTTACACTTCAGTAGAAGGAATTTTCGCTGGGTATTTACCTTCACTTTCCCAATATTCTTATGGCTTTGAATGGTTGTAAATGTAAATTAATCTGTTCCAAAATAAGTTCTCTAATGACATTTCCACCTGTAGTCAAAATCCTACACAAATATGTATAGGATTTATCTTTCCAACTCCCTTGCTATACCTGACAGCAAGAATTTACACTAAAGACAAATGTAAATAAAATTTGAACTTTAAATGTATTGGTGATAGTAGAGAATCTTTTTATCCATATTCTAGGATTGTGATTTTAGTATGATATTATCCTTGACAATTTAGAATTATTTTCCAGCAATGAGAGAGACATCTAATATTTAGCCAGCAATATCTTTTACTACTGGGTCATTGTCCTTTCAGAGCTAAATCCCAGGGGATCCCATGGAATTATAATACTGAGGTCATTGAAACCTAAACTTAAAAGCAAACTAGAAAGACCAGTTCTCCTCTGGCATTAGGGATCTAATGTGCATACTATAGCTATAATCTATATAACATTATTTTAAAAATTAATGGTGTGCCATGTACCTGGCAGACAATGGAGGAAGATCCTCTTGGCCTCTGCTGATAGCATCTGATGACGAGAAATGGTTGTGAGAGGGAAGAGGCAGGGTCAGCAGTGGCTAAACTCAATATATTTTATTTTCAAAAGAAGAAGTCATTCCTTCTCATTGCAAATGCATTACCCTTACCATGAACTTCTTTAAAAGATATTTTACATATTAAGTGAAATAAATCAGACACCCAAGTTTAAATATCACACAATTTCTCTGCTATGGGAAACCCAAAATACAAATAAAGAGCAAAATAAAAGATAAGCAATAGGGAGCAAGAGGGGTGTGTGTGTGAGGGGTGGGGAGAAGGGATAGGAAATGAATTGAAAGAAAGAGATGGGAATAGAGCTCTTGCAAAAGGGAAGGAGACCAAGAAATGGAGAGATCAGGAACAGATGGAAAGGTTAGGGGACAGAAAAAGAATTCTAATGCATTCTACAATGTAGCAACTCCCTAGGATAAATGCAATCATTAGAAACTTCAGAAATATTGATATAATTTTTACAAAGAACTCATGAAAATGCATTTTAAGCTTTAAATAAAATCATTCACCTAGATTTAATAGGAGATTTTCAAATATTTCAACAAATCTGAAGATATTTTTCTTTCTTTCATAATGTATTCACCAGTGGCCATAATTTAGAACCTAAAATATAAACATATCATCAATATCAAATAAAAAACAGCTGATTGGCCACAATTGTGAGAAAACGCAGAAGAGCAGGTACCTAACTGTCAAAGGTGGCTGGACATATCATATAAACATTTGAAGAAGCATTTGGCAAAGTGTTTTATTGTCATAAGGCCAACAGCAGTTTGTTTCTAAGCTCTAGTTCACTATCATTGGTCCAGAGAGATAGCACAATAATTTTTTCTCCCAACTTGGATCTTAGTGTTCATGAAGTCATTGCTCTTTAGTGTTCCCTGTAGAGCTTTCTTTTTCATGCAGATTTTCTCATACTGCATAACAACTAACTTACTTTTTAAAATAGCCCTGCATGAACTATATGTTTTAATAGAAATTCAAGTCATATGCTTTTATAGGAAATAAGTCCATTAGGTCAGATTGATAGAATGCACCCTTCTAGCTTGTGCCTCTCAGAGTATTTGGTGTTCTTTTAAAATGATTTTAACTAGAGTCTGCCTCATCAGAGGTGCGTAAATACCATGAGCTATGCCCAGAGGGCTACCTGCCTTTTTGCCTTGTTGGAAGTGAGTGAGGAAAGGAAAATTCAGTATTCTTTCACAGCATTCGTTTTCTTATTGTAGAAATTTAGAACCTAGGGACAAGTATAAGGAACATGATTAAAAACGTCCATAGTGCCATCAGCCAGTGATAATCTTAATCCACTAAGATTTGGGCATACGTCTCCTTTTTTCATTTGAATACTCATTATATGATGCAATCTTTTCTCATAGAGTTTTATAACTTGTTCATTATGCTGTAAACATTTCCTAGAGGACTTAATGTTTTAATCTGTCTCCTTGAATAAATGCCTCTTTTCCATTATTCCTATGCATATTGTTGGTGTCAGGCAGAGGAAATGTGTCCTTCCCATGTATTTAATTTCCAGACTTCCCAGAAATGGGGATTCAAGAAATTAGTTCTAACGCACACACTCATATTTCTCCTCAGTAGTGGATAATTTATAAAGCTATTGACCACAAGACAAATGTAACCATGTGGATCTGTGTTTGCACCTGCATTTCTAAATTATTGGAAATAGATTATTAGGAAAAAGATCTCAGCTCATTAAGAAACCACAATTTTTTTAAAAATTTCTTTCTTTCTTTGACACAGGGTCTCACTATGCAGTATGGATTCATAGTGATCCTCTTGTCTCAGCCTTCCTAGCACTGGGATTACAGGCATGCACCACCATGCCTGGCACCATGTGCAGTACCAGGGATGGAACCCGGGTCCTTGTGCTTGCCAGGCAGGCATTTAGACCAGCAAGCTATCTCCCCCAGCCCTAAGAAACAATAATTGTAGAATATATATATATATTCTACAGGCAGTTGCCTATGCCACTGAGTGATTTCCCTGACCCTACTTTCTTTTTAAATTTTTCCTGTG